>NC_090923.1:914109323-914412353 GCF_040938575.1 Ambystoma mexicanum | reverse complement strand
CTTAGTTTTTCAGTTATTTTGCTGCATTTCTTAATTGTGCAGATGTTTTGCTGCAACTCTCTCAAAACGTGTTTCCTCATTGTTGCTAACAAGGGTTCATCAGGAGAAGAAATGTTTTCTAAGGGAAGAAAGAACCAAAAAACTGCATTTAAAATAATGCTAAATAGTACACATTGAAATTTACTGTTTTTTCATACCTAAAGTTTAATTTTAAATGTCAACCATGACTCACCCACTCTGAATTTTTTTATATTCATCCAACTAGTTTTAACAGGTTCAGATGGTTCACCAATTTAGCTTGATAATTCTAGTTTTATAGAGATTGCCTTTTTTGCAGCTTATTCCAATGTTGTGGCTAAAGGGAAAAGGTGAACAAAAAATATAGAGAGAAAAGGATATTTCCTTTAAAAATGCTTGGAGAAAGGATAGCAGTTTAAAATACTTTCCTATCACTACTTAGTTATATTAATATTTATTGTACATGTTAATATTCTTACCTTAGTTCTGGGTACAACAATCCTCTGCCATGATAAGCATCTGGTTGAATGGATGACATTATGTGGCTTTTTCCGCTATTTATGCTGAAAAATCGCCATTGTGACGTCATCGCGCCACGTCCACGTGATCCAACGTGGCGCGATGACGTCATCACGTACATTCTCAATGTTCCGTCGGCCATTTTGGAATGGTAAATTTGCCATTCTACTCGTACCTTATTGATAAATGGCCGTGTTTGATCAATAGATCAAAGCCTGCTAGTTATTATTTGCAAATGGTTCATTTTACCTAAAAGTTAAACTATTCTCAATTGAATTAATGTTAAATGAACAACTAAAACAACAGATAGTTGTTTCAAAAAGCTAATGTTTTCGAGTACGTACTTAGCGTGCCAGCGGCCATTTTAAAACGGTAAATATACCATTTTACTCGTGTTTTGTTGTGGAATAACCATTTTTGTTCATTAAATTAGAATAGTGTTTGTTGTTATCTCAAATGGATCATTTTGCCTGAAAGTTTTACTCTCCTAGTGTTCTATTATATCACTGATCCACTGATACTTCTCTATTTACATTGTACATAGACATATTCTGTGTAGACTAATTATATAGCAAATTTTAAGCTATAGTAATTTATTCTTGCAAACAAGGCTATATATACTGGCTAAGGTTTCCCGTTGGTCATTCAGTTGCGTGACTCCCAAATCATTTATGGTAAACGGATCAAATCAAAACTTTATATGCATGCACAATTTAGACCTATTATACATATACATAAATAATTTTTCACAGCCAATTATACATTTTCGTGTCACAATTTAACCCTGTGACACAGGTATCCATGATACAAATCCATTTGCATTTGTTCTTTCGCAGCAAATCTTCTTTGTTACCTCCTCTCGGGGGGTAAAGACACTTTCTCCAGGCCAAAATTTTTCAAATTTGAAATCTCAAAATCTGGATGTTTTGTAATAATATGTACTGAGATGGGGGATCTTAGAACTTTGTTTCTGATTGCTCTTATATGTTCAAATATTCTTATCTTTCATTTTCCTATGGTGCTCCCTATGTATAGCTTTCCGCATGTGCATTAAATCCCATAGATAACATAAGTAGAATTACAGTTAATCATCTGATTAATGTGTTTAGTTTTTCCATTCGGTAGAACAATTTCCTTTTTTCCTTGTTTCATGAACGGACATAGTTTACAATGGCCACATTTAAAAGTTCCTTTGTTTGCCATTTGGAAAAAGATTTTTCTCTCACTCTGTATTGGCCTCAGAAAGGAGAAGAAGTTGTGTTGAACTTTTGTCTTTACATGTGGAGAGATAAAGACTTAATTTTGTTGAACCTTTGTTAAAGTCCAAGTGAAAGACTTTTGGAGCAAGAAGGACTTTATGACCAAAACATGTCTACAGCAAGGAACTTTCTTATTTTAACCTTTGATTGGAAACCATGCTTTAACTCTGGGGAACAGGGTCCGACTAAGGTTACAAGGATAAGCAGTTATTAGACGTATGTTGAATACAGCTGTTATTTCTGTTACATTTAAATGGTCATATATTACCTTTATGAATTTGATGCACGTATAAGTGTGAGGGACAGATTACTTTTTATGAGAGTATTTCCTTTAGTGTATTTTGATAGGCAGGGAAATCCTCTTTAGGTTAGGGATAGTGAGGCGTTTGCCAAACCCTTTTGAGTTAATAAAATAGCTACCTGTGGAAAAACCTTTACCAAGTTCTCCTTCTCACATTTTGGGCCTCTCACAGCTGCCAGGAGATAATGCACCCAGCTCCAGCAAACCACCGGTAATTAACTAACAAAATCTGAATATACCAGTGTGACAATGAGACAAACAGCCGGTGTTAACGTGAAAATTAAGGCTTGTTTTTCATTCAGACTCAATAAGTTTGGCAGCCAAGTCAATAACTCAAAGTCCTTTCTAAATAATTTCCTTCTTGAAGTTCAAGTTTTCTCTGTTTCTCCTGTAGGGCACAACGTAAGGACCTTTTTCCAACCTTTTCTTCTTAGTCCTCATACGCCCAGGTGCTTCCTGTAGCTCCCGACTCCACGTCTGGTCCGATCTGTGAAGAGAACAAGAATGAGCACCCCTTGTCATACTTTCAGGCTCCTTATATAGGCAGAACTTAACTGTCCAATCAGCGTCTACTTCCTGCCACAGGCCATAAGAACCCTCCCAAGCCCCGCCCCCCTTTTCCTGGGAGTATGGCGTCTGATGTGTTCCGGCGGCCAGGTCTAGTGACCCCCTCCTGTTACCCCGGTAAGTATAGAGTGAGGGGAGGTATGGTTTGTATTTCCGTGTTTTTTTAAGATCTTTATGTTTTATGCTCCTTTGTGGCCGGCCATTGGAACTGTGCGTCCTCACTGCATTGCGGTCTCCCCTCGACCGCTCTGCGGCCGGAAGCCCCGCCGCCACACTGTGTTCGCGGCTCAGCCGCCAGCTTGAGCCTCACCCTCCCTCCGTGGTCTGTGTCCAACACGCGGCCTCCCTCCAACTGTGACCGGCAGACCGCTTCCTCATGCCGGGAGCCCTGGAACGCACCTCGGCATGCTTGCTCGCACAGCCTTGGAGCCGCCACTCGGCACTGCATCGGCTGCTTGCGGATGCAATGTTTGCCCTGCGGTGTTCCCCGACCAAACTCCCCCTCCCTCACGGGCACAGGGGGAAACTGGTCCCTCCATGGGCTGCCCCTGCCTTTCCTCCAAGGAAGGTTCTGTCATGCTCCGCTGGCCACGGCAAACTGGGTCTTGGCTTGGTGGGCTCCCCATCCCTTCTCCGCGCTGGCCGCGGTACGTTCCTTTTCTCTGTTTTCTTTGGGTGATGTAGCCTCGTCTCCACCGTCCTTGCGTTTTTCATAGGGGAATAAGCGGTCTTCTCCACTATCCCTGGAAGTTTCACAAGGCTATGGGTTGTTCAGGTCTTCAAAACCAGCCTGTATGGATTAAACATTTCTTACGAGGTGCACTGTACCAAGGGCATAAAAATAAAGTGCATTTTAGTTTCTATGGACACGTGATCACAACCATGTTTGTTAGATGTAGTCAATGACTACTTGTCCCTGTTTAGATTAAGGTGCAGCTGATGGAATCAATTCTGTTACCAGGCTCATAGCTGCTTATAAAAGGAGGAAACCCGGAATATTACTGACTAATACCAAATTAGCAGTGTATACCTTGTCTATATCCGGGAGGATAATAGTCACTGTATCGGGAGACAAAGTTTAAATTTAGGTACTACAGGTGCCTTGCATTAACACTTGAAGCAAAACAATATAGGGGACCAGTTGGAAAAATAACATCAAATTTTAATAATAACGAAAAAAATCAGTAAGTCTAAAACATCCAATTACACAGATTGGTCCATGACAGTGCATATAAAAAATCTTACAATGTACAAACAACAAAATAGGAAATACGTTGCCGGCTTAAGTGGCTACTTTACAAAAATATTACCAAAGGAATATGACCACTGTGGGTACTCGTCTAGCAACAAAGTGTATAGTACCCGTCCGCATATGGATCAATATGTCATATAGTATTTTCCCTGTTTAAAGTCCAGAGATGTGTCTCGACATGTTTCTGTTCCTTAGGGCAAAGTGTGGAACATTCATCAGGAGGTAACAATTCAACAGTATAGCCTATTTTACAAGAAATGATGGTACACAGATTCATTCGAGCCTAATAGTACCTGTAAGAGATAAAAACAACAATAGACATCCAAGATTAAGTTCATGACTCACTGTGTACTTGGGGAGGTTCAAACAATGAACTAGGCAACAACAAAAGGGTAAAATTACCTATGGTGGTGCCAGTGGGGGCTCTCTACTTAGATTAGTAGGTGTAGGTAGGCGGCCATCGCGACCCTACAAAAAAATGGATGAAAATTGCGGTAAATTAATACACAATCCAGCCTCCTAGCACATATAACATAGCAGCAAATACCTAGAGTATGGCACCAGGGAGAGTATCAGTAAATGTAAGCACCTCTAAGTCAGACGAGTGGCCGATAGCAGTTTGTTACAACTCGGTGTCTCGAGGGCGTATAGAAGCATGGGATGACCGTGGTGGAGGGGATCTACAAAGCGTAGTAACCCTTGCAAGCAACTAGCCCGAAATAAGAAGGTACCAGAGGGGTCAGTATGTGTATGGTAAGAGATAGACTAGAAAAAGTGTCAACGTGCTTTTCCGCAGTGGCCTGCGTCGGGAACAAACAATACAAAACACTTTACCTATGTCATCCATTGGTTTGCGAGCAGGAATGTATCTCCGCGGTCATTACTGAAAAGAGGGTCAAAAATAAAATGGACAACATTACTTAGTACCTGTTGCCACTAAGAAGCCTCGTGAAACGGGGGGAATTGTAGTAAGAAGCGTCTGGCGAGTGTCTTACCCAGTGTGAAGAGGTGCACGGGATGCAGGTCTTGCGTGTGCAACTAGCCGAATGTGAGACGCTGCCACTGTTGACAGGTCGTCAAGGAGACCCATATAGTCCTACTTCTATGTCGATAATTCCGAAACACGGTGCCGAATACGGCAACGGAACGGCGGCCATTTTGGAGTGAAGTGAACTATACACAACTAAAGGGTAACGTAAGTGTCTGTCAAGAGGGGAATCTTCGGGCGCAAACGAGCAATAGCCCTTATTGCACGGAGAACTCTGGTGAAATGTAGGGGGGAACACCAGACCTTATCTGTAGAGAGTTAACAAACAGAAAATGAATGTTAAAGGATTGTCTCATTAAGCCTCATCAAATCAGACCAAATCCGTAAAGATATAACAAATGCAAACTACATATGATGCCAGTCGATTGACTCATTGAGCCCCGTCACATCACTGTGAAGGGTGAAGATCATCTTCTGTTCCATTTTCAACAGTTGCTTTTCGCGTGTTATGTTGTTCGTTCCTTTCAAGGCCAGGAGGACTGTCCAAGTGAAGTCCTCGTATTTGTGTTTCAGGAGGTTGAAATGCTTCACAAGGGGAGCATTCTCCGTTCTGTTCTTCAGACAGCTACGATGTTCCATAATGCGTGTTTTTACTTTTCTGACAGTTTTTCCAACATAATGCAGTCCACATATGCATGTAATCATGTATACCACGTACTCAGTATTACAATTGGTTAAATTCTTTTGGGACCAGAGTTTTGAGAGACCAACATCAACTTCTTTGGTTCTAGTGGTTAGTTTGCAAACGCCACAATTTCCACAGGGGTAGTGACCGGTGGCTTCAGGGAAACCCCAGAGGGTGGTGAGTTTGGGCTCCGGAGTGTTGATCGGTTTGAGTCTGCTATTACTCACTAAATTGCCAATGGTGGTACTTCTTTTATAAGCAAAAATAGGCAGAGCTGGGGGTTGAGTCAGAGTTCTAAAGATTTTCCAATTTTTCTTGATGATGTTGGTAATTTCAAAACTCTGGTCCGTAAAGGTAGTCACACAGACAATACGATCATTTTTAGCTTTAGTTGGCTTAGGTTCAAGTAGAGCTTGCCGGTTATTATTAAATGCTCTTTTGGCTGATTTTTTTATTAGCTTTTTAGGGTAACCTCTTTGTCTGAGTTTTTTACTGAGTGTGGAGGCTTCAACTTCGTACGTTTCTTTATCAGAACTATTCCTTTTAAGACGGAGGAACTGACCAAACGGGAGGTTATCACGTAAATGTTTAATGTGATGGCTGGAATAGTCCAAAAGGGAATTCCTGTCTGTAAGTTTGTGGTAAGGTTTTATTTTCAGAACGCCATTAAGGTGGTAAATGGTAAGATCCAGAAAGTTAGTAAATTCATTGCTGGAAGTCATCGTAAATTTCAGATGGGGGTTAAGACCATTAAGCCAGGTAAAAAAGTTGTTGGCTTCATCCTTAGTACCTTTTCATAGTACCAGAATATCGTCAATATAGCGACTCCATTTACTGATGTTACTGCTGAATGGGTTGCCATTATCATAAATGTGTCTTTTTTCGAACGTTTCGACATAAAGATTGGCTACACTCGGTGCCATAGTGGCACCCATGGCGGTGCCCTCGATTTGTTGGTAAAATTTCCCATTGAACTCGAAGTAGTTCCGTTTTAGTGCGAGTTCTACACACCATAGGATAAATGAAGTAGGAACAGGATCATTATCTGTTCGGGTATGGAGTGTTTCTTCTATGGTGTCGATTGAGGCTTGTTGGGGGATGTTGGTATATAAGGAAAAAACATCTAAACCCATGAGTAAATCGGTCGTAGGGTCAAAAGGCAGATTCTCATAGCTATTAATAACGTCTCTGGAATCTTTGAGGTAGGATTGCATTTTTTGTACATGTACTTTCAAATAATGGTCAGCAAAAATTGAAAGTGGTTCGAGGACAGAGTCGATACCCGCTACAATGGGTCGTCCTGGTGGGTTTTGAAGGGTTTTGTGTACCTTGGGAAGGGTGTAGAACGTTGGGATGCTTGGTTTTTTGTTGATAAGAAAGTCTGCTTCTTGTTTCGAAATCCATTCACGATCTTTTGCCTTGCCCACTTGATCAGTTATCAGTCGTAAGAGTTCTGGAGTTGGATCTTGTGTGAGCAGGTAGTAGTATGAGGTATTGCTCAGTTGTCTCTCGCATTCATCAATGTAATCGGTCCGATTCAGGATAACAATTCCTCCCCCTTTATCTGCCTTTTTTATGATGATCGTGGGATTGTTGGACAATGAGTCGAGGGCTTTTCGTTCCAAATTCGATAGGTTGTGAAATGCTCTCTGGTGGTTCTTTTCCATGGCGGTAATATCCGAAATGACTTTCCTTTCAAACACGAGTGATTCCGGGGAGAAGCTATGAGAAGGGGGATAAAATGTAGATGGATTGCGTAGACCTGTAAAGGGATCATGTTCCTTCGTCATCACAAAACCCAACCCTTTATTTAGGACTTGTTGTTCACTTTCAGTAGGTATGTAATTCGATAGGTTGATCAGAAGCGATTCCCGCTCCGTGTTTGTTTCGAACCGTCGTCCCAATTGCTTCTGTTCTGGGCCTGGTATAAAAAACGACCTTGGTTCTGTCTTCTGCCTCCATTGGTTTGTTGTCTTGTTGGTTGGCCCCAGCCCCTTCTGTTAAGAGTTTTGTTGCCTGAAGATGTACCTTCTCCTGCATCATCCAGCGTTCTGAAAATAAAACCTTACCACAAACCTACAGACAGGAATTCCCTTTTGGACTATTCCAGCCATCACATTAAACATTTACGTGATAACCTCCCGTTTGGTCAGTTCCTCCGTCTTAAAAGGAATAGTTCTGATAAAGAAACGTACGAAGTTGAAGCCTCCAAACTCAGTAAAAAACTCAGACAAAGAGGTTACCCTAAAAAGCTAATAAAAAAATCAGCCAAAAGAGCATTTAATAATAACCGGCAAGCTCTACTTGAACCTAAGCCAACTAAAGCTAAAAATGATCGTATTGTCTGTGTGACTACCTTTACGGACCAGAGTTTTGAAATTACCAACATCAATAAATATTGGAAAATCTTTAGAACTCTGACTCAACCCCCAGCTCTGCCTATTTTTGCTTATAAAAGAAGTACCACCATTGGCAATTTAGTGATTAATAGCAGACTCAAACCGATCAACACTCCGGAGCCCAAACTCACCACCCTCTGGGGTTTCCCTGAAGCCACCGGTCACTACCCCTGTGGAAATTGTGGCGTTTGCAAACTAACCACTAGAACCAAAGAAGTTGATGTTGGTCTCTCAAAACTCTGGTCCCAAAAGAATTTAACCAATTGTAATACTGAGTACGTGGTATACATGATTACATGCATATGTGGACTGCATTATGTTGGAAAAACTGTCAGAAAAGTAAAAACACGCATTATGGAACATCGTAGCTGTCTGAAGAACAGAACGGAGAATGCTCCCCTTGTGAAGCATTTCAACCTCCTGAAACACAAATACGAGGACTTCACTTGGAGAGTCCTCCTGGCCTTGAAAGGAACGAACAACATAACACGCGAAAAGCAACTGTTGAAAATGGAACAGAAGATGATCTTCACCCTTCACAGTGATGTGACGGGGCTCAATGAGTCAATCGACTGGCATCATATGTAGTTTGCATTTGTTATATCTTTACGGATTTGGTCTGATTTGATGAGGCTCAATGAGACAATCCTTTAACATTCATTTTCTGTTTGTTAACTCTCTACAGATAAGGTCTGGTGTTCCCCCCTACATTTCACCAGAGTTCTCCGTGCAATAAGGGCTATTGCTCGTTTGCGCCCGAAGATTCCCCTTTTGACAGACACTTACGTTACCATTTAGTTGTGTATAGTTCACTTCACTCCAAAATGGTCGCCGTTCCGTTGCCGTATTCGGCACCGTGTTTTGGAATCATCGACATAGAAGTAGGACTATATGGGTCTCCTTGACGACCTGTCAACAGTGGCAGCGTCTCACATTCGGCTAGTTGCACACGCAAGACCTGCATCCCGTGCACCTCTTCACACTGGGTAAGACACTCGCCAGACGCTTCTTACTACAATTCCCCCCGTTTCACAAGGCTTTTTAGTGGCAACAGGCACTAAGTAATGTTGTCCATTTTATTTTTGACCCTCTTTTCAGTAATGACCGCGGAGATACATTCCTGCTCGCAAACCAATGGATGACATAGGTAAAGTGTTTTGTATTGTTTGTTCCCGACGCAGGCCACTGCGGAAAAGCACGTTGACACTTTTTCTAGTCTATCCCTTACCATACACATACTGACCCCTCTGGTACCTTCTTATTTCGGGCTAGTTGCTTGCAAGGGTTACTACGCTTTGTAGATCCCCCTCCACCACGGTCATCCCATGCTTCTATACGCCCTCGAGACACCGAGTTGTAACAAACTGCTATCGGCCACTCGTCTGACTTAGAGGTGCTTACATTTACTGATACTCTCCCTGGTGCCATACTCTAGGTATTTGCTGCTATGTTATATGTGCTAGGAGGCTGGATTGTGTATTAATTTACCGCAATTTTCATCCATTTTTTTGTAGGGTCGCGATGGCCACCTACCTGCACCTACTAATCTAAGTAGAGAGCCCCCACTGGCACCACCATAGGTAATTTTACCCTTTTGTTGTTGCCTAGTTCATTGTTTGAACCTCCCCAAGTACACAGTGAGTCATGAACTTAATCTTGGATGTCTATTGTTGTTTTTATCTCTTACAGGTACTATTAGGCTCGAATGAATCTGTGTACCATCATTTCTTGTAAAATAGGCTATACTGTTGAATTGTTACCTCCTGATGAATGTTCCACACTTTGCCCTAAGGAACAGAAACATGTCGAGACACATCTCTGGACTTTAAACAGGGATAATACTATATGACATATTGATCCATATGCGGACGGGTACTATACACTTTGTTGCTAGACGAGTACCCACAGTGGTCATATTCCTTTGGTAATATTTTTTTAAAGTAGCCACTTAAGCCGGCAACGTATTTCCTATTTTGTTGTTTGTACATTGTAAGATTTTTTATATGCACTGTCATGGACCAATCTGTGTAATTGGATGTTTTAGACTTACTGATTTTTCCGTTATTATTAAAATTTGATGTTATTTTTCCAACTGGTCCCCTATATTGTTTTGCTTCAAGTGTTAATGCAAGGCACCTGTAGTACCTAAATTTAAACTTTGTCTCCCATACAGTGACCAGGCTCATAGCTACATATTTAAAGGCCCAAGATGGATAACAATCATTAGCATTTTAAAAAAAAGAGCCAATAAACCAACATAAAACCCCTAACAGTTGATTTTGTAGTAGCAGCTTTTAACAGCTTCTCAGTTTCCACAGACAGATTTGCACTTTCAACAAAATTCTTTATGCTGGGACTCACCAAGGAAGCACTTTAAAATAAATGGCCATAACCAACACTTGTTTGTGTGATATTTCAACTAGCTACTTTTATGGTGTTGATCCAACGCCACTCCACTCAACAGAATGTTACCCTTTTCATTTCAAAGGATTGATAGGAGAGCTGGTGCTATTGCTCAGTTGACAGAAGGTTAAGCCCTAAATAAACATAACTCAATGGCTGTGGATTATAAAGCGCCTAAAGCACTCCAAACGCACATAAAACCAGCAGCGCAGGGATCAATTTTCCTTCACTTCATAAACTTCAATAGCCAATATTACTGCATTGCCACCAAAATTAGCAGAGTAATTTAAGATAACAGCTTTATTTACCAAAAAAGTAGGTTTGATTACGTTTTTTCAAAAGATGGTTTTCTGCAAATCTTACATCCAAATAATAAACAACAAAAAACTCTTGTAAGAACAGAATTTTTAAGCTGCTCCTTTACGGAATGTAGAAGGACATGCGATTCATAAATATTAATCGGAGAAAGCACACAACCCTAAAATCAGCTAGCCACTAATGCGGATCTCCAAAGCTTTAGCCATTCGACCAATAAGCACAGCGTCATCGGTACATGTTAAAAGCACTGTTAACCTACCCACAAAATTTGAAGAATCAACTTTCAATCCAAAGAGGTGGCTTTAAAATCCATCAACATATAAATTACGAAGCAACAAACCAATAATGCATCCCTGTTTGACTCCCTTAGTAATGGGCAATGCAGGTGTCGATTTACCTCAAGGGCTATACAAAACAAGCACGTTGGTGTTTGAACAAAGATGCATTATAAAGCTCAACACAAATTCCTATTGAAATTGACCACCGCCACTGCAGTGCACCTTGTCAAATGCCTTTGAGAGATACATAACTGCCCAATAAAGTGACACTCCTTTCACTTTATGGAACCCCTCAATCATCTCTGCTCTACTGTACCGATACCAGATATATTGTTCAAAGTGTACAACAAGTGTATTCAGAACTATTTTACCCATAATCGTCAGGAAGACATTAAGGTAGGTATAGAACTCCTAAGACCTTCTCTATTCCCCTCTTTGAATATAGGGACTATTATATTAGTGTCCCAATCCAGGTGGACGAGAACATTCAAGAAAACCACTGCTCTAATAACATTCAGTAAGTTTGTGGACCATAGAGACTTCACCATTGAATACAGATCTCCAAGTACCCTGTCAAATCCGGGAATTTTAAGTTTACTAGAACACACAGGATTGATCAATGAATAATAAATCGAATATTAAATGGTCACTCTCTGACCTTGCTAAAATCGCCCTTTCAATAACCCTCCAGTTACACATCGTGGTCATAAAATAATCTATAGGATTCTTGGGAGACTTACAGAATGATCCTTGAGCTCATCTATAGGAGTTCATACAACAATTTATAAACACAAACGTTATCAACCTTTTATATGGCACTAAATTTGTGACCCGGTTTATTACTAAAGAAAGACAACACTGAAGATCAACTACAGTCTACATCACTCTCTGGGAATTCCATCCTATTATTGCATTAAAAGCACCATCAGTTACTAAAAAGTGATCAGAAACTGTTTCTACTACTTAGAAGCTCAATAAGAACGTATCAAGTTAGCCAAACAAAAAGAACCACCATCCAATATTTCAGTTATTTTTAAAATTACAGTGTACCATATTCTTTATAGACATAATTATCCTAAGGTCCTGCATGCTATTGGTTGAGAGATTACACATTTGTACAATCAACTGGGTTGATTTGCTTATTCTGGCACCAAATAACAAATTGTTTCCATTTGTCATAGTAACAGTGTCTTGTGTTAGGTTTTCTTGACTCTTTCAAGATATCCATACATCTCTGGGGTAAATTGAGATGCCCGAACTCTATGACTTCAGGAGCCATGCTGGCAAGTTCATTGAGTTGGGCTGAGGATGCACTGTTAGGCCCTCGGGCTGGGAGAGTAGGTTGTACCAGCACGGGAGTTTGATGGGGTCACACACCGTTAATTTGCGTAGGTGTAGGTGTGGGTATCAGGGTTGCCTCGCCCACATAGGAGCGTCATCGGTTGTTGACCACCTTCCTCATCAGAGGGGTTGGTGGAAAAGCATAGGCAAACATCCCTGAGCAATTCATCCATAGGGCGTTCCCCTTGGAGCCTGGCTGGGGGCACCTGGATGCAAAATCTGGGCATTGCCTGTTTTCGCTTGTGGCGAATAAGTCTATAGCGGGGAAACCCCACTGAGAGGTCTCCTACGACTTCTTTGTGTAGTGTCCACTCGTGTTCTTCTGGAAGGGTATCCCTGCTCAGAGCATCTGCTAGCGATTTGAGATCCCCTGGAACATGTTGGGATGACAGGTAAATCTTCCGTTTAAGTGCCCATCGCCACATTTTCTGGGCAAGCTTGGACAGATTTGGCGAACGAGTGCTCCCTTGTTTGTTTAAGTAAAACATCGCCGTCCTGCTGTCTGTTAGGCTCTGCACTGACAGTGTAAGTGACTTCAATCCAGCAATCCAACTAAGTCAATGCTTAGGATGGGATGCCCAATGGAAGCCCTTTTTTTATATATATTTATGTCAAAGTTCTTTAAATCTGGATGATGAACCCTTGTATAACGCCCCTCTCTTTGAATCCCGCTGACCTCACTGAGCCAAGAAGTAGGTTTGTTTTGCAAATTAAAAGATTTATTTGAGGAATTAAACAATATATAGATCACACTTTTATGAATAAAATAATATTTGAATCGCACACTTCTGAATATGGACGGTAATCAACAATGGGTATTATTACAAAATTGGAAATGCAATGATGGGAAAGAATGCAACACAGAAATAACTTGATATGATTTCAATCAAAAGATAACGTGATCACTTTTTCCCCTGTGACTACTCACAACCCCCCTATGCAATATGAAGAGATGGAAATGAGGGCACACAGGTTTCAGGAATACAATCAAGAATGCAGTTCAATTCCAGTTCCCCCCAGCAAGCTTAGAGAAAACAGGTACGATTTTAAAACAGGCAAAACGCTTGAGAAAGGGATTGCAATGGATGGGAAAATCTGCTAAATTGATTTTAATTTACTAAAAGAGATTCAGGATGAGTGATAAGTTACTTGAGATTGGTTCAGGTCTACACTAGCAATGATTCATGAATGATTATCAAATTGAAAACGAAATTCAGCAGTTGCAAACAAGAAGCAGCTATTTTTACAAGTGGTGAAATGGAGCTAAGTTGCAATTTGCTGCAATTCTTTCTGTGTGCATAAATCGCCATTACGGCAAAACTATAGTGAATTGGAATGTCGTTTTGGGTTTGATGGAAAGCTTAGGATCTTAGCTTTAAAATGAAATGTCGCTCCCAGGACGTGCGGTTCAAAAGATATGGATGTTTTTGTGAAGGTAGATTTTCAGAAATAAAGTCAAGATATCAGAATGACAGATGGCGCTTTACAGATTTGGAATCAACAGGATGAACACAGGATTCTATAATGCAGTTCTGGATAGGTTGAAATGAATGGAAAAGGATTACTTTAAACTAAGATTGGTTCTGTACAGTTCTAGACTAGATACTCACTCCTAGTTTTGGAATGGAATGCGCCTCGTCAAAGATCTGGTCAATGGTTTGGCTTCACTCTCGCCACCGGACAGGTCTCAGGCCCTCTGGGTTCTGCTCTCAGCACTGCAGAGCGGTCTAGGTCTCTTGAACTGGATCTGATGGGTCTGGATACAGCACTGCTCTCTCTGGATCTGGGTTCTAGCACAGGATTCTTAGCTAGAAGCAACACAGCTCAGCAAGGCTGTTGAATGGTTTGGTTAGGCCCAGTGGAAGTTTAAGGGTTAGAATCAAGTTGCAAAAGATTCTGAAGGCCTGCTGAGAAGGATTCAGCTTGTGAATTAGGCCTTTGCTTCAGGGTTCTAGAGCTTGGTTCTAGAGTCTGGATTCTAAGTTCTGGTCTCTGGATCTAGATCTGGAGTCTATCTGGATATTGTCTGGATCTGGTCCGGCAGAGTGCTTCGCAGGAATCAGTGAGCAGTGGAAAAAATGAGTCTCCTATCTGTCCTAGGCAGTCTCTTTTTATGTGTTTTCAAAGTGGGTGTGGAGGCTGATTCTACATGCCCAACCCCCTAAGGATTTGATAGGTCAGAGAACATCCTGATTGGAAAAAAGAGTAGTGCGTCATCCTGTGTCATCAGGTGTCATGTTTATGGCTTAAGGAAAGAACACTCCCCTTTGCTTTTACTTAGAAAATCATTTTTTCATACCAAATATATGTCCAAGGTGCACAACTTGTTCATAATACAAAAACAAATCACAGATTACTTAAGGTAGATTCTTGTCCAACTCTGATCTTCCTAGGAGCTTTAGTTCAGAAATGACAACTTATTCGCGATTTTGGTGGGTTTCTCAATATTGGTTCTGCACCAAATTTTACACATGCATGCAGATCCTCTCTGGGCATATTACTGTAAGTTCTTATGTTCATAACAAACACTGTACCTAAAATATTAATAAATTCCGGGGTTTGGTCTCAGAACGTTACCCGTCTCAAAGTTTAATATTTTTGTCAGCTTGTTACAATATTTTAGAACCATTTTCCTTAAACATATTTGGTGCAATGTTAAATCCACATCCCAGTCTGGTTCGCTCCCAGAGCTGGGCGAGTCAGATGGTCGCATGGCCTGCCTTCCTGCTAGAGCAGTTGTTGACCAGGCACACCCAAATCAGCATATTCTATTGAGTAGAAAGACTACATTGTCTCTTTCCTCCTGCCAGCGGGGGGAAATCTCCTCCTCTCACAACAGTTCTAATTAACATGTCCATGCGATATCCTCTCCTGTTGGTAGGAAGGACAAGCTGTGAAGGGTTCCAATGGACAGAAGGCCTCTTGAAGTTTTAACTAAATCAGATTGCCTTCTAGTCAATTACAACTTAGTTCCTTGTAAAAAAAAAAATACATTTATAAACTCACAATAAGCAACATATATTTAAATCAAGTCTTTTTCAACAATTTAATCACTGTGTGGCACTCTATATGGCATCTTGATAGAATTCTCTTCTTTGGCATAGTTTGGGTTCAGTTCAGTTTTTCAAAGAATATGGTTTTAAAACGCTGGCTTCTGGTAGTGGCGAGTACCGGTATTGCAACCATTTTTGACAGCTGTCTTTACATCAGTATCTTTAAAATGGGATTTAGCTTGATAGCATATGATACTTGCTGACATTGTGTTGATGTGGATCCTTGCAGTAGAATAATGTGGAACACCCAACAAGAAGGTTGGATCTTTTTGGTGATTTGTGAGCCATGGTTTTAGCACATTTTGACAATCAAGAAAATGAATTCCCAAACAGCTCTGTGTTGCTTTTGGCAATCAGCATTGCTATTTCCAAGTGGTTTCAGGCTACTTGGTGGATAGCTCAATGGTGGTTTTGGCCAGTGATCTCCTGTGCTCACTAAGATAGGCAAATGTGGATGGCAGCCTATCTTTCAGATTTTTACTGCGCATTTCTGGATGATTTTGAGCCAGCAGCATGCTTTCCAATGGCCATGCTGATGTTTCTGCTGCCAGCAATGCCTAGTGATGTTGCAGGGCTTGGATGAGTGGGTTAAGACATCCCACAACAGGTTGGATAGGAGGGGTTCGAATGCCGAAGCGCTCTGAAGACTGCCAGAAGTTCTATCAGATTGATGTGGTTCTGAGCCACTGTGCGAGATCAGAGACCCTGAGCTGTGTGGTGAAGGTAGTGAGCTCCCCACCCTGCCAGGGAGCAGTCTGTTGTGACGACGGCCTGTATCTCTGGATCGTAGAAGGGTTTCCCCTTCGTAAGATTCTCTCTTGTCCACCAGCAAAGACTCTGTACTAGTGTTGACGAAACAACCACTAGATCGTCCTACTGACCACTTGCTTGAGACCACTGTTTCGACAACCATTTCTGCATGGGTCGCATGCACAGGCGCGCGTGGTGAACCAGGTAAATGCAAGATGCCATCATGCCTAGCAAACACATTGCTTTGCGCACCCTTATCTGGCGACCGGCCTGATATTGAGGAATTTGTAGCAACAGATTCCAACTTCTTTCCTCCGATGGAAAGGCCAACCCCTCTTAGGTGTTTAGGACAGCTCCTAGGAACTGTTTTGAGGTGCTTGACACCAGGCTTGATTTGTTCTCGTTGATTGAGTAGCCCAATTGGAAGAGGAGGTCGATTGTTCTTTGAATGTTTAATCTGCAAATTACGGGGGTTTCTCCTGTAATGAGCCAGTTGTCCAGGTAAGGGTACACTGGGATTGCCTCCCTGCATAGGTGCGCTGCCACCACCGCCAGTACCTTGGTGAATACCCTTGGAGCCGAGGCTATACCGAAGGGCAGCACCTTGAACTGGTAGGGCGGATTGTCTATTTTGAAATGTAAGAATCTTCTGTGCGCTGGGAACATTGAAATATGAAAATAGGCATCTTTCATATCCAATGTTGCCATGTAATCCCCCTTTTTTAGTAGGGGGATTACCTCTTGGAGTGTAGTCATGCAGAATTTTTGTGGCTTGACATACTTGTTTGCAGGGCGCAAATCTAATACTGGGCGCATTGTTAGATCTTTTTTTGGCACAAGGAAGTAGGTTGAATAAATACCCGTTTACCTGGTTGCCCGGGACGAGTTCTATGGCGTCTTTTGCAAGTAGAGTGGTGATCTCCTCAAGAAGGATTTTCTGGTGCTCCGAGTGTACCTTCAGTCTTGGAGTAAGGTCGTGGGGGCGCACTAATAGTTCTATACAGTATCCTGCAGACACTGTGGACAGCACCCATCTGTCCGAAGTGATCCTCTCCCATGCGTGGGTGAAGATGGAAATGCGCCCCCATACTGGGGATGCATGGGAGGGGACCTGAACCGGAACGTCACTGTTTACTAGGGGGCGTACCACCTCTGGCGGGGCTGCCTCTACCCCTAGTGCGGTCCCTGCGCTGGCCTCTGGTGAATCCCTGTGATGTTTGTAACTGACTGTTGTCCCATGAGGTTCCTTGATTTTGGTATTAGTTGGAACCCCTCTGGGCACTTTGGCTGCAAAAGCGACGAAAACTTTATTTCCCCTCTGACCTGGGGGTTTATTTGTGAGTTGGCCGACAGATTTTAGGGTCTCTTACTCATCTTTAGCTGTCTTTAGCGCCTCTTCCACTGCCCTGCCGAATAGAATGTTCGGCTTTACCGGCATGTCTATAAGCGTGGCTTGGGTCTCGGGTTTGAACCCCGACTGACTTAGCCAAGCGTGGCGCTTTATTACTGTGCCTTCGGCTATCAATCTTCCAGCATTATCTGCTGCATCAAAATTTGTTTTAAGGATGCATCCAGATACGGACATCCAGATACGGACCTTCCGTCTGCTGCAATTTGGGCCAACTGCCCTTTTAGTGGTTCAGGTGCAGAGGCTACTAGAGCAGCTACTTGTTCCCACACATGGCAGTTATAGCTTGCTAAACGAGTGGTACTGTTAGCAATATGTGCCCGATCAGCTGACGTGGAGGCAACTTTCATACCCAGAGCAGATATCCTCTTGCTCTCCTAATCGGGAGCTGCTTCTGAAGAAGCTAATGGTGTACCTGCCCTCTTTCTGGTGGTTGTTACTACCAGGGAGTCCGGTTTTAATTGACCCCTTATATACATGGGATCCGAGGGAGCGGGCCGGAATAATTTTTCCACTCGTGGATTCACTGCACAAGTAAGATTTGGGGTTACCAGCAAAGGATCAATTCTACGCTGGATAGATTTTAATATTGGGATAGCCTGGGTAATGGGTCTCTTGTCCCCCAGGATTTCTTCCGCGAAATCCCTATCTTCTTGGACACCTTGTGTGTCTATCTGAAAATGAGCTGCTGCTTTAGCCAGTACCTCATTGAGGAGTGGCTGATTATCAATCGGTGAGTCATGCACCGGGCAGTCCTTAGGAAATGGGGAGTCAAGACTGTAGGCTTCTGCCTCATCCTCCTCTTCCTCTTCTTGGTCCTCATCATCCCCATAATAAGAAACCCCTGTCTGGTCTTCCAGCATATGTGTTTCTGTCTCCGCTCCATATGACACTGGATGGTAAGGTTCAATTAGCAAAGGGTCTGAAATCAATCCCTGCGCCAGAGCTTCAGAGTGGAGCCTTTTAGTAGGGGGTTGAGAGTCCTTGGACCCCGAAGGGGCAGAGGTAGCTGGTGTGTTGACATAGCTATGGAAATAATTAGGGTCTTTTTCACAGAAGTCTGCAAAAAAAGACATCCTTCTCATCACCCTATCAATATCCGCTGAGTTCCATTCCCTGGAAATGGGAATAAACCTCTCCTGTTCTGGTTCCTCATCCATTCCCATATCATGAGCAGTGGGAGGGACAATTTTACTCTTAGGAGTAGTGTCAGGGACCTTGGACTTATCTATCACTTTAGGAGCCTTCTGTTTTTCTTTATAGTGTTCTAAAGGTTTCTGCGTCGAGATTCGGAGGTAGTAGAAGGAGGGCGCCGGATCTCGGGAGTAGACGCTACACGCTTTGACTTGGGAGCATAGAGGTCGGAATCATCTTCTGACGATCGAGCCTCTGGAACTATTGGGAGTGCGGCACCTTTTTGAACCGCGGACGGTTGGTCTTTGTCATGTGGCGATCGCAAACAGGAATGCCCAGAAGACACAGAATCGTTGGACCGCTATCTCGATGCCTTCTGTTGCCGATCGCTCGACACACTTGTCGAGTCACCGCTGGGGCTGATGTGTTTAGAGGAAGTGGCGTGGGTTGCGCTGCTGCCGCCGGGTGTTCTCCCCATAACTGGGCCGCTGGCCAGTCCTCCGAGGTCGGGGGCTTGCACGTGGGTGTCTGATGTCACCCCTCTGCCCTCGCCGTCCGATACGACGGCGTTGCTGCCATCGCTGAACGACCCTTTGACATCCATGGCCTCTAGCTGCCTGGCGTAGTGGGCCCAGCGCTTCGTCGAGCGGTCCTTAAGTGTTTTTGGCTTGAAGAGCTTACAAGCTCGACACGTAGCCTCGGGATGGTCTCGTGGGAGACACACATTGCACATATTGTGCTTATCTACCATGGGAAACTTGCTGTTACACTTAGGGCAGAATTTGAAAGGAGTACTCTCCATATGTGTAAATCTGGCAACGCGCTGTGTATATGTAGGAAATAAATGTGGGAAAGTTATAAACGCCCCCCCACTCTCCCTACTTGTACAGGGCCGAGGCCAGAGGCCTTCCAAGGCCCGAGGTCCGTCATGTAGTTTTCGACGGCTGGTTCCCTCGATCTTCGGTGACGTCGATCTTCGGTGACGTCGATCTTCGGCGTAGGATGGAAGATAACGGGGAAAATGTTTAACACTATTTAGGCATAATTGGCAAATGCCAAGGAAACTCTGCAACATGTGTCCGACTAGTATGGTGGAAAAAACGATATGAGGGCCCTACACGCGTGAGGGGTCATGGGTACAGTGGACGTCACACTAGGGATAGTATAACTCGCACGCCCTAGTTCGACGCCCTAGTTCGACGCCCCTTTTCGAGTTTCGAAAAAACAAACTAATACTCTGCAGCTTCCACTAGATGTCGGCCTATGCACAGCATGTGATCTAAGCAGATTCCACAAGCCTCAGAAATATATATATATATATCTCCAACAATGCCAACACTCCTTTCCCGGAAGTAACCTTCCCTCATGTGGCCAGGGTGGGGCTGACACTTTCTGATCCAAACCCTGTGGCCGGCTATATGTGGGAGGATCACATGGGGAGGGTGATCCTCGGGGGCGGGATGGGGGGGACATGACATTGTTGGAGGAAGACACATGACCCACCCCCCCCCTTACTTTTAGGGATGTTCCTTCTATTTCCCGGGCCCTGATGGCTTATTGCAATAGTCTCCCTCAACCCTTTGCCAACTCCACCACCAATAATCCCCCACATGATATAGGGAACGTTGTGTACACAACTAAAACGAGGAAGAGACAGGGAGCAGTAAGGATTATTCTCAATAAGATAGAACATCAGCTTCCCCAATATCACATGTTAAAAGGACCGGGTAACAGCAACATGAATCCTTGCGACTGTCTAACATACATTTTGTGACTTTTTGTGACTTTAAAGCTACTCAAATTATAGAACCAAACTTCCTCAGTAATACCAGCTTTACTGTCCTTAGGTACGGAAAAGGAGGACAGGACTTTGCATGCAAGTTAACAAGGACTGACTATCATTGCCATACATTTAAAAGTGCTGTGACAAAGAAGCTGAACAGAGCAGTGAAGTTCAGTGAAGGCTAAAAGTCCAAGGTATGCTCTAGAGTTTATAGAAACGCACCTGTGGCCGGGACATTTAAATCACCAAAGCAAGAAATGCAGGCACACTGCTGGCAGGAGCAAGTTGCTCCTTTCCGTGCGAAGGAACGTCTGGGAGAAAGTCGGTGGAGCCAACCGGCTTGGGAACCCTGAAGGGAGAAGGCTGCTGGAAGAGGATGACACGCAGCGAGAATGCCCGATGCCAGTCGAAGGCTCCTAGGTGTTCACCGGCATCGGAGAAAAGCACTTTGCTCGCCGGAGTCTCATGTAAAGGAAAGAAGAGAGAAGAGGAATGGTTTTTACAAACGGAGAGAGAAAGGCTGAAAGAGGAGAGACCGTCAGGTTTGTCAATGCATGTTGCAAGCAAATAAGAGACACTAAAGAGGCAATAAGAAACCAAGTATATTAGCCAGTGAAGCTAAAAAGCGGAACCACCATCAAAGGTGAGAGAGTGAGCAGGAGCTCACATATGAAAGAAGCCTTCGCAGGAGAGTATACCCGACAGGTGCAAATGTGTAAAAGAAATCCTGTTAGGGCAATACAACAGGTAAGTACAACACAAAGAACTAGCCAGCAGGCTCTGTTGTTTTAAGATACTTGGGAACACAATCCCTGGCAGGAGTATACACCAAGTATCCAGACCACAAATAAAAAGGAAGAAAATCAGTTTGAAGATAACTTCTGTTGTTGACCCAGGAGAATATCAGGAACGGTTATTTGTAACCCAAGAAAGCGATGAAGAATCCAGAGGAAGGAAAGGTCCCTCTGAAGCAAGGATACCCATCCTTGATGGATTTCTTTTTGTGGGAGTTTTTGAACATTCCAAAGCACTCAAGGCCAAATACATTATCCTTTTCACCTTAGAATGTATTTGTTTAAAGTGTGAGGGTCAGAATAGTACTTTGGATACAGAACGATTTTGTTTTGGACATTCCAACGCTGACAAATCCTTAGTTTTGAGTTAAGTTAGGGAAACTCCACTAGTGCAGGGACAGCAAGGCCTTTTCTCAACCCCTTTTACGTTCTAATAAAAGTCTTTAGCCACATACACACACACCTATTGCACAAATATAGGAACAAATATGCACATAATAAATACACATTTACATTATATATACACACAGGGGTGTGGCTGCTGCAGTAAGCAATGCCCAAGTGGCTCTTTACTTCTTTTGTAGGGCAGGGTACAGTAACGGTCATTGCCGTTGTTCCTTGGGGGTGGAGCCTGCCCTCTACAGGTGCTGCCTCAGTCTCAGCAGTTCCCCATGCCATCTTGAGCACCACTGTGCGCAGGGCCCAAGTCAGTTCTTTCCTTAATGTGGCACCCCATGGGGCGCCGCCATTACAGCTGCAAGCCTGATTGGATCTCATCTCTGCAGCGCCCTGATGTACGTGGCTGATGTCACATTCAAAGCTTTTCGCCAAGCGCATTAATTTTCTTCCTGCAGCGCCACATTATCTAAAGAAGTGAAAACGCTAGGTTTCTACCTTGACTCCACCCTAACCTTAAGGAAACAGGTTAGATCGTTAGCATCATCCAACGCCTACACCTACACCTACAAACCTTGCAGACCCTTTCCAACACAAGCCAGCTGCATTATCCTCGCCAATGCCTTAATAATGTTAAAATTGGATTATTAACACCCTTTACTTGGGAGCCAAAAAATATATGATTGACAAAATTCAAATCTTGCAAAATAACGCCCTTAGAACTGCCCTTAACCTACCCAATAGAGAACATGTATCCAATAAGAGAAGAGAGCACCACTGGCTGAAAATAAGCGACAGAATCCTATTCAAAACATTTTCCCTCACATTCAAGTGCCTCAACACTGCAGCCCCCCCCCTTATCTTACTGAGAGAATAGTCAGAAGAACTTCTACTCACCCCTCTAGAGTTGCCAACTCCCACTGCCTACAAATACCTAGATTCAGACTTAAAAAACAGGTGGGAACAGCTTCCCTGTAAAAGCTGCCCAATCCTGGAATGCTCTACTACTTGATCTTAGAAAGGACCAGTCCTACTACAGCTTTAGACGCAACACCCTCAACTGGCTACGTTCCAACGACCCTCATGACTAACCAATATGTATCTTGCACTAGCTACTGAAACTTTTTCCTGCATTCTGTACCTGGCCCTGGGCCACACTGCTACCCTCCATGCATGCTTGTATTCACAAACCTCACTATATCCTCTTCAAGATGCTTGTATATATGTACCTTTACTGTATTTACTAATAATGTGTAACTAAGCTTTAAGTATCCTTTGTAACTTGTTGCGCCCAGTTACCTAAGGGTTCGGTGCGCCCTACAAATCAATAAACAAACAAACATTGCCCTGTTGGGCACCACAGTCACTGTCATGGTCAAATCACATACATCACGAACCAGCTTCCAACACCTCGCACCTAAAAACTGGAACTCATTACCTACCTCACTAAGGAACGAAAAATCATACCATACCTTCCGTAAAAACCTCAAAACCCTCCTATTCCGCTAAAGTCTTCCACATGCACTCTCATGCTTGCATTGTAACCACAGCATAGCATAACCTCTAAGCTCAATGTTTATTACCAATGTGAAATGTACTCGGTAACTCGGTTTACATCTGTAAACACATTCCTATGCTTGTGTTCATGACTAAGTCTGCTGTAACAGCGCCACGATGCCCCAGGGCAGTTCTGTGCGCTTTATAAATGCAAATAAATAAATAAATAAATTCCTGTCCATTGAGGACAGGGCTGGGCCAACCCCTCCCATCCCCCATACCCGTGTGGCATAGCAAGGTGGCCTTCCCCATTCCACGAATGAAGGACCTCGCCCTGGGGGTTGAGGGTCTCTCACCAGCTCACCCTCCTGGTGTCTGGTGCACCAACATCTTTATCGAGAATATGGCCCCAGGACTTCACCAGCTCAATCGCCTGACTTTACAAGGCCAGGTACCACTCCACTTCTCTGGACCTGCCCAGACTAGCCCAGGGAAGGCTGACAGGCAGCCCAGCTGTGCCACTTGGTTCCAGGCCACACTACATATGCGGTTCATGGCTGGGGGGCCCTGATCTTCGCCAAGCAGGGCAGCATGGCTGCAGGCCCCAAGGGGGCCCTGGATCTGCCGAGTATGCAGCCGGGGGTTATGGATAATGCCAGGCTGCTCCTAGCAAACATGGCCCAGCTGAAAAAGTCCTTACTGCCCAGTGGCGTGAAGGGCTACCCAAGGCAACGATCCCCAAGGGAGACCACCACACAGCCTCTTGCTCCCTCCTTCTTCCCCAACCGTTACTTGTAATGTTTTTTTTTTTAGTTCAAAATTGTCACCCCTGCCCAGTCCATGCCATCATTGCTCGGGGTAGAGGGGGACCGGTCCATTGTCTTCCCCAAGACTTTTCTTAACCCAAAGTGGGGCTGGATGGTCTATTCCACAAAAAAAGAGGTACATTACAATAGTAAAACACAAACATATATACACACACATTTAGTATTCCCACACATTGTTTTGTTTACTTACCTTTCCTTGGGGGGGGGGGGGGCAATGCAACCCTTCTAGCCAGGCCACATTCGGTCCAGAGGCTACACATTTCTATCCTCAGTCAGGCTTCACAGCAGGCATATCAATTAAAAAGTGGCTTTTGATTTCAGAATTTCATGTCCTTGCTGGTGAGAAATCTTGGGACATTTCATCTACAGGATGTTTACTCAAAGCAAATACTCAGGAATCATAGATACGACAGTTATAGAGGCTTAGGTTGCAACTACGACCTGACTTTCAGGCTACAATTCGAGGAGCTTCTGCTTATTTTGGCCTCGTCATTGAGCTTCCCGATCTTGGAATTACAACTTGGTTTGCCTCTTTACTAGGTGCAGCCACTGCTGATCTATGTAAATGGGTCTTTAGTCAGCTCTTTGCACCGCTCTTCCAAGCTCTGCAAAAATCTGTGCACCGCGAAGAGCCTAAGCATCAGAGATGCACAGAAAATGCAATCAGCCTGTGTGAAAATCACTAGGGGTACCATGGTTGGTTGAAGGCAGGGTGGTGTGAAGAATCCTGCGGATCCCTCACCAAAGCCCTGCCTAAAGTCTCCTCCCAGGTGGCCAGGAGAGGGCAGGCGCTTCCCAATCCTCCCCTGAAAGGGATTCCCTTACCATCATGCCAGAGGAGGTTATGGCGTATTGCCATTTTAAAATCTCTCACCCTCCTGTTGAAGCTGAGATGGTAAATTCTAAGTTTGTAACATCAAAAGAACAATTCTTTTTATCCCTAAAATCAAATGCCCTCCTAAATACCAACAGTGCAGTACTAGAAATAATGGAAATGTTGCTTTATCTACATCTTCTTCCCCTAATAAGGTTAAAACTGACAATTCCTGTTTTGAAATAAAATGAAGGGAATTAATCTACCCTTAATTCTATTAAGAAGTGTCAAAACATAAATTCACTGAAGTGAACTATATGTCCCATAATGCCACAGGGACTGACATGAAGAAAAGGGCTGAATGCAGAGGTGAAGGACAGGCAAGTAGGCCTACCAGCATTTGACAGGGTCAGACAATTAACAAAAAGGGCCTACACCTGAAATGAATTGACCCACCTAAGGAGCATAAAAAGCTGCAGCAGGGGGGTGGGAGGGTAGAATGGAGCTGGAACCGGAACCGTAAGGCTGGAAGTAGCAGCAGAAGGAGAACCATAAAGCTGGCAGTTCACGAGGAAGCGTGTTCACTTAGGGAACACTGGGGCAAGAGAAAAGCAGATTTCACCTGCAAGTCACGAGAGAGTCCTGTGTTCACAAACCCTGCAGTGTTGTGGCTGCACTAAGAGAGGCGTGTCTTCCCAGGTGCGCCTCATGACTGTGAATGCAAAGCCAAGACTGTGTACTGAAGCAAAATGAGGGACAGAGCAGTAAAAGGAAACTCCCTGTGGTTGAGGCCGACCGAAGACACTTGTGCTGCTGAGGGGTGTGGGTCTCAAGAGTGCCTAACGTAGTAACAGAGCCTGAAGAAGTCGATAAGTGGAAGCAGCCTGCAAGCGTAGTGTTCCGGGAGCCGGTGATTGAAGCTACGTATGCAGGTTCACTTTGAAAAGCTTGCGGGTAACTATTACCAGCTTAATAATATCTCGCTTAAGCGTGGAAGCAAGGAAACATTTTTCATTACTCTGAAGAGGTCGGCTAACAAGGACAATGTATCGCGTGCAACTCTAATGCGAGTCGAGTTTTCGTGTACAAAAGAAGTCTTTTCATTTCCACTGTAGAAACGTTGCTGGAGTCGTCGCGTATCTCCACTTAAGAATGGGATGCTTTTCCGCATCACTCCTTTCAGAATTGGTTACAAGATTTATTCAATGAAATCCTAAGTGGAGTCAGAAGGTAATTCCGTGATAATAAAAGGGGAATACAATTTTGCACGAGTCTTAAATTGAAAATCTTTCTTCAAAGTGATTGTATGTAATTAAATCTGATTCTGTATTGAAGAAAGAACCTGGTAACATTCAGAACAAATATTCTAAGAAGACAGAAGTTGCTAAATTGACGAAAAGAGCAAGCATGGCCTAAGCCAGTAGGCGAATCACTCCCATGGTGAAACCAGCCTTGTTAAGAACTATTCACCCGCATCCTGAGAGTATTGAAGTTGTTAAAGGTCCAGTGTCCCTGATACAAGTGTGACTTTGTTATCGCAAGCTGGGCGTGTAGCAATAAAACTTAGGGGTAACTACTGGAACCATAAAGGTGTGAATGAAGCTGGGTGCTTGTAAGAACAATCTGTCAGGCTGAGACTGTTTAAGTTAAACTTGAAGCAGTCTGGAAGCAAAGGCAGATTACATTGGTGGTAATAAAACAGGAAGAAGAGGCAAAGAGGCTGCCCATTTCCCATAGCTCAGGAAAAGAAGGGTGCCAGGCCTAACTGTGGAGATCGAGAGTCTTGTCTCTAAACACTGTATGACTTCAAAAGTATCAAACTGGATTAGACCTATTTAAACTGTGGTTGCATACGGCGGTCAGAGCATCTTACCAAGAAGCTGAATGAAGTTAGTAGAAGACTGTGGAGCAAAGAGTCCTGCTCTCACAGTAACAGTAGTAGAAGGGGGTTAAGTGGAAAGCAACACCCTAAGAAGCAGCCACCTGATGAGTATACTAAAGACACTGCAGAGGTCAAGAATACCAAGGAAGTTGTCGAAACAGAAAGTTTCTTTGTTTAATAAATTGCAGCAAACCTATCCTGGAAGAAGAATATTCAGCATTCCCATTGGTGCTGTTTTTCTTAGATGAAATTGGAAGGGGAATTTTTCAACAGAATTTTGGAGAACTGCTGCCAGTGGAATTTTGTTTGGTGAACTTTTCTTTTTGGAACTTATAAGAACTGGTTCAAGACTTAAGTATCCTTTTGAATATTTATGATAAAGTGACTTGGAGTAATCCTGGGAAAAGGATTTACCCAGTACAGGTGAAGGTCATTCAAATCATGTCATTGGTTATTCTTTTATGTATGTTATTCATGTTTTATCTTGAATGTTTTGTTGTTTAGTTGTGAGGGCCAGTTTTGTTGATGCTAGGAGCTAATCCCTTAGACCGAGAATAGGCAGGGAACTCCCGGATAGAGTAGGTTTAGCGAGGTTTAATTTGCACTTAATACTTTTAATAAAATGTTTAGTTTGTATACAAACACAAGCAGTTGTCCGCCTTGCATTACTGACCCCTCACAGTAGGCTGGTGTGTAGTTAGGTGGAGGAGTGGAGCTGAAAATGGGCCCTGTTTAACTAATTTTCTCTTTCAGGGTGGCTCTCTTAATACTGGATATGTGCTACAATGAAGGATTTTTTTTAGATTTTGCTTTCTGTACAGGTAGCAGTGCCTGGCCAATCTCCTCCCTTAGATCTGCCATTGTAAAGATGGGAGAGGTAACTTTGCCACTTGCAAAACACATGGCAAAATGCACCTTTGCAACTATTCCTCCCAGTTTGTTCCACCTTCCATTTGATTCCAGGAAAGTGTACTAGTTCCACCCAGTTGATTTGGCGTAGCTTCCTGGTACCCCTTTCCGAACCTTACCAACCAGCGTTCCTCCATACGTTTTGGATTAATCATTCTCCTTCCCACCAAACTTAGCAACTACCATGTGTTAACATACCTTACAATGTTTATTTATTTTTACATTTGTAGCAGCACGCTCAACACTTGGGCATCAAGGCGCTAATTTCAGGACACAAGTTGGAGAGGTTTGAATGAGAGACGGAAGACAGTCAGAGGTCAGTAAGTAAAGAGCCAAGTTTTCAATTGTTTTCCGGAGGCCCAGTGTGATTGTTCAGCACGCAGCGTGATTTGCAAGGAGTTCCATAATTTAGCAGCAGTGAACGGGAAGCTAGCACCACCTTCCCTGGCACACCAGAATCTCGGGATAAGGTGGTGGGTGTACGTGGGTCGCGTTGGTCTTGGAGAGTGGGCTCTTTCAAATTTTTGAGAGCGGAAGGGCGGGCAGCATTGGTGAGCCATCAGTGAGGGATAGCTAGAAATGTTAAGGTGATGCATTCCCAGATGGGGAGCCAATGAACATTTCTTCTGGCTGCTGAGATGTGCTCAAGCCTGGCAAGGTTTAGGCCACCTCATAAGGCATTGTTTTGTATGAATTATTTATTGATAAAATACAATCTGGTTTTGTCGATACTGTGAGAAACACAAGGGCATCGTCACTCCTATTACCCCAGGATCCTCTTCTCATGTGTGCAGGGAAAGGCAATCGGTCTTGGATCCTGACATTGGGGATGGAGAAGCAAGGGAGGATCACCTGGGTGGAGGGTCTTCATAGCTTGGGAGTAAGGTGCCGCAGACGAGACATGGTATCCCCCTTTCTCTATTGAGGACCAATCTAACCCTCCCCCAACCGTTATGGGTTATTGCAAAACCTCTTGCTTCAATTCCCCACATTTGACAGTTGAAAGTACTGGGACGAGGAAGAGGAGACTAAGAGTAATGAACACCACACCTACATTTTACCACTCTGGTATTGGGACGAGGAAGATGCCTGCAGAGTATTGTGAGAGTCAGGCATGTCCCCTTAATCAAAGTCAGGCAAACCTTATGAAGGGCCTACACCTGCGACCCGTTAGGGGTTTGCAGGTGTATGAAATGAGAGCCAGAGAATGGTATTCAGGAGAGGAGCAGTGAGACCTGTGGAGGAGCCCAGACGCTGACTAGCAGCCCAGAGAGGGAGCCTTCATGTTGCTCAACTGTGCAGGAGGAAGGAGGACACTGTTCGCCTCTCCATCGAGCCAGCAGAGTAACCAGCATGCAAGATGTGGGCTCTGGTATGCGAGTGGGGCTCGTAGGAGCTGGTCCGCTGACCGGCAAGGAAGAAAGTAGCAGCGGGAGCTGTTCAGGAAGGACATCAAGTATTGGTGAGTGTCAGGGAGAAGTACTCGATAACTGGGACGTTCCTAAGTGGGCTGCGAGTGGGGAATGAAGGCATTCCAATTACTGAACTGCATTGACAGCTGAAATTAAACAGAATCAACAGTTATTGACTACCGAACTAAATAACTTGAAAATAAACCGTACCAAGTGCATATTGAATACCAAATTGAAGGAAAACTTGAAACAATGCAAATCTATTGAATACTGAACTGGAAAACATACTGAGTGCACATTTAAACACCAAAGTGAAGAAAAACTTGAAATCAAGCATAACGAATGCACATTGAATATCAAACTGAATTAAAGCTTGAAAATAAGAAAAGTGAATATTTGTTGGGTGTCGAACTGAATGCAGCCTTACCTATCTATCTATCTATCTATTATGGTTTTTGTATAGCGCAAAATCGCCCATAGGCCTCAGAGCGCTCACAGAGACAAACAGAGAACATATAGAATGGTACTGCAGTGGTGTGTGGAACACAGAGAAAGTTTGCATGTTTCTAGTTTTCTCCCTCATCAAACAGGTGTGTCTTAAGTTGTTTCTTGAAAACAGTAAGGGACACACTATTATTAACCATGGGGGTGTGGAGTTCCAGACCATTGGTGCCCAAAGGGCAAGGTTTGTGCCACCTACTCTTAAGATTTTGTCGTGGTTTCATGATCGTCGTTTGAACGGAGATCTCTTCTGAAAGGTGCCTTTATTATTTTTTTGACGAGCTAGTTAGGCGCGCTACCAGCTAAGTATTTGTAGACTAGAACGGTACACTTGAATTTGATCCTTTGTTGGACTGGAAGCCAATGAAGCTTTCTCCTGGCTGCTGAAAATGTTTCACGTCGGCTCAGTCCAAAACTGCCCTGACCGCTCCATTTTGTATAGTTTGCATTTTTATGATATTGCTCTTAGACGTGCCCAACAAAAAACTATTGCAATGAACAAGTTACTTCTTACCTTGTAACGTTCTTTCGACGGGATGTTCCTCCGACGTATTCCTCATCTTAGATATCTCCTTCCATCTCTGCTGGCCTCGGAAATTTTTTTTCTCTAGAGGGCGCTGCGCGTCGACGTCCTCCGAGTCGATGTCCCTCGACAGCCGCCATATCAACGTCATCCTGCCTATAAGGGCCGCGCGCAGCGTCCGTTGCTCAGTTCCGTTTTGTAGCCCACAATAATACTTTCTGGACTAGACTAATCACCCTGAAGGAGCGTAAGCTGCAACAACACGGGAAGTAGAACTGTGGGGATGGATGGGAGGGCCGATGAGGAATACGTCGGAGGAACATCCCGTTGAAAGAACGTTACAAGGTAAGGGATTGTGTCCTCCGACGTATTCCACATCTTAGATAGGCTCCCATAGCAGTATTCTATTATTGGAGGAGGGAGTACTGACTTCAGGCTGTCTTCTATTGATGAATAGAATGCAGTACAGCCCTTCCAAACCTAGTCTCTTGACTGGAGGAGGAATCCAAATTGTAAAAACGTGTAAAGGTATGGACAGACGACCATGTAGCGGCCGCACAGATGACTTTAACCGGCACGCCTCTTTTGAGGGCCGATGAAGCTGCAATACCTCTGGTCGAATGAGCCCTAAGATTTTGAGGGGGCTCTTTCCCTGCCAGTTTATAACATTCCAGAATGGCTAGAATGATCCATCTGGAAACGGTCTGCTTAGTTATTGGTAACCCCAGCTTGTGACCTGCGTAACCTACAAACAGCTGGTCTGCCTGTCTTATCCTGGCTAGTCTACTGATGTAAAAACGTAAAGCCCTTCTAGGGTCTAGCCTGTGTAACCTCTCTTCCTCTTTCCCCGGGTGAGGAGGAGGATAGAAAGATGGTAGGGTAATCTTCTGAGTGATATGGAATTCAGAAACCACCTTTGGGAGGAAATTAGGCTTCACTTGCAGGACAACTTTGTCTTTGTGAAATATTGTGTGAGGGGGTTTACAAGAAAGAGCTTGTAATTCGCTCACCCTTCTAGCAGATGTAAGTGCTATTAATAAAACAGTTTTAAGGGTAAGGAATCTTAACGAACAAGACTGGAGTGGTTCGAAAGGTGTGCCCATCAGGAAAGTTAGTACTAAGTTTAAATCCCATAGGGGAACTTGGAATGGTCTTGGGGGATAAACATTGGTTAACCCCTTTAGAAACTGTATTACCAAGAGTAATTTGAAATAGGATGGTTCTTCCGCAGTGCGCTTAAAGATGGATAGCGCTGCGAGATAGCCCTTAATGGTGCCAACTTGAAGGCCTGAATTCGCCAAATATAGAAGGAAGGACAAAACCATTGGTGTACCACATGAAAAAGGGTCGATATTCTGTTCTCTACACCAGCTGCAAAATCTGTTCCAACGGCAGCGGTATAAAGACTTTGTTGCTGGCCTCCTTGCCGAAAGCAACACCTCCATAACATCATCAGGGAGGTCCCAATCCTTGTACCTCAACCTTTCAGAAGCCAAGCGTGAAGGTTGAGGGTTTTGATGTCTGGATGGAGAACCTGACCTCCCTTCTGTGAGAGTAGGTTCTCTCTGAGTGGAAGTCGAATTGGAGGGCAGATGGACAAGTCTAGAAGGTCCGGGTACCACATTCTCCTGGCCCAATCCGGGGCAATTAGGATCATGGTTCTCCGGAATCTTCTCAACCTCCTGATCATTTGAGGAATGACAGGGACCGGTGGGAACGCGTACAGAAGCGGAAACTCCCAGTCCACTATGAAAGCGTCTCCCAGAGCTCCTCTCGGGGGAAATTCCCTTGAGCAGAACAGATCGCATTTCCTGTTGACGCTGGTGGCGAACAGATCCACCTGAGGGGTTCCCCAAAGGGCGAAGATCTCTTGAAGGACTTCCTGAGCTAGTTCCCACTCATGGGAGACTGTGCTCTGCCTGCTCAGAGCGTCCGCTGTCAAGTTCTTCTCTCCGGCTAGGTGAACTGCCGATAGAGAGATTCCTTCTTGGATTGCCCAAAACCAGAGCTGCATCGCCTCTCTGCACAGGGGTAGTGATCCTACGCCTCCTCTTTTGTTGAGGTAATGCATGGCCACCGTGTTGTCCGTCATTATCAGGACGTTTTTCCCTTGTACAGCTGTCAGGAATGTCTTCAGCGCAGACTGATGGCTCCCAGCTCTAACAGGTTGATATGTAGTCTGGACTCCGATGGAGACCAACGACCGCTGATGGTCAAGTCGTTGGCGTGGGCTCCCCACCCCGCGAGTGAGGCATCCCTGACTACTGTTATCTCCGGCCAGGGTTGCCAAAACTGTTCTCCTTTCAGAATGTTCTCCTGACAGGCCCACCACTGAAGGTCTTGAGCCACCCTGTCGGGAACCTGAAGAAGATCTGTCATTCTCCCTGAGAATTGTGACCACTGAGTCCTCAGTGCCCACTGGAGGGATCTCATTCTCAGGCGAGCCTCTGGCACTAGGAAAATGCAGGATGCCATGAGGCCTAGCAACCTCAAAAAGTCGAAGGCTGGGAGACGTTGGGCATCTTGGAACTTGGTAACCATCTGTAGAATATCTTGAGCCCTCACCTCTGGTGGCAAGGCTTTTCCCAGGGAAGTGTCCAGGATCGCTCCTATGAACTGGAGTCTCTGCGATGGCATCATTTGTGACTTCTTTAAATTGAGGGAGAAGCCCAGTCTGTGAAGGGAGTGGCACACGTGATTTAGCTGGATCTGAGCTTGTTCCGAAGAGACAGCCCTGATCAACCAATCGTCCAGGTAGGGGTATACATGAATCCCTTCCCTCCTTAGACTTGCCGCCACTACCGACATTAACTTGGTGAAGACCCTCGGGCGGAGGTCAGCCCAAATGGCAGCACTCGAAATTGATAGTGAGAGTTGCCAATTGCGAACCTCAGGTATTTCCTGTGTTTGAGATGGATAGGCACATGGAAATAAGCGTCCTGAAGGTCCAGAGATACCAACCAGTCCTGGAACTGAAGGGCCTGGAAGATCTGAGAAAGAGTGACCATCTTGAATTTGTCTTTTCTGAGGAATTTGTTCAATTCTCGCAAGTCCAAGATGGGTCTCAGTCCTCCGTCTTTCTTTGGAATGAGAAAGTAAGGGGAGTACCAGCCCTTGTTCCTCTCCGCTACAGGTACCGGTTCTATGGCACCTTTCTCTAGCAGGTCCAAAATTTCCTGCAAGAGGAGCGGATCTGGAGCTTTCTGAGAGCTGATCCCCGGTGGATGACTGAGGTATGCGTAGGAGAGGCAGGCAGTAACCTTGGGCAACTGTTTCCAATGCCCAAGCATCTGACGTGATAGCCTGCCATTCCGCCAGATGTTGAGTCAACCTGCCTCCTACAGGTGTCCTGTGAGGGAAGTCCTCAGAGTGGTTTTGGGGCGGCTGATGCAGATGCCGATGGTAAAGAGGCACCTGTCTGCTGTTGCTGCGGCCTTTGAATATCTACCCCGTCCACCTCGGGTAGTTCTTCTTTGTCCCCTTTGAGCCGGTCGTCCTCTACCTCTTCCGAATGTGGAGTAGAAGCGAAAGGACTTGCCTCTCGCAGAGGTTCCTGTGGGACGAAAAGGTGTCTGACGGATTGCAGCGCCTAGGGATTTTGCTGCTGCTTTTGAAGTTTGCAGTTTTTCTAAACTGTCATCCGCCTTTTTCCCAAACAAAGAAGAGCCATCGAATGGCATGTTCAAGAGCCTGGCTTGCACATCTGGGGCAAAACCAGACTTTCTCAACCAAGCAAATCTCCTGGTTGTTGTACTTGCCGCCATTGCTCTGCTGATACTGTCAGCCGAATCAATGCCCGTCTGGAGGGATTCGCACATAGCGTCTTTACCGTCCTGTATGATATTCAGGAACGCCTCCCTTTCTTCTCCCTCCGGGATGCAGTCAGCCGCTGTAGAAGCACACTCCCAAAGTGTATGGCTGAATCGAGCAAAGGTGCAAGTAGCATTCACAGATTTTAACGCCATGCTACATGCCGAAAAAACTTACTTTGCCATAGCATCATATTTTTTATCGTCCCTGTCCTGTGGGACGGTAGGATAAGCCGTCTTGACATCGGTAGAAGACGCTGCCTGTACCACCAGACTTTCTGGGGATGGGTGTTTTGACAAAAACTCCTGGTCTGTAGAGGATACCCTGTATTTTGTAGACAGTTTTTTATTTACTGCCGGGACGACATCTGGGGTTTCCCAGTTCGTCATAATCTTCCTCTGAAGAGCTTTATGGAAAGGCACCACAGGATCCTCCTGTGGGCCTTTATCAAGAATATCCGTGAGGTCATCTTGTTGGAAAGATTGTGAAGGTGCACCCCATAAACTCTGTGATCCTGGCCATTAAGGCTCTATAGGGGGTTTCAGCATGCTCCCCCGGGTCTGGCCTAGCAAACTCCACCTCAGGGGAAGTGTCTAACCCACTTGCCTCATGTAAGGAATCATGAAGATCCTTTAACCTGCGTTCTTCAGAGGAAAATTCCTCTCTAATTGGGGTTACAGGTCCCTGCAACTCAAATGTGTCTTCCTTTTCAGACAATTCACCCTCTTCCAAAATTGAGGACATAGTTCTCAATTGTTCTGAACTCATAAAGGGTGTAAATCCCATTTCCAAGGCAGAGGGTGCCGAACTTGTCATTATCGGCCTCGAAAACGTCGATGTCGTCGACGTCGAAGGCTTCGAGCGTGGCGTCGAAAACAAAGGCGGAGGCCTCGATGACCTCGACAGAATTGGGATTCTACTCGACAATCTCGAAGCCATCGTCATCGAGGACCTGGGGATAGTCACTGGGTGTGTCGTGACCGTGACTTTTCTTGGCGTCGACGCCGGTGTCGAAGCTGGCGTCGAGTCGACAGACCCGGGTGTCGAAGGTCCCTTCGACAACGGCGTCGAAGACACCGACCTCAGCGTCGACGGAACCCTCGTCGACGGAACCTTCGAGGAAGGTTTGGAGGTCATGGTCCTACTCGAGGGTTCGAGACGCGCTCGAGAGGTTTCCTTCGCCGGGTACTGCGACTCGCAGCGTTTTTGACCTTTGGGTCTTTCGACCAGAGCATCGCTCTCGGCAGTCTTCGAGGGGGTCGAGGCCGCTTTCTCGAAGACGATCATATTTTTGCGGAATTCCTCCCATTCACCCCGGGAACTATGTTTCGTGGGGCAAGGGATTCTTTTTGGCGAAACAGAGGAAGAGGAAGACGGAGAAGGGGATCTTCGACGTCTCCTCTTCGAGTGCTTCGATCTCGAGGAGTGATGGGGACCCACTCCGAGACCTGGAGCGCGAATGGTGACGAGGAGACGAATGTCTCGACTTCGTCGACGAAGAAGAAGCTTTAAAATTCTTACCTTTCTCCAGCTTCCCCCTATGCTCCTTCAGGGCCTTAGCTGTCATGGACATACAGTCCTCGCACTCCGAACAATGGTGTTCAGCTCCCAAACACCACAGACAAACTCTGTGAGGGTCAGTCAGTGACATCTTTTTTCCACAATCTCAGCATTTTTTGAAGCCGGATCGAGGAGTTGTCGGTTCCGACGAGGAAGCCATCGAGTACGGATCAAATAACTCGAGGTAAATAGGTTTAATCTGACAAAAACTGAGCAACGGTATTCGGAGGCACTGAGTAAGCGCGGAAAAACGGAACTGAGCAACGGACGCTGCGCACGGGCCTTATAGGCAGGATGACGTCGACGTCGATACGGCGGCTGTCGAGGGACATCGACTCGAAAGTCTAGTTTTGAATTAATTATGGCCCCCACAGTCAAAGCGAGGTTTTGCTCAGTTAGGTAGGGTTGAATTTACCATATCAGATTTGAATAGAACGCACAGGTTGATTTCAAGTATGACACATGTCTCTTGAAGGAGAGGTGCGATTCCATAAAGATTCCCAGCGTTTTAACATGAGCCAAGACTTCAATATAGCCGTTATTAATTTTAAATGTTCTGTATTGGACGTTAAGTTTTTTCATTTTCTGGGGAGTGCTGAGTATCAGAAGTTGGGTCTAAGCTTCATTGAGTGCGAGATAGTTTGTCGCCATCCATTATGGATGTCGCTAAACACCTTTTTAACTCTTTGCGCATTCTTTTCATAAATACCTGACAGTTCAAATACCAACTGGGTGTCGTCAGGGTAGTTAGTAAACCGGACACCCAGGGTTTGTAGCATGTCGCACAAAAGTTTTGAGAAAATATTAAAAAGTAGTGGGGACAAACATGAACCCTGCGGGACGCCACAAATTAATAAGGTTTTGAGGGAAGAGAAGTTTCCCTTTGCCACTGCAGCCATCCTTGGACCCAAAAGGAATTTAAACCACTTTGCTGTGAGTGGGGAGCAAGGGGCTAATCAGGAGAAACCCAAAGAGTGTGAATACTGCACACAAGCCAAGAGGCCAACCAAGAGAGACTACACAACAACTCTGTACATCAGGGCAAGTCTGGAAAAACCTGTGAGGGCAGAGGAGTCTAGGGATCCTAGTTGCACAACCTGTGATGGGTGGACTGAGCGGTCTGACAACTGCGTCTAGACCAGTGAGCCTTGAACTGTGCGAATCCTAAGACATTGCGTAAACTAGTCTTGGGGAAGGGCACACAGACTCGAGGAACTGTGAATCTTTGTCTTGAGAACGAAACATCAAGACCCTTTTGCTTTTGAACTTTGTGCTTGGAACTTGGGCAAGGGTGAGCTGAAGAAGCTAAGAGCTGGACGGCGCTCTGAACTTTATGTTGGTCACCATTACTTTCATTATTGACACATTGTTTAGCTTTAGTTGTGATGGCAAGGATAGGTTTTGGACACAGACAGACTTAAATTGAACACTTTGACTCAGACTTTTAGTTTTGTTCAGGTAGGGAAATCCAACCTTAGCATAGGGCAAGTTCTTTGTTTGAACTTCAAGTCTGTTGTCTGTGTCTTACTTCATGATGTCTTTACAATACACAAACATTAACACTTGCAGTCAAACAGCATTTTTGCAGAGAATGGTCCAGCTGCAGTGCACAAATGCAGTGTCTCCCACATACAATCACTCTACAAAGATATCCAACTAACTATAGGGAAACAATGTCTCCAATGTTTCGCCTAAGGTGGTCGAAGTGAAGTCGAGTGGTGTGGGATGAATTGAGAGCACCATATTGCAAGCAATACAGTAAAAAAGAAAGAAACCAAGGTACAATAAGGTCTTAACAAAATGATAAACTGGTTCCTTTAATAATATCTGGAAAGAACACGCAAACGAAAATTAGGAGATCGCAATCTGGAGTTGCACAGTCAGAGTGGGAGTTTGGGACCTTTAAAATCAATGTACAACAGGCCCGCTAAGTAACAAGAGGGTTTTACAATAATCATCCCTGCGTTCCCAATCGAAGAAGTCTTGCACTTATTTTCTGGATCTAAAAAAATGTTAAGCTGTGTTCACCGCCCTTCTGGTCAGGAATCTTGAAGCATGCAAACAGTTTCTTCATCTCACGCAAGAAAACTTGGGGATGCCTGGCAACAGTGGAAACACACACACAAAAGAAATAAGGAGTTGAGCATGCAGCAGTAGTGTTTCTTGATTCTATGTCTATTAGTTTGTCTGTTGGAGGTCGCTGATTTTCTTTGGCCACCTCAGAGCAGCCTCAAAGAGACCATGAATAGACACACAGCACCTTCATGAGGGGATTCCCCCACCAATCCCCATACCAAGGACCCTCATGCCCCACCCCAGCTGCCCTTTTCTTCATCACCAGATCAACACGCCTGCAAGCCTGAACCCTCTAGGAAATGTGCAAGCGCTTGCTACGCTCCCTCTGCCCCATTCACCCCTCGTGCACGCACCTCTTCCGTGGCTACTCTGCATCCTCCTCTTTCGTTGGCAGGCTTTTGTGGGCACCACTGTCCATGCTGGCTGGCAGAATACTGTATTTATTGTGGGCAAAGGCATCTTGAAAATGCTTCTTTACACGGTTTGTGAATTGGCATCTATTGGACCTTTTTCATGTCTTACCCTACAAAAAGGATTGCGAACTGTGTGGCTTTTTACCAAGTTATTCACAGGAAGTGTGCTGTAAAATGTACCATTATTATTTTAGTTTTGTAATGCTCCCATGGGGACTCTCCCCCACCCACCCAAACCTCCTTTGGTTGGTTCGGGCTCCTTCTCTATGCTCGGTCGCTCCCGCATATTCATGGAAAATGATGCCCATCCAATAAAAATTGTCACCAGCCGCCATTGGTCCCTTCTCTCATGCATGTTCACGCATTATTCAAGATTACTAAAAGTAGACAAGTAAGGGTCAAATGCATTCTAGAATTCAACCTGTTCAAGGCAACACTATGTATCACATTTCCAAATGATGTTTGGTTTTTGTGCTCATTCTTGCATAAGTGAGAGAGGGGAGGTTGTATTGGATGCGTTGTAAATAGTTGGGAATGAGGGCTGCTGCAAGGCCCACTAGGAACGCATGTCTATATCTAGAAGCATATGAGAGCCAGGTGGGAGTGGTTATGGTGTGAATGGATGAATGAAGGAAAGCATTTGTATTTAATACTATACCCCACCAAGTATCTAGTGCACGAGTGCTGAAACGCTAAGTCGGCAGCACCATCAAGAGTGTATATTTAAGTGGAGGCCCCCAGCAGAGTCCGCCATCTAAGCCACAGGAATGTGATCTAGCAAAGGCTACACTAGCTCACTTCATGAAACTAAGACAGCAGACTATCCGGTGCAGTGGGCTACCTTGTGCATCGGCAAATAAGGACAATTCTAAAGGTTTGTGCTTTTCAGCAAGTGTTGCATCTTAAGAGTGAGCGCAAAAAAAACAGTATCCTCGGAGATGCCTCACAACATGCGATGAGGAACGGGAGAAGCCATATTTCAAATAAGCGTCTAGCAGAAACACAGTTTCATGGAATCTCAGAAAGTCGTCATCTGTACAGACCCTACCTTACAGTTGGAAATAAACAGCTAGAACAGTTTAAAAAGATACAACTTTCCCCAAGATATGATTTAATCGTAAAGCATGTCGAGCCTAGGACTTTCCTACCTTCTGCTCTTAACCACCTCTACACTAGAACTCATCAGAGAACAGGTGACTGCCAGCTAACCACACGAATCAGCACCACGGATGTCTAACATGAGGCCGTGGCCTCCACACAGAAATAGATTAGTAATCTACTCACCTAAGTAATCTGTGAGAGAGGAGTAAGAGAAAGAAAAAAGAAAATAAAGCAAGACATTAGTTTTGCATCATGTATAGAAACATTTATCAAACAAGAGTAGCACAATCAAGTATAGTTTTTCACTGCTTGACACAGACATCAATGGAGTCCCTAGTTGACGCCAGATTAGCTTCAATCATCACAGAATTTCTCTCCTCATGAAAAAAACTTGGCAGTTCCATTTCTAAACACACTAAACTGTGCATAACATCAAGCAACGTCTACAGTTGTCTCCATTCTATATTGCTAAAGAGTGAAGGTGTTTAGTGACCCCCATGTCTCATGGTGTGTCATTGCTGTGATATTCAACGCTCCTGCTCGCCTAGCCAGGGGTCTGCAACATTTGGATCTCCAGATGTTTACCCCTCATTCTTAACCAGCATTACCAATGTTGAGGGATCATGTGAGTGCTAGTCCAAAACACCTGGAAAGCCAAAAGTTGCAGACGGACTATTCAAATCTCGGCTCCAAAAAGCTAAATATGCAGAGTCAGGGCTATCAGTGAGGAGGCAGTGCACGGCTTCTGTGCAGCAAAATGCTCACGGTAAATTAGAGAATTCAGTCGAGACATTGTCAAACATTGCACCCTCTTTACAAATAACTGAGCATGAAAAATGGAGAGAAACCATTTACAAAAATAAAACTAAATGACATTACTAGATTGCAGTTCGCGATCATCATCGGCTCCCTTACGTATATTTTACTCTGGGTTTGGGTTAACATTTTTTGGATAGGATAGGGCACCTTTATTCAGGAGAAGATCTCTACAAGTTATTATCTTGAAGACATACAAATTATCCATAGCTAGCTTCTATCAATTCCTCCTAATCAGACATTGCTAATCAGATGACACTGCAAGATATTATGATTGTTTGCTGCAAAACTGTGTTCTTCCAGATGGTAAGGTTATCAAAGCTTGGAGCACTTGCTTGAAGAGGATTCTAAAGAGGTCCCTATGATTAACTTTAAGCATTGGCAGAAAATATCACAGATGGCACACAAATCTCTATTTGAATCAGTTCACGGATTATTTTAAAGATACTGCACAAGATACACAGAGGATTCTTCAAATGCACTTGCCAAATAAGGTGTTTGGGCACTGGCGCTATAGCCGTTCCTCTCCATCTCCCTTGGAATTTCCTACCTAAGCCAGGCATGCGTAACACTCGGTTAGTTCTACCGAACGTTAGCTCTACTGTCTTATAGCTACCTTGAGCTAGTGGCGTCTCCCTAAATGCAGGCCTTAAAATACTTCCTTCCTCGCCCTACACTATCTAGTAGTGTTCTACTAGGGAACAGGGAGAATGCATTGCACTCTTTCCTCTTCCTCAGCCCTTCAGTCCTCTGTCCCTCTGGTGTTTTCCCTCCACCTACTGCTCTCCATCAATTCCCAGAGTGACGCTTCCCAAACACTCCTTAGACTAAATAAAGTAACCCCACTCGCTAAACATTCAAGCTCCCCACACTACAGTAACCTTCCACTCACTAAACCAATAACTCCCCTTTTGATACAATACCCTCCGCACCACCTTCTGCCTACTGGGATATTGGTCCTCCTGTAAACCCAATTTAATTTCCTGCCTTATACTGTCCCTCCTCCCTAGGGATTGTTCCTGTGCCCTGTCCAATGCGCCAGTGTGTTCCAAAGGAGTTTTGTGTGTGCGAGAGAAAAACAAAGCTGGGGCTAAGCCCTTGCCACTTCTGCGCACCACAGAACTGCCATGGCCGGACTAGAGTCCAGGTTCGTGTCTCTGATGGTTTACTGATGGTTGCTGTAGCCAACCACCGTTTGTCGAGCGTTCACGTATGTCTTGCTGCTCTCTTCTGCAGCTGCCATATGAAGCTGGCTTTGTGGAATCGTGGGGTTGGTTTTCCTTTATGGGCCTCTCAGTCTCGGACCAGTTGGGTGCTGTGGTGGAGCGCTAACTGGTCTCGCGCATTCATCAGATTGCCTGCTGCAGATGCTCTGTAAGGAACAGAAAATAAACTGGCGAGCCTCAAAGAGGCATGGCGTGAGACAACGCTGTACTGGTGTACAGCTTGCAGGCACAGTCCAGGCTACTGGCCTTGTCACACTTTCCAAAAATAATATACCTCATCACTTTAAGACCATCCGTTTAAAAGTCAAAAAAGTTCAACTGGCACACATCTAGAATATAGGTTGTGCATACAGAGGTCAACAGAGTTAGTGTGATCCTCTTTTTTTTCCATTCCCGTGCGGGCTGTCTGCATGTGTAGTCGGTGATGTGTGCTCTCTATGCCGCACGTGCTAATTGCATCTAGGGTGATATCTAAATGATGTGCACGTTAGCCAGTGGGTGTTAACGTACTGTGGAGATAAACATAAGCGCCTGATTAGGAATGCCCGTATGACTAGGTATGAGTTATAGCCTAACTCGGCGATTGTTGGCTCTACACGAGCCTACACTAGCGCAAGATCTTTGCCCAAATGTCAACATTACTTTACCGGCATATTAGCGTAACATCGCTGGACTCCTAGGTCAGTGACTGCAGCATATGACAATTGCGGGCTGCAATTTCATGACGTTTATACTCTTTAGTACGAATCCACACGTAGCTGGTGTATGATTTCCTGCCTCCCCATGGCAGCATTAGGGAAACAGTCGGTGTTGCCAGGTTAGAAGGAAAAAATAAGCTGAACGCCCCTTCAAAACACTCCCAAAACAAACTGACTCCCAAACAAATAAGCTGAAAATACAAACACCTGTAAAACACCCCCCCCCCCCCCCCCCCCCCAAAATCAAGTCGGGGCTGAGTGCCCCCCCCCTCCCCCAGTAGAGAAGTGATGCAGCATCGATGGCCCTTTCCATTGATATTGCATCACTTCTCTCCGGCCGGGTATAATCGCGAAAATGTGCGATTAAGCCCTCCCCTCTAGGACTCATATTGGTGCATGGTCCTGGAGGGGAGGGTTTAGGCGCAGCGGTATTCAAACTGTGGGGCGCGCCCCTCTGGTGGGCCGCAGCCTCATGCCCAGGGGGGCGCGCATCCAGTTTGAGAAAGAAAAAAAAAAGAGACTAAATGACCAAAGGGTCGGGCTGTTGCTTCATTAATAAGCAGCAGCCCCATCCACGGCCCCTGCCACACATGCTTAGTGTGACAGGGGCCGGGCCTTTGTGAGGTCTCAGGCTCCATTAGGAGCCTATAAATGAAGACAAAAGAAAAAGCGCACACCTTCTTTTGCCTTGATGATGGTCATCACGGCAAAAGAATGTGTATGCTTTTTTTTGTCTTCATGAGGCTCCTAATGGAACCTGAGGCCCCACAAAGGCCCGGCCTCTGTCGCACTATGGGTGGTGGCAACAGGGTCGGGTTGGCCCCTGGCCGGGCCGAAATCGTCCCTGGGGAGTAAGGGCCGGTTTCAGGCCATGCTTGGACGGTTTGAAAAAAAAAAAAGAAAAAAAAAAAATTTCGGAAAAATGAATTGTTTTCCAATTCTTTTTTCTTTTTTTATTCTTCAAAAACCTTTCATCCTTCTTGGGTCGATATAAGTACCAACACAGGTTGGGTGATATTGTATGCATATTTGTTCTATAAAAAGAGCTTAAGGGTAAGTGCTATATAATACCATATTATCATCATGTGGCCTTGGACGTCTGCTTGGAGTCACAGTATTTTGACAATATGGATCTATACACACAGATATTAATGATACGTATGGTGATCCATTCTTGTATGAAATGTATATCACCTTAGTGAAATCATAACCATATTTTTCGTAGTGTAGTTTACTTAGGAACAATGCTGTTGTACCGGTAGGATATCTTAACAGCAACGTGCGCGCCTTGGAAGCAAGACGACATGAAGCAACACACAGGTTCGAACCCCGGGTCCGCGCTTAGAAACCTCTGGGTGTTTAAGCGTGTTATAAATGCGCAACTAAGACAAAAAAAAACAAAAAAAAAACAATTATGTAACTGAAAAACAAACAATTCCTGTAACAGCGCCTCGAAGCTGTATGAGCGCTTTAAAAATGCAAAATAAAAAATAAAATGCTATTTGATGCCACTTCCTATTTTGTCAAGGGGTGAAAGGTTGTGTTTCATCGATCACAGAGAAACGGGGACCCCAAAGCCAGTTCAACTACCCACTCCCAGGTGTGCTACTGATCAGGTAGATGTAAGTCGAGAGCCAACCAACCTCTTTCTCCTATCTGTGCTACTGTACCATACAAATAAGGGGGAATCGCTCTCCTGCAGCCTCTCTCCCAGTCATCAATTCTTGATGATTTACTGGTGCAGTCACAAAAAAAAGATTTTTTGGGGGTTCATTTTGTTTACAAAAGTGCTAAAACCCCCTGGCTGCCAGTTCATTGTCCTTTGAGTCCCAGGCTCCATACCCCCTGAGAGCCACCAACCTTAGGTGCTGTTTTATAACAAATGAAAGACGCAGACAGAATAACTGTGTGAGTCAACTGAGAGATGAATGAGGCTTTGAAAATGTAGCTCTTACAAATCAGAGAATCAGGGGGGCAAAGAAGCACTGCACATCTCAGCTCCCTCTTCATGGGTTTACAATTGCCACCTGAAAGGTTGCCAGCAGCTAACCTGCCATCCTGTCCCAACTCCATGCCTCGTGTGCTATTCCCTGGTCAACCAAACCCTGTGAACTCATAGGCCGCATAAGACTCACAGAAGTCTTTTTACCGCCCGTCCTGAACGTTTCTTCCACTAGTGCTATTAACGCGTGCAGCTCCAAGGTTTAATATTAACAACCAGTGTTTGTGGGTAAAGGGCCGGCATAAAGTCTCTATTTCAGAGCCAGAGTCAAATGATAAGGTGCTTGTGGCAGTATGGAGTTCCAGGCCTCTGCTTGGACGCCGGGTTCTGCAACCTTTAGCTCTGCAGATGTGTTGGACTACAATGCTCATCAGCCCCAGCCAGCATAGTCAATGGTGATGGATCATAGGAGTCGTAGTCCAAAACATCTGGAGAGCCACATGTTTAAGACCCCTGGCTTTAAGGAACAGGAAGTAAAATAATCCATGAAACTAACAGGAGTATGACGTTCCTGGATCTACATGGGTAGAATAAAAGTAGACTAGTAGAACAGCCTGGGGGCATCAAGTTTATGTAGGATGGAATGGTGGGGGTCTGAGTCACCTGAGGAGACAGGGATATCTTACAGGTCTGAAACCTGGTAATCCACTTTACAATAAAAGACAACATGGAGAGAGGTGATGTCTCTGTGTGGCCTGTAAATCTGCCGAGATACCACCAAACTGTACTACCATTACTGCCACTTGGTCTGGCGGTATTACTGCGGATTACAAGTGGTGGTAGGCAGTGTTAGTCCCCATTAATTGGAGTCCATAGGACTCCATGGTGGATTTCAGCGGTATTACTGCTGGTAGTAATTTTGCTGGTGGTAATATCCCAAATTGTTCTATTTTGGGCGGTATGGTGGAGGAAATACCTCCAGCTTCTTGCTGGAGGATTTTCCTCCACCTTTGCCCTCAAACCCATAGTTGGGCGGTGCGATAATGTGGCTCTATAGGGTATTACCAGTGTTGCCAGTCAGAACTAATTTACCTCAGCAATGTATTCAGTTCTCTGTCCTGACGCTTAAAATGTGAGATTTGCATTACAAGCTGTGTGCCGCAGACCGCTTCCACTCTAAGCGGGGGAGAAGTTAGGACTGTGGGGACTGAGACGGCAGGACTTTTCAACCTTTTGACACGAGGGGCCTTCTTGGGGGGCATCACCTCCCACAGGATATGGTACAGTATAATTACCTCATTGCTTTCTATCACTGGTTCCTCTACATCAGCCTCTTGCTGACATAGAAGGGGTTATAGCTGTTCAGTGGGCATTCAGTGGTTAAGAACTATGCTGGCCTGCCATATTGTGATAAACGGCAGCTATTAACCTTAAATTTGTCGCCATTGCAAGTCTCACTTCTCCCACAGCAACAGCAGAGCCCGCTTGCCAGTGCCTGATAATCCCAAAATTCTCTGTAATTTTATGCAAAACTGCATTTTCTTTTTATAAGGTTATTTTACTCACTGAATGCTGAAGTGTTTTAAGTCTGGACTTTATTAACTGGGTGCTTGTAATTGCAGCACAAGCACTCTTTACAATCTAAACTAGAGGTGTGTTTACAATGTTGATTGTTCCAAAATACATCTCCTAGTGTGCTGCTTTGGGTCAGGTGCCCCCCTTTAAGCTGTACACAATGATACATTGTCTGGTTGACATACTATGTGATTTGTGTATTTTATAAAGGAAACTAAGACCACTAGAACTCACCACCCCAGAAACTTCCAATCCCACCTTTGGGGGCATTCCTGTGGACATGAGAACACAGAGGAAAGAATGAATAAAAAAGTATTTGCCTTCAAGAGGAAGCTAGACCTTTGCAAAAGAAAAGTTGGAGCTGGGCAAGCCACCTAGCAACATTAAGGTCCAGCTTTGATGAATACTACCCTGAAGTAAATGCTGGCATTAATGACTGGGTGATGCAGACTTTTCTGGCAGAGGAGGTGGTGCATCATCCATTTGATGCCCAGGAAGAGCTGATTGAGGTTCAGTCGGACACTACTCTGCAATCTGAATTTAGAAACATTGCAGTGGGTGAATTTTGACTGAAGGTAATCCTGGAGTATATTACATTGGCATGGTCTGCTATACAGTCGCTCTTACCCTTTGGGTTTTACTACTTGTGCGAAATAGGCTTTTCAGCATTGGCTTTTTTACTGACTCCTTCATTTTTTGAATAAGGGGTGTTTCAAATGAATGTTGAAAACCCGGAAAGTGGGAGTTTTTAAAACATGGAGACAACCATGGCTACAACATTTAGACGCGAGTGCTTCCATCAATCCCAAACATCACCTGGGTGCAGGGTGAGCCTGGGTAACTGCTTTCTAACATTCTACACTACTTTACCAGAATTTCTGGTAAACTACAATGTTAAAAGCAGTTAACACTCTCCCCCACCCCCCCCCAGTCTGAAACCACACTTGATTGCATTATACTTCAGCCAAGACTGCATTATACTTCAGCCTGGATTGCATTATACTTCAGCAGCACATATGATGTGTCCACTGAAATGTTTAAGATTAAGCTACATCCCCTATCTGGTTACCCAGAGGTAACATCTTAGCAAATTTCACTTGTGGCTGGCCAATCTACAGCAGCACTGTTGTAAGTTTGAACTGTTGATGTTTTACTGAAGTATGGCACCACACACGTCTTTTTAATCGGGAAACGTCTTTACTTCTCGTTTCCCTTGAATTGGGAACTTTTTTTTTGGTGGTGGTACTCCACCTTGCAGCTGTACCTTCTGTTTAGCAAGCATTTCATTCTCCCATCCTAGTTGTGTTGCTGGACGATTATAGAGCGGTGGAGTAGGGGCAGTGATGTCTTACTGGAATGCAACTCGAAGGCTTAAATCTCCTTCTTTCTTGACTTTAGTATATACAGTGCATGCTAGCCAATGTTTCCACTGTTCTGCGCTGCGCGCGCCAACAACCACCCCCCCCGTGCGCCGTTGCACCAAGTTCGCGACTACATGCAAATTTGCGGTCATATAACTGCCAGTGATGTCACTTCCTGTATTTGGGCCCGCCCCCGGGAAAAACATAAGTCGGCTCCCCTGCTGTGGATAGGTTTCAAGAGTAAGAAAAATAACAATAACGCAAATATACATAGACAAAACACAAACATAATATCTTAGAACAAAAGCATTTATTAAAATAGCATTTTATTTTTCTAGCAATTAGTGTCAATTTTTATTTCTTGTGTGTGACTTATAAAAGCACATCATTGGCTTTTTGGATCCTTGGCTTTTCTGGTCCATCGTCCAACTGGTCCTTGAATCGTCGCTCTCCTCAGGTCTTTGGCTCCTTTGCATATTTGCCAGGACCTTCTTGACACTGAGCCAGCCCAGGCATTTCCTGTTAAATGCTAGGACTAGTATTTTTGTTCTTTCCCTCAGAAGTCCATAATTAAACAAACACTTGATTGTCATATATCAAGAACAAAGTATGTGGATACTTTATATTCTCCGAATATAACCTATGGGATTAGCACATAGGAGTGAATAGTAACAGAGTTCATAATAACTACCTGTTTGTTATATGCGTGCATAGAAATTGTGCTTGATACACATACTTTGTTCTTGATATATGACAACTAAGTGTTTGTTTAATTCCTATTGATTCTAGCCAAATGAGTGCAATATACCTTTGTATGAATTTAAATGTGTGATAAATGTAATTGTTTCATTGTTTTTTACATAACAGATGAATCATTAGGCCACTCCAAGTAGCGAAACCGGTCACAACTTGGTATCCATCTCATTGTTTAATTACTGTACTCATTTCCGGGAATAGATAGATACTGCATTTAAAGACTAGCTTTTATTAATGCAAACCGGAATTCATCCCAGATTATAAAGTCACCCTAGAGTTGGCCTGTCAATGTACTGAGAAAGAACGAAAATTAAAACTACAGGAAAACTCACAACAAATGAACAAAAGCACACAAGAAGACAGAATCATACCCAACCAGTAGAATAAGAATTGTAAAATACAATAGTCCTGTTTTTATAATATGCCATATGTACACTTGTATGCCTGGACAACCTAGTATGACAGATATTGCCTTTTTGTGCCATGGACTGGCATCTTACACCAGCACAATGTCAAATATCCAGCCATAGCCATTACACAAAGAGGTACAGCTATTATATGGCTCTTGTATGGTCAAATGTTTCCATCAAATGTCAAAGTGCAGCCCATGGTTACATAAGTAAGCAAAGGTTCTACTGCCATATGCCCTGTTACAGCATCACCAGCTCAGGCTTTGCCATCATGTGTCTGGTACCGGTTCACATGCTAGTGAAAAATGTATATCCCTAGGTGCTGTCATAATGTAGCTACATCCCTTATATGCCTATGTAAAGCTGTCCTCTCCTGCCCCCTTAACCTCCTCCGCTTAAAAGGGAACTGTCCTTTTTAGTTTTGGTTATTATAAGCCAAAACTATTTCATTATAGTACAGATAGGAAGAAATGGCATATGAGGGACACACAGCGTGTAGGTGTTGTTTGGTTAATAACCCACCCATTGACCTCATTTTGCCATGCCAATCCCTATGGCCATTCCCAGCCAGTTCCTGCCCAAAACCCCTTCTCATGGGAACTCTGAGTTCCATTTAAGCAAGCCTTAATATCAAACTTTGCACTCTAAGTGCGCGCCAGTGTTTTTTTTCAAAGCAGTCTTCTGCGAGTTAATAACTCAATTTGAACTGTAAACGCTACTGGTGTAGTATAAATGTCTTAACCAGGTCTGCCTTAAGCCAATCAATATAAGCACTGTGCATGTCCTTCAGTGAAGTCCTGTGAAAAAAAGCATTGGCAAAGCCAGCAGTTTTGGCTTGTGTATGTGTATTAAGCATTTGCCAGGCTAATAGATGCCCAGAATCAGGAAAGTATAAGCGTGTCCAGTAGTACTTGTTCTGCAATTTCCTCAGTTCCCTTTCCTTTTCCCTTTCTTCCTTTAAAGAAAGACTGATTTGTAGCCTGGCATTGTCAAGACATGATCAAATAGAAACTATATACATCATTTTCAAAACAATCACTGCAAAAGGTGTTGTAGCCATCTCACAAAAAAACCTACACTCTGTCCAGAAAATGCAGCAGTTGACCCAGTGTGCTGTGTTAAATAGAATATGCATGCAGTATTTTTTAAATGTATATTATATTTATATGCCACTTATTTAGCACTTATATATACTTAGCAGCAGGGGTCAGCGCTGCAGCGGTGAAGTGAAGAAGCACATCAGTAACCCACAGGGAAGTTAACTCCTAGAACATGATTGAAATAGAAGTTAACTTCCCCGTGGCTAAATTGTTGCGCTTCTTCACTTCACCTGCACTGCTGCTAAATTTTATTAGAAATGATATACTTGGGTGGCCACCAGGGGGCGCGCGGGTGAGCTCCTCTCTTGCGTGAGCTCCCGTCCCGAGGTCCCAAAAAGTGGAATGAGCCCCCACTTTTGGACCCCTCCCGGGGTTAAAACTCGAGAAAGGTTTATGAAGGTATCGACCATACACGGGAGAAATACCGGGTGAAAACGGCCCAGGCTTCCAGTGAATATTGCCAAAAACCCGTGGCGGTGAAATTGAAACTTGACGCGGCCTTGAGGCGACTCGGGACCTCGTGCCTGCCGGGAGCGATTACTGCGCTGGCACCAAGAGGAGCGCCCACCGAAGGTTGGGCCCCCACATCTACGCGACACCACTCTTGGAAGCGAGGACCCCACGGAACAGTCGATTGGATGCAGTAACGGGGAAAGGGCCTGAAACAAGCTAGACGGTGCGAAGCCGGTCGCCCCGCAGAGACGACAGAGGCACGGGCCCTGTGCTCCCTCTTCTGCTGAGTCATACTCCCGCGGAGGGATTACTTTGACTCCCTCTGCAAGGAGCGTGACCCAAGAGAAGTAAGTGATTCCCGCTGGACCCCCCCATCGATTGGCGGTAGCGCACAAAGCTTTCAGCCCAAAACTGCGACAACTGATTGCGGCCTTGCCGGCACCCCACGCCCGGAGGAAACCCTGCGCTACCTTCCAGCCGCATGGCGCCTTGAGGTTCCTTTCTTAAGCGATAACGGAGAAGCGGGCACACGATGGGTACACTTTGTGACTCACTCGCGGGTCCCCATGTGGAGGTGTCCGCGAGACGTTGAGAGACTACGAACAACCCTGCTCCCTCAAGACGATAAGGCCCTTGCTTGGTCTGTAACAACAAACGCATCTCCCCCACAGAGGGTAAGGCCCCCGGCGACACCCTTAAAACAGTCCGTCTGGGCCAGAAAACAAAATAATAGAAGGGGGAAATTGGTCTAGGGGCGTGTGCCTCCTCTGTGGTACCAAGTACTTGAGCTTTTGCACTTACGACCCATTGGTCGAAACTTGCCATATACGCATACGGATTAGCACCCCGAATTGACGTCGGACCCACAATGGCCACATCATCAATTGTCGGCGCAGAAACCGCCGCGACAAAAGGAGATATTGCGGATTTACTGGCAGAAATAAGAAATATGGGTGCCAGCATAGGAGGAAAATCAATAAGCTCACACAGCACCTTGATAACATAGAGGACAGGGTTGAGGGCGTTCAGAACAATCAGGCCTCAATTGACGTCCTAGAAACACAGCACTCACACAGAATTACCAAATTAGAACGGAGGGAGCAGGAATTTAAACTCAAGATGGACGATTTGGAGAATCGCGAAAAGCGAAACAATCACGCTTTTTCGGGATTCCTGAGAAGGAAGGAGAGACAGAAGAGGACCTAAAAACGACCCTTCACAACATCATTAAGCTACTCGTTGCGGACGACAACATTGATGAACTCAAAACGGAACACATTCACAGAGCGGGAGGCCCACCTGGAGGCCCAAGGACGGTGCTGGCAAGATTCCACCGTTATCAAGATAGGTCGAGAGTGCTGGAAAAGGCACGGAGTGGGGGCACCATTACCCTAAGTGGGGCCCAAATAACAATATACCAGGACCTCTCCGCCCTGACACTAGCCCTGAGGAAAATGTGCAAACCACTCACGACGTGGCTTAAGTCTCGGGACACACGCTACAGGTGGGGATATCCCTTTTCTCTCTCCTTCGAACATGAAGGCACGAAGATCAGGCTGAGCTCTGAACGGCAGATCAAAGATTGCATCGCTGACTTACTAGGCCCGCAGGATTACGAGGGATCCAGCGACCGTCCTCCCAGGGATGGGTCGGAATGGCAGACACAGGGCCCGAAGAGGAGGAAGGTGAAAGGTTTGAGGAAATACTGAAGAGAGAACGGTTCTCCGGAGGGGGGCAGATAAGCCTCGATAAGTATAGTACTCTTTGCTTGAACTGACATTTGATATAAGAACAACATGGTTGCTTTTTTTTTTTTGTTGGGTGAAATGTGATAGAGACTTCCACTCATGTTGCGGTATTGAGCTCACTCTGGGGGGAGGTTCTTGGGGGCTCATTAGTTATTTTGATGTTTACTCTACGAGGGAACCGTGAGGTAACGGTCTCCACTGGTGGTTCGGTCCAGGGCGAGTGAAGGTAACTCAGCCCGATCGGACGCCACCGAACTCAGGTAGTGGGAGGGAAGAGGGGGAGGGGTCGGGGGACTGGGACGCGTGTTGAATCAAATGTAAACTTAAGAACTATGAGCAGTGCCACGGTCATGTGGTTGCTTCAATACCAAGGAAGCGAGTTACAACGGTCAAAAAATATGGATGGTCCTAGATCCCGTCGTTATGATGACCGCTGAATCATATTGCAGGGGTGCCATAAGGGTGGGGATGTTAAATGTCAAAGGTCTTAATTCACCAACAAAAAGATCACTTGTCTACAGAGAATTTCGCAGATCAAAAATTGACATCGTTCTATTGCAGGAGACTAAATATATGAAAGGAGAGGAGAGGAGAGGGTGGTCCTGGGCAGGCGTTCCGGGATGGAATTTTGGGGCTCGGGACCGTTGAGGAGTGGGGGGAGTGGGAATCCTCGTTAGGAAGGGGTTGGACTTCAAGATCACAAAGGTCTGGTCAGATGTTGAGGGCCGTGCCCTACTGGTTTCGGGGACCATTGGGAATGTGTCCACTACGATTGCCACGATTTATTCCCCCAATGTAGGGCAAGTTAGATTTCTCTCCAAGACAATTCCCAAGATTATGTTAGAGTTAACAGGTCATCTCATCCTTGGGGGAGATTTTAACATACGGGCAGATCCCACGCTTGATTGGAAACGTGGTAATCCAGAAACGCGCGAAAAACTTGGAGGAGATCACGCTCAATTCAGGTCAATGATGGAACTCTATGGACTGACTGATGTGTGGAGACAAATGCACCCTACAGAGAAAGCTTACAACTTTTTTTCAGCCCCACACAACACCCTCACACGCATCGACCACCTCTATTTCTCAAGGGACTTATTGGGTACAACCCCACACACAGAAATCACACCAATCACATGGTCTGATCATGACATGGTGATCGCTGACATGGTATGGGAGTCCTTGCCAGTTAGAGGTGGGAATTGGAGATGCAATGAAACCCTATGGAAAGACCCTGTCTTTAAACTGGAAATGCAAACTGAGATCACCGAATACTTTTGATTGAATGATACTGGGGAGGTTTCTAGACAAGGGGTCTGGGATGCGGGCAAGGCAACCTGGAGGGGAATCCTTATAAGGGAGGGAGCCAAAAAGAAAAGAGAGGACTTTGATCGAAAACAGACTCCGCAAGGAAATCACCCAACTAGAAAATGGGGCAAGGGACGGGGATGTGCTAAACCATGAAAAAGCCTGCCAAGCGCGGACGAAAAGAGAGGAACTCCGTCACCTGGAACATGATAAAATAACTCGCAAACTCCTCTTCCTTAAACAAAAGTTTTATGAGAAAGGGGACAAGGCGGATGCGTTGCTGGCGGCCAGGCTGCGAGCACAACAGGCAGAACGCAGAGTGCAGGAAATAGCCGATGGAGGCCCCAACACCCCGATAACTAGCACCACCATTCCCGAAGCCTTTGCAAACTTTTATGAAGCTCTGTACACCCCAGAGACGGTACCGGATTCGTCCGGTATTCGCTCCTACTTGTCTGACATCGATATGCCCAAACTGTCGCCCACTGAATCAGAGGTCCTGGACGCCCCCGTAACTGAGGAGGAGATCCAGGAGGCCATAAAACGGTTAACATTGGGTAAATCCCCAGGCGAAGATGGGTACACTGCAGGTTTTTATAAGACATTTGCCACCCAGCTTACGCCCTTCCTAGCAGAATTATTCAATGAAATCCTAGAGACCGGGAAACCTCCAGACTCATTCGTTAAAGCACTCATAACTGTCATCCCGAAAGAGGGGAGAGACCCCAAAAATGTGGATCATATCGCCCCATTTCCCTGATCAATCTAGATGCGAAGATATACACAAGGGTCCTGGCTGCTAGAATGGAGTCATTCATACCCGCCTCATCCACCCCGACAAAGTTGGCTTTATATTGGGCCGCCAGGGTGCAGACACCATGCGTAAAACCCTGCACCTGATACATGCCTCCCACAACCTGGATACTGATCCTTCATTATTTTCCATGGATGCAGAAAAAGCGTTCGATAGGGTTGACTGGGACTTCCTGATGGGAGTCTTTCGCAAGATTGGTATGGGCCCTAAACTTAGAAAGGGAATCCAGGCAGTTTACTCGAGGCCCACAGCTTCGGTATTTGTAAATGGGACATGTTGTAGGTGGTTCCGATTGAAGCGAGGAACCCGACAGGGATGTCCATTATCGGCCATCTTGTTTGCCCTATCGCTTGAACCCCTGGCGCATAAAATACGATCGGACCCCAGCATAGAAGGGATACACCTGGGTCACACTGAACACAAACTAGCATTATATGCTGACGATATACTCCTTCATGTGGTCAATCCCTCCAGATCCATCCCACGAGTTATATCTCTCCTTGAGGAATATGGCCAGTTATCAGGGTTTAAGGTCAATCGAACTAAATCCATACTGTTCCCCCTCCAGGGCACACCAGAGGAGAATGAAACGAAATATTCCACCCTTGGATTGACGTTAGAACATGACGCTATGCAATATTTGGGGATTCAAATTACGAAACGAATAGACACCCTATACGAGGCAAATTTCCCAAAACTCCTTGTGAGATTCCATGCAGACCTAGCCAGGTGGGACAAATTAACCATCTCGTGGCTTGGCAGACTTAATGCTATAAAAATGACATGCCTCCCGAGGTTCCTCTATCCCTTTCAGATGCTCCCCATTAAAATTCCAGAACGATAATTCGCCGAGGTCCGAAAAGCAACCCTAAAGTTTTTGCGGCAGGGGAAGAAAGCCAGAATCGCCTACCGCATATTGACACTGCCCAAAGACAAAGGAGGAGTAGGCCTACCCGATCTTAAGAAGTACTACATTGCGGCTCAACTTTGAGTGCTCATCCCTCATTTACGTAACCATAAAGAGCCTCAGTGGATAGCTATGGACAACCACTATCTAGACCCAGCGACACTCTCGGAGTGGCTATGATCCCCAAGAAAAAGAGTCTTGAGGAAGACAAGGGAGCATCCGCTTTTTGCCACCTTATGGGAAATATGGAGAGAGGGTCCAGAGATGAGAGAAATTACGACGTGGCCGTCCCACTTGAGTCACCTGTGGTCCCCGGGCATCAATAACTACATCGCCAATGTTGAAAGATTCCAGGCGTGGTATGAGGCGGGACTACAGAGGGTAGGACAGCTCCTCCGATGTGATTCCTTCATCACTCTCCCGGAACTGACAGAGGCCCTCAATATAGGCGTACTATCCACCTTCCATTATCTACAGATCAAAGGGGTCCTAACGAAGGCGGCATGGAAGGCAAAACTTAGTAGAGAACTCACCCTCTTCGAAAAGCTCTTGGACTCCAAAACTGACAGGAAAGGCCTGATTTCTGCCATGTATAAATTACGCGTAGAAGCGGGTGGAGGGAACACACTTAATCTCAGGACGCGTTGGGAAAAAGACATGGGCCTAGAAATAGATGATGACATGTGGGATAATATGTGCCGCATGGCAACGCGCACATCCATATCGTGCCAATACAAGCTCCATTCCATCAAACATTTGCATCGCTGGCAGTATGACCCCCTATAGATTATCCAAAATGTACCAGTCACCCCCCCCCCTTTGTTGGCGTGAATGTGGACAAGTTGCGGAATATTGGCACATGTGGTGGGGATGCCCTAAGATTAAGATCTATTGGGATGAGGTCTTGGGGTGGATTAGACACCTGGACAAGATTCAGAGAACAGCGGACCCTCATCTAGTCCTTTTCGGTCTAGAGAAAATAGACGATGAGTGGAAGAGAGTACAAGGCTTGGCCCCCCATCTCTTGCTTGCAGCCCAAGCCTTAATAGCCACCAAGTGGAAATCAGCTATGACCCCAACCGAGACTGAATGGATAAACATTGTAATGAACATATGCACCATGGAAAAAAATCACAGCCTTACTCCACGGCAGAGCAACACAGTGTGAGATCCTGTGGTCCGAATTTTTATCCAAACACACATCAAACAGACATTCACCCTAGTGGGGACAAGGTCCAATGTCCGTTTGGCTCGAATGGGTCCCTCCCCTCTTGATGCTGTCCCCCCTCTGCCCTTCGCTTTGATCCTGTTCCCATACTACCGACCAGGTGACACCCAAATCAAGATAGGATAGGAGGCCCTCCCTATGGAGAGCCCCTGCACACATGACATCGAAAAAGTTTCAAGCTGTGACAATGACCACATGACCATACAAGCATTGCTCTTTGGTAACACGACTTCCTAGTCCATGGGGGATGGGGGGTGGGGGGAAAGTGTAAGAGAATGAAGAAAACGAGGGATCCAAGTAAAACGTTCTCACTTATTCAGTTTGGTTCATGGTTACGAAATTGTGCAATGTATTAAGGTTTTATTTCCACCTGTTTAATGCCTATGAATCCATATGTAACTTTTTCTTTGGTTTCTTTTCCATTGAGAAATTGCTATGTGTTAAAACCTAATAAAAACCAAATTTAAAAAAAAAAAGAAATGATATACTTAGCAGCAGGGGCCGGCGCTGCACATGGCTTATTGCTGGCTTCTTTACTCGACTTCACCGGCGCTGCAGCGGCTACCCCTGCAGCTAAGTTAGGTAACTCCTATTTCAATCATGTTCTAGATTAGAACATGATTGAAATATGAGTTAACTTCCCCTGTGGCTTAGTGTTGTTTCTTCGCTTCACTGCTGCAGCACCGTCAGTGACACCTGTTGCTAATGAAACCTAGCAGCAGTGGTTGCGGCGCCGCAGGAAAGGGGAAAATGAATAAAAGGGGTGATTTAACATTGGAAAGGAAAAGGGAATGGTAAAGTAAGGTGTAAGGAAGGCATGGTATCAAACCGTAAAACAGACATAAGTGATCACAGTTCAAGGTTGTTTATTCAACTTCAATTGGGTTTGAAAAACACCTATCTAACCCTAAATCTAAAGATGGGAGCAAGCTAATACCATCAAATAATAACACAGTTCTAGTGGTGTCTTGTCAAAAGGGCCTATATTAATAAACCTATTGCCACCTTACTACTAAATACAAATAGTGTGGGAAACAATGTTGTGCAAAAGAAAAGTTTTCAAGAAATGATATGTCAGGATACTCAAGCCGTTGGCTTCACTTCCCCACGTTTTCAGCATGGGACAAGGCAACACTCTCGAGCTTAGCACAGTCTCTGGGTTCTCTAACACGAGGATGCAGTTCAAAACTTCAACATCATGGCCGTCTGTGCCAAAGTTTCTTTACCATTCAAAGTCTCTTTTCCAGAGGGCTTGATTCAATATGACAAACTACTAAGTTCCTTCCTCCTTAGGGTTTCACACATACAAATTCTCGGGTGATTTCTGCTTCACCCCGGATCCCCCGCTGTTGGGCTTAGACCCACTTCAACACAAAGCTTTCAATTGATCTCCCTCTGCCGGGCTTGTACCAACTTTATCAACTTTGCCACAAATGTTCTTTACTGTATCAAAATTGAAGACTTTCGATTGTGTGCAGGGTTTTGCTTGACCCGTCGCAGGACCACTTCGATTCACAATTCTCTACAACTCTCACTTTTCAGCTGGATACCTTACAGAGACCTTCGATTAAGCACCCACGTGGTGCCGCACCACTCTGTCAAAGGTATAATATCTTCATTTCAAAGTTCAACCACTCATCAGCAATTCAACTTTACTTGCGTCTTATCACACATTTCAAACAATTTTCTTTACAGTGCTCGCCATCCAATGTTCCCGTTTGCAACCTTGGCTTCAACACAGAACGGTCTTGTATCGGCCTCTCCAACTCACCGGCTGTGTTGACTTCACAGACGCTGCTTTGTTCTTGGAGCTAATGACAGTACTACAGCGGGTAATTCTCGCCGCCTTGATTCTTGACACAGGAGGGCCCGGGTATCTCCGACACACAATGCAGGATTCTTCAGCCTATTTTCCTTGTCTTACGCTTTCCAATCTCTAGGGCTCATGAAAGCAACGTTTACTTGTCGAAAAGGTCAAGGGAACATCCCTCCTTGCAATACCCTTCTGTTTTGCCGTCTTTCTCCTCTTGTTAAACTGCCATCTTGGAACTGCGGTTTCCTCATGTGCTTTGCCTCGCTCAGAGTGTGCTCTCGTGCTATGCCTTTTATCCATGTGGGGAAGCTTAATGGAAGTAAGGTGTGTGTGTGTGTGATGGTCAGTAATTGCCTGACCATTGTATTGGGACACGTCAGGTATTCGGCTAGTGTGTTAGTCCGTTTTCTCTCATAGCGGGCTGTCCGTGAGAAAGTGTTTGTGTTGTAAAGGGGTGTGGGTGGTTGGAGTTCCTAAATATCCTACTTGGTAGGATGGGGTAAATGTGTTATAAAGAAGGGGATACCGAGTCTCACCATCCAGTGTCCCAATCCCACTCTACGAAGAGCCCTCACCCAGATGATCCTCCCGCACTGGTTCACCCCCAGGAACTGGATCCAAAAGCGATGGCCTTGTACTGGCCACCTGGATGACAGATTCCCGAGGACTACTGGGTGAGACACCTTCTTGCTTCTCATAATGGGAAGTCGATAAGGGGAGTGGAACCCCACATTTACAAATAAAATGGTTAGCAAATGGGCTAATTTTTTCATTTTAGGGCGTTTGTGAAGACCTACAAATCACCAAAGTCTCAATCAACGCTGTGGACAGCCATCATCTCTGGGTGATGTCACCACAGCCATTCAAATTAGACGATTGTAGTTCAGACTTTACCATAGGAACATTTTAGAATAAAGATCAGCACCTGTGATGACAGCAATAAAAACGTTTAGAACGTTTGCACATCTGAACCTCGGTGACATACTGCAGTGGACTGCAAAGGACCTAGAAAAGTTGGTAAAACTAGAGGACTGTCTCCGAGGTGGGGTCTGAGAGCCCTAATGCAGCCCAACACACTGCCATGCATTGGATTGCTGATGGCCCTGGGCAGGAAGAGATGGGGGTGCATGTAGTCTCCAAAGGTATTCCCCCAAGGCTAAGCAGGGACCTGTCCGTGGACTGTGGAAAGGTGCAAAACACTGAGTCGTGCTCCTGTATAATCTGCTTGTTGCAGTTTGTGTCCGCTTGAATAAGCGGACAAAAACCGCAACAAGCAACCTGCATAAATTAGAAGCGATTTTGGGCAAAAAGAAGTCCAAAGTCGCTTATAATAAGCAGACTTGTAGTGAAAGAAGATAATCGGCCATTCCCAGTGACAGATGTTGGAGGTTGGGGTCTATCCGCGTGGCCACGCTGTATTTTCATTGCCATGCTGTGTTAGGCAGAATCCTGTGCAGTGCCCTTAGGGACCACTACACACAATTAAGACTACAGGTGGTAATACAAGTTTTACCTTTGGTACAAGCCTGTACTACTATGTCATAGTGGTAGCAGTGGCGGAGCAGCCAGGCTTATCTCAAGAGTATATGAGCAGTAGCAGAGATTACACAAAGGGACCACAATTACTGTGACTCAAGCAAACACTGACTCAAGGTTTCAGGTAGAAAAATATAAGTACATTTATTTTTAAACCATTCGTTATAAACACAACACTTCTATTAAACTTCAATAAAAACCACACGTTAAATATACAACTAACCAATTCACTTTGTACAGTAAGTCTCAAGGTAAGTACCCTGTGTTGGCATGACCCGGTGTTAGGCACAAAAACACGTTACCGCAGATGCGATTGCGATCACTTTTTGACAGTTCGGTCTACTAAACAAACGCGTATCAGTGACATGAAATGCTACCGGGGCAAAAACACACTTAGCACCTGAGATACCCAGAGGGAGTTGGTGGCAAAAATCGCAGGCAATATTTTGGTTACGCAGGCAGAATCAAGAAACACTCAGAGACAGGAGTTCAAAAGTCAAAGGACCAGAGCCAGGGTCGAAAGACACCGGGGGCAGTTGCCGAAGATCACATAACAGTTCACGATTCAACAGAGCCAAAAGTACTTCGATATTGTCAATGTTCGGAAGCAAAAGTTATAAGAAGGAGGGAAGACAAGGTCAAGCCTTGGAAATGAAGAAAAAGGGATTCGCCCAGTTTCCTCAACAGAACACAGTACCTTGTTCCAATGGTGCAGCTGGTGCCCTGGCAGTTGTTCCTGTTGGTTTCCCGCAGACCCACGATTCCTGGAGCTTCGTCAAGAAGGGAGGACGCCTGAAGGGGGTCTGCACCACACAGGGATGAGGCCGGCAGCAGCGACACGGAATAAAAGGTGCGCTCCTTAAAACCAGGAGAGGCTCTTCAGGTGGCTATCCGGACCACTACAGCAGTGTGCAGCGATTTCGACCACGGAAGAGGATCCTCTGGCTGTAGAATATGAGCTAGTTATCCCCACCAAGCTCAAGGGAAGAAGACTCCGGACTGGATCTTCTCTGAGTCGTTGAAGGGCAGATAGCTCAGGACTGCAGCAGGGCTTCACCGGGATGAGGTAGTTGCAGCAGCCGTCGTTCTCTCTGCTTCTCTTCTTGTAGTTCCAGTGGCGACTCTGTGACTTCTAGCCCAAGAGACCTGCTTTTTATGCGAAAAACCCCCATTCATGCAGCCTGGCTGTCAATCACCCAGCAGGGGGGTTGTCCAGCCCAGACAACTACCCTGGACAACCATGACAAAGTGTGACTTGGGTTTCCTAGGATACCCTGTGCAGGGGGTGACTACACCCCTCCCTCACATTCAGCCCACCTAGACACCCAGGCGCCTTGAGGAGGGCTTCTGGGCAGATGCCCGCCAAAAGACAGTGAACAAAGAAGGCAAACCTAGTTTGCCGCGCAAAGTAAAACACAAGAAGGACTTTAACAAAAAGAAATGGCGAATAAACCCAACCGGAGCCAAAAGAAAGACGATTTGGTCAAGCAGGTTTATGTTCGAGGCTAATATAATAGCCAAGAACAGTACCACGTTTATCTAATATAATCGCGGTAGAAAAGTTAGGGTAGATACCACTGCCACCAGCCAAGTCTAAATGTTTAAAGAGCGAAACAATGCTCTAGGAGGTACAGATAAAAAGGGATACGAGTTAACCCTTCCCAGTACTCCATGGAAGATGGGGTGTACTGGATCTGTGGTAGATTGACTAAGTAAAGTTAATGGGAACTTTAACCTTTTCTGGGGGACATTTGTCCCCCAGAAATTGAGTCGAGGAAAGTCTCAAAGACAGCCCTGTGCCACAGCACTGAAGGTGCTGTGTGACAAACATTAAGAAGGGGGCTACTGAAGTGGTGTACTTCAGAGTCCACAATCACAAAAACAGATGGAAACACATAGCAAAACACAGGTAAGAGTGGGGGAAAAGCTCTCACTCTTACCAGGTGGGAAAAAATAAACTCCAGAAGTCCAGCAAAGCTGCTGGGGGACTCACTAGGTGAGGGGAAATTAGCCATAAATGAGAATTCTCCTTAACATGCTGTATTTATTGCTCTAAGCTGTGGGTGAGCGGGGCTACCCTGTTGCCCTCTAGGCCAGTCCGAGCCTGGCCCCTGCCTGCAGCAGAAAGTGGTTTACTATTTACCATTGTACGGAAGGTGAATTGTAGAACCGCTGGATTACTGTCATGGTGAAATGTGCTCCTCGGCCAGCTGTAGTTTGGGAGGGAAGGTGGGGTAGAGCAGGCGAGCCCCGGGCTTTGGATGCCATGCGCTGCAAGGTACACTTGTTCGCATAGCAGGATTTCTTTTTCCCATGTGAACTTCCGTCTGGCTGCTTGCAAGCTACTTTCATTGTCACACTATTCATCTAGGGCTGCGCATTAAAAGGAGTTTCTTTGGATCCCAACCACTTTTTGGGAAAGAAGTTCGCTGAGGGCAAGGTTTAACCCATAGGCGAGAAGCCTGTAAATGAAATCCTGTTAAAAAGGCACACAGGACTGACATGATATGATATATGTAGCAGTGTGCTTAAACCTGCTGCATGTGGCTAGTAAAGAGCACAGGATATGAGTGTGCCCTGTTACACGGTTAGAATGCAAAATTATGGAAACACGAATCCTGTGGGAGTGAGGATCACAAGTAAGCTATGCAGTCCCCATATTTAGGGCCTTTGAATGGCAGTGTTGTACAGGGGCGAAACGAAACTTACATTTTGGGGGTTGAGGGCGGGCTAAGTGGTAATGTGAGGGGTTACTTCAGAAAATAGGCGGGGCAAACTTGGAGGCTCTGGCCCCACTGTTCTACCCCTCCACCCCCCATGTTCTGGTGTGGGGACAAACTTTCAAATAATATATTTTCAAGCGCAATATGCACTGAGGCAATGTAAGTTTTTCTTGAAAGTATCAGCTTTAAAGTTTTACTGCGTTTGTTCAAGTACATTTTTCTGAACAAACACAGTAAAACCTACAGCGCCAGTTTCGGGGAAAGGCTTCCCTCACCTCTCTGCCTAACAAAATGCAAGTGCGCACATCCAGGGGTGCACCTAGGATAAAATGAAGGCGGAGGCTAACCCTTCCAATGTTGGGAGAGGCGCCAACCTCAGAGACGGTGGAGCAGTAACAGATATACTTGTGTAGGGGCATCTAACTTCATTACTCATTGTAATGAGACTATTCTAGTGAAGCTTCAATGTTACAATCATTTAACTCTCTCCTTTAAGTCTGAAAACACCCACTTCTTGCCGATTCTGAAGGTCCTAGAAAGTGTGAAAATGGCAGATGGTTTGCAATGAAAGACTCAATTTCATAGCATAACAGGCCACAGCATAGTGTGGGGCAGTACTCTGGGCGGCCCAAGCAACTTCAGTGCTGGGAACAACAGGGGAGAAAATGTAATGTTGGTTCTACCACAGTTAGTCCGCTATACTAGAATCTCTGGTGCACTGACTGGATGGTGAACTAGGTCTGCCTGTCAAATCAAGTTATACGACACTGGCGCAGGGCCAGTGCAGCAATAATGCAATTCTATGTGAGAGCATTGGAGCCACTAGTAGAGGAGCACCAGGTTACACTAATTTGTCCCTACTTTATTAAAACTGTTCTATTGTAACAGTATAAACGTAATCACTTCTAAACTATTTTTGCCCGGGATCACACGCTTACGCTAAACAGCAAAGCAGGGAATTTAATACACTCTGCAATTTGGGCACAGCCACCTTCTTCCACGCTTTACTTGGAACAAATCTTTAAGTTTTGGGTGTCAAGACCTACAATAATACTGTCCTATAGAGTTTACTTAGAAAATCCACAAATTGCATAGTAAAGCAGCATGACAACAGCATGACAACAATTTATAGCAGCATGTTAGACCAAAATAATATCAGTGTACCTTTATTTTCGACATCCTGAATGGAAAACTATAAGCAGCAAAAGGCAAAATATCCATGTACCCACTTGATTTTCAGCGCTTTAAGACACACAATAAAAGAGGTGTAAAAAAACTCACTTAGACGTAGATTTGTCACAATCCTCCAGCGTGGTATTATGTATGGTTTTAAGAACATTCAACTAAGAACATCAAAGCAAACTTTACTTTTTAGCATATCAAGCTATTAGACACTATGGGTATGAAAACATGCTTTATTGTGTTGCACACTTTAACTGTCACAGATGTGTACAGTGACTGGTGGTCTTTCAGTTGGAAATTCACCATCATGCATAAGAAATGCTATGCTGCTGATGACAAACAAGACGTGTTGTCGAGTTCATCAGGGACACAGCCTGTGTGTCTCAGGGGGGGGGGGGCGTGACTCTGGGAGCGTGACTCTGGGAAACGGGCAGTGCTTGATCACGCCCCCCCCCCCCCTTGATCTTTTCGTGCAGCCATATTGGAGCGGAGTGGAATGCCCAACTTAATGCCTCTCCCAATCCCAGATTAAACGAGACACGGGAAGTTTGCACGCCAAAAACCCTTACTGCTCCCTAACGTTTATATATTGTTCCAGGCCGTAACAAACATGAGCAAGTTTATGCTAACTGATGTGTAGCACGGTAGCACGGCATCACTAGGACTCTGCAGCCTATGGCTCCGGCTGCTTTCAAATGAGGGTTGCATTTGCAGAACCCTTATACTTGTGGATGTGAGTTTTCATGGCAACAGTGTAGGTCTTGTGAATACAAGCATCCAACATCACCATGGTGTGGTATAGAAGAAAAGTCAGAGAAGCGTCCGGACGCTCTGACGCAAAAACGGGTAAACAAGCCAACCTGTGTGTGTGTCGTATGTTGTGTGGCAGCCAGGCCCCTTGGGTCCCTATCTAACAGGGTGGTCTCTGCTCCCAGTAACCTCACACTGGCGACGAGTGCAGCAATTAGAACTCCACGTCGCAGCTGATCCATCCGGAGTCGAAGAAGTGAAGTAAACCTGCAGAGAAAGCATGGTGGCAGATGACCCGCATAATAAATCACAATAGCCATAGTAGCAGCTGAAGAAACACATACTGAACAGAAGCACAGATCGCACCACCCAGCCTAACTAACAAAAGCAGTTAGAAGCCACTCCAACCTCCACAAGGGGCAAGAAAACACAAGGCCACCCGAAACACTACAAAGGGAGACAGCTGTAATCCTGTCAGGAGAACAACAAGCGACGAGCCCCCGGAGCCTCGGGAGGAACCGCCAGCGATGCAAGGGGAGAGAAGTACATGGCATGACTCCATCCAAGGAGCGTTCATGAAACCATTCAACCCATATGCGGAAGGGACAGCCATTCGCTGGGAACTTTGGCTCCAGCAATTTGAACTACACAAAGTCCAAACGGATTGTGGCCGAGGAGGAGAAGCGCACACCCCTCATGCTCAACTTAGGCACGCTAGCACTGCAACTCTTTAACACACTATCAGCAAGAGGCCAGGAAGACAACTAACAAGCAGCAAGAAGCGCATTGAATGGGAAATTTCAGCCCCAACTGAATCCAGATTACGAGCGGTTTCAGCTGAGCATAGCAAGGCAGCGGCCGACAGAAACAATTGATTTTTATTCAAGAATTCGAGAAATGGCCATAGGGTGCAAGTTCCCCAATGAAGAGTTTTCCGAATGACAGCAAATCACCACTGAGTAAGTTCAGAGAAGCTTTGGAGAGACATTCTATCTGAGAGGAACATCCCACTAGACTGCATTTTAGAGATGGGTCGCCAGAGAGAGAGAGAGAGAACAGAAACACAACTGGCCGTTATGGAAGCAGCCATCAGTCATTTGGCAATAGACGCAGAGCCGAAAACAGCGGCCATCGCAGCGGTCGACACCAGGAAGTGCCCACCAAGAGGAAAGCCCACTCTTCCAACATTGACTGTACGCAACCAAAGAACATGTAAATGGTGTGGAGGAGCATGGTACCGATATGAACCATGCCCGGCAATTGGAGCCACGTGCCGGAAGTGTGGCAAACTCAACCATTTCGCCTCAGTCTGTCTCAGTGCCAGGTCTCGAAGAGGAGGAGCAGCAGAAGCCCCCTCACAAGAGCAACACTGACCAAGAACCAGTCAGAAAGCAAATCGCAAGAGCAAAGCGAGAACAATAGAGTACAGAACAAACACAAGCAGCAGAGAAAGTGAAGCGAGCGAGAGTCACCACAAAAAGAGGACACGCATGGCACCGCAAACACCCAGAGAAGGTATGCCTCATTTCGACTGTGGTAGCACACGGGAAGTCGAAAAAGACAACAGAAATCACAGCCAACCTGCACAGTGCTCATGAACGGCATGCCAACCAGAGTGATCATTGAAACTGGGGCGACAGTCCACATCCTACCACTCACCAGACTCTCGACCATGCATGTGAAACCCACGTTGCAACGTAAGACTGTCAGCCTGTACACCTTTGGCAGCAAAACACCTCTCCCGGTAAAAGGATAATTTAAAAGCGGATGTACTAGACAGAGAAGCCTGTAAAACCAGATTCTATGTAGTGGACGCCGGCATCGAGGCCCTACTGAGCTGCAGAACAGCAGAGAAATTGTGCATCATCCATTTTGCCCTCCAAATTAGACAACCAGAGCTAGACAACATCATTGCAGAGTACCCGAAACTCTTTAAAGGCATTGGATGTCTCAAGAACAGGACAATAAAGCTTCACATGACCCGCCCAACGAGCAGAGAGCAGTTCGGCATCGGAGAGTGCCGTTTAATCTACGAGCAGCTGTTGAGCAGGAACTGAAAAAACTCGAAGATCTCCACATTATAGATAAGACGCCCGGACCTACCCCCTGGGTCTCCCTGATGGTAGTCACCAAAAAAACCCAAGCAGACAAACACAGTCCGGATCTACATTGAAATGAGACTCCCAAACCTTGCCATTGGGCGAGAATGTCACATTACACCAACGATTGATGAGTTGATTGTTGACCTCACTGGCGCACCGATGTTCAGCAAGCTAGATCTTCGATTTGGCTTCCACCAGATCCGGCTAGCGAAGGAGTCTCGATATATAACAATTTTTGTTCATCTCACCTGGGACTAAGACGATACCGCCGATTGAATTTCGGCATTTCATCAGCGGCAGAAGTTTTTCAACATGAAATCCGAAAAGTCCTGCAAGACCTTCCGGGAACAACAAATGTGAGTGACGATAATCTGGTCTATGGCACATCCGAGAAAGAATACAACGTGCAGCTAGCCGCTGTTCTGGCGCACCTAGGAGGAGTCTGGTCTAACTCTGAATGCTGAAAAATGCGAATTCGGCAAAACAGACCTTTCCTTTTTCGGCTACATATTCAACGCAAGAGGAGTGTCCCTCGATCCAGCCAAAGTGGCTCATATACAGAATGCTTCTCCACCAACCACTGTGTCAGCGGTGCGAAGCTTTAGGGCAATGGTGTCATACAGCCGCCATTTCATCCCTGACCTGGAAACCACGGCAGCCCCACTCCGACACCTGACACGAAAAGACGTTCCCTGAACCTGGGGCCCCAAACAGGAAGAAACGTTCCAGAAAATGGCGTTTAACACAGCACACAAAACAGAAATGCTAGTTCGCGCCAGCCCAGTGGGGCTAGGGGCTGTACTCACCCAAACAGACCAAAGAGGGAACACGCACCCCATAGCTTTTGCCAGCCACGCTGACCAGCACGGAACAAATATATGCCCACAGAGCGGGAAGCCCGAGCTATCCTGAGAGGGTGTCGCCATTTTCAAGTGTACCTGCTGGGGAACCGCGCAAGCGTGTACACAGATCACAAACCACTTGTTCCCAGATTTAGAGGCCTTGCCCCGCATCCACCAGCTAGGCTCTAGCGCTGGATGCTACAACTCCAGCCATTGGACATTGATGTTGTATACCGGTTAGGAAGTGACAATCCAGCAGACTACAAACTCTGCACCCCCAGCCAGCAACGCAGGAGGAATAAAACCCATGAAACAGACTAACATGTATGCCACGTAATCGCATGCGCCAGAACAAAACAAATGAAATTGGAGGGGATCCATCAAGGAAACCGAGCAAGACTCATGCCTCCAGCGAGTCAAGGAGACCATCCTTTCAGGGAACTGGAAAAACCTATTAGCGGACACAGCCAACAAGACGGCAGCAGCTCAGAATCTCCTGAAGCACCTACTGGGTGTGCAACATGAACTATCAATCTCTGCTGAAGGGGTCATATTGAAAGGACACTGAATAGTATTACCTTTGACACTAGAGGAAAGAGCCCTGCTGTGAGATCACGAGGGACATCAGGGCATCACAAAAACTCAAGCATTCCTCAAATCGAGAGTGTGGCTACCAAACATTCAGGCGAAGGTAATGTAGTAGGCACTGGTGCCGTCTGCCAATCAACACAATGTTCAAGCCTGCCGGAACCCATCACCTGCCCCCCTTGGAGTCAACATGAGGTGGGACGCAATTAGCCTGGACTTCTGCTCATTTGCAAAGGAAGCTTACCTGCTGGTTGCCACTGATGAATTCAGCAAGTATCCCGAAGTTGAACAAGTCCGGTCAACCGATTCTGCTTCAGTCATCGCAGCTTTGAAGATGTTTGCGGTAGATGGCATACCCAACAAAATCAAAAGTGACAATGGGGCCCTGTTTAAAGGACGCGAGCTGAGGAACTTACTTGACAATCTAAACGTCCAGACCACCACATCACCTCATATTGGCCTGAGGCCAATGGAGCCGCAGAATGCTTTATGGCATCTTTGTACAAGATGATCCGCATCGCGAGGAAACAACGGAGCTCATCGCTGCCTGCAGTATATCGATTCCTGCTAATGTATCGGCAGACACCTCACTCATCCACCCAAGTTAGTCCAGCTGCCTTAATGTTTGTGTTCCCAGCACAAGTTGAACTCCCGATACACAACATTTGGATTCCCCCGGAGCTGGACTGGGAGCGCATAGAAGAAAGCAGGAGAGTCAGACATGAACAAAAAGACGATCCTGAGGAGCCATCACCAGGGACATCGCCCCAGGAGACCAAGTGCTGGTGAAGAACAGAGATCCGCAAACCAAACTAGCACTCCCCTATAAGTCTGTTCTGTGGACAGTGACAGAGTACAACCATGGAATGATAACCACCCAACGAGAACAAGAGTTAGTGACGAGAAATGCATCTCACTTTCGGCAAGTGCAGACTACCATGTGGGAAGAAAGTCACTCTGCTGCAGCACCACACGCCGACATCCCGGCTGAACCCCTGACGATGCCTCAGCCTACCAACCGCACGGAAAGAGATTAAGAGATGAGCAGCCCAGCAAAAAAGTCTCCCAGCACGATTATCCCTGAACAAGAGCAGGCAGCATCAACCCCCTCCCTCCAGACCTCAGAGTAAATCATCAAGGTACGTGCTGAGAGAACGCCCGCAGGCATCCATAAGACAGAGGTTTTGTCCTGCACGGTGTCTACCACACAGAGAGCCGAAGGGTATTGCCACATGATGTGACAGTAGTCCCCATTACCTGTTGTATTCTTTTTGTCATGCATGTTGGGGAGGGGTGTGGTATAGAAAGGTCCTAGAAGCGTCCTGACGCTCCGACATCAGGACGCATGGACTGATAATAAAAGAACTGACAGCCCGCGAAAACGGGTCTGTCAGTAACCAACAAACCAACCTGCGTGTGTACCATATGTTGTGTGGCAGCCAGGCCCCTTGGGTCCCTATCTAACAGGGTTGTCTCTGCTCCCAGTAACCTCACACATTATAGATCCCAGTGGGTGACTCACGTTTCACTCAGTGGCTCTATTCTTGCCACCATATTGAAATGGGTAAAGAAACTCCTTGATACTGGTGATAGCGAGTGAAAAGATGACAACACTGGCACCAACGTTTCTCTAAAAATGTACCTTGTTCCAGGGCATCTAATGACCAGAGAAACGCTCTAAATCAAATGTTCCATTTTATTTAGCCCCGTCAGTCAGAAATATGAGCCTCTGTTCCTACAGTTTTAATATCTTTGCATTGAAGTAAAACGGTCCAATATATATCTTCAGATGTGTGCTGTGCTTCCAAAAAATTGGAAATTAGAGAGGCATCGATTTTTTCTCAACGTATACAACTTCTATGATCTGAAATGCGATGTTTTACTTTTCTTGTCGTCATGCCTTGATGTTGCAATTGGTTAGATCCCGTTGCTCCCAAAGATGATTCAACCCAGTCTATAGTATGTGTGTGCTTGGTAAATTCACAGGAGGGGCAATTGGCGCATGCGACATAACCAGACGGTCGCTGCAGACCCCACATTTCTGGAAGTGTCATTTCTCTGTTGGTTGGTTGTTTCTTAATGTCGGAGCGACTACAATGTCTTTGAGATTACAGCTCCTTTTAAAACGCAAACAGCGGGGAGAGTGGGTAATCGAAGAGAAAACTGCACTTTATTGAGTATATATGGGATACATTACTCACCGTAATCGTATTTCTGATGCTTGTATCTGCTTAGATTCACATGCTGTGCATAGGCCGACATCTAGTGGAAGCTGCAGAGTATTACAGTTTGTTTTTCGAAACTCGAAAATGGGCGTCGACACAGGGCGTGCCAGTAATACTATCCCTAGTGTGACGTCCACTGTACCCAAGATCCCTCACGCGTCTAGGATCCTCAGATTGTATTTTTTCTGACATGAGGTAGCATGAGGAGTAGCGCGAGTACAGATAATCCAAGCAGATAGACAGAAAGGTAAGACTACAAGCAATCATGCGCCTTCTCTCGGAGGGGAGGAAGGGTGGGTCGCATGTGAATCTAAGCAGATACAAGCATCAGAAATACGATTACGGTGAGTAATGTATCCCTTCTGAGGCTTGTGGAATCTGCTTAGATCACATGCTGTGCATAGATTAGCGAGCAGCACCAGAAGAAGGAGGTGGGATGTGAGAAGGGTCATGAGCAAATAAGTGTCTTAGAACCGCTTGTCCCACTTGTGTATCTGCCTTGGAATGAGTGTCAATGCAGTAATGCTGAGTAAAAGTGTGAATAGAGCTCCAAGTAGCTGCTTTGCAAATGGTGTCAAGGGGAACATTTGCAATGAAAGCCAGAGTGGCCCCAATGCCTCTAGTAGAGTGGGCTCTTGGCGTAAAAGGCAGAGTTTTTTCAGAAAGAGTAACACAGCTGTATACAGTTGATAATCCACTTCGAGATAGCGCCTTTAGAGACGCGATCTCCCTCTCTGCCTGTAGCTACGGAGACAAACAGTTGATCTGTTTTCCTTAGCGGTCTGGTTTTATTTACATAGTAGAGGACCGCCCTACGCACATCTAGGGTGTGTAGTTTCACCTCAGCCGAGCTTTGCGGGTTCTGGAAGAAAGCCGGAAGCTCGATGGACTGGTTTACATGGAATTTAGATATAAATTTAGGTGAGAACCTAGGGTGTGTGCGTAAAACCAGTTTGTCTTTGTGGATAGTAAAGAAAGGATCCTGCACTGACAGAGCCTGAATTTCACTGACCCTTCTTATAGAGGTAATGGCTACTAAGAAGGCAGTTTTATAAGTCAGGTGTTTGAGACTACTTGTATGCATGGGTTCGAAAGGGGGGCCCATGAGCTTAGCTAGCACCACATTAAGGTCCCATCCTGGCGGTGGGTTAGAAATAGGAGGGTGAAGTCTCTTTACTCCTTCCATGAAGGCTTTAACTACTGGTACTTTCCACCACGACACCTTGTTATGGGATGTGGTGTAAGCCGAGAGGGCAGCCAGGTGTACTTTCAGAGAGTTAAAAACCAATCCTGCATCCAGCAGGTGGAGCATGTATGTCACAATGTTGGAAGGAGTGCAATCAACCGGGTTGATTTGTTTATTCTGGCACCAAATAACGAATCTCTTCCACTTGTTAAAGTAACAGTGCCTTGTGTTTGGTTTCCTGGATTCTTTTAGGATGTCCATACTCCTCTGTGGTAAATTGAGATGTCCAAACTCTATGACCTCAGGAGCCATGCTGCCAGGTTCATTGAGTTGGGTTGCTGGTGCACTGTTTGACCTTGTTGCTGGGACAGTAGGTTGTACCAGGCTGGAAGTTTGATGGGCTCGCACACCGCCATCCTGCGTAGGTGTGGAAACCATGGTTGTCTCGCCCACATGGGAGCAACTAGGACGAGCGTCATCGATTCCTTGTTCATCTTGTACACTACCTTCCTGATGAGGAGTTGGTGGAAAAGCGTACGCAAACATCCCTGACCAGTTCATCCACAGGGCGTTCCCTTGGGAGTCTGGCTGGGGGAACCTGGATGCAAATCCTGGGCATTGTTTGCGCTTGTGGCGAATAAGTCTATAGTGGGGAAACCCCACTGAGAGAAGAGATCTTCTACGATCTCTCTGTGAAGGACCCATTCGTGTTCTTCTGGGAGGGAGTCTCTGCTTAAAGCATCCGCTAGGGAATTGAGCTCCCCTGGAACATGTTGCGATGACAGGAAGATGTTCCGTCTGAGTGCCCATATCCAGATTTTCTGGGCAAGCTTGGACAGATTTGGCGAACGAGTCCCTCCTTGCTTGTTCAGATAGAACATGGCTGTCGTGCTGTCCGTCCGGATCTGCACCGACAAGTTTATTAGATGGGGCTCGAACGCCCGAAGCGCTCTGAATACTGCCAGAAGCTCTAGCAGGTTGATGTGGTTCTTGGCTACTGAGTGAGACCAGAGACCCTGAGCTGTGTGGTGGAGATGGTGAGCTCCCCACCCAGTCAGGCATGCATCTGTAGTCACCACTGCCTGTACTTCGGGATCGTAAAAGGGTTTTCCCCTTGCGAGATTCTCTCTTGTCCACCAGTGTAGGCTCTGTACAAGTGTTGGAGAAACGACCACTAGATCGTCCCACTGACCACTTGCCTGAGACCACTCTTTCGCCAACCATTCCTGCATAGGACGCATGCGCAGTCGCGCGTGGGGGACCAGGTAAATGCATGACGCCATCATGCCCAGTAACCGCATTGCTTTGCGTACCGTTATTTGTTGACCGGACTGATAATGTGGAATTTGCAGTAGTATATTCCGAATTCTCTTTTCCGAAGGGAAGGTCAACCCTTTCTGAGTATCTAGGATTGCTCCTAGGAACTGTTTTGAGGTGCTTGGCACTAGGCTTGACTTCTTCTCGTTGATTGAGAAGCCTAATTCGTGGAGGAGGTCGATAGTCCTTTGAATGTTTGTCCTGCAAATTCCTGGGGTTTCCCCCGTTATGAGCCAGTCGTCCAGATATGGGTACACTGGGATTGCCTCCCTGCGTAGGTGTGCAGCTGCCACCGCCAGTACCTTGGTGCTGAAGCTATCCCGAAGGGCAGTACCTTGAATTGGTAGTGGCGACTGTCCACGTTGAAGCGCAAGTACTTTCTGTGCGTCGGGAGCATGGAAATATGAAAATAAGCATCTTCCATATCCAAGGTTGCCATGTAATCCCCCTTTTTTAGGAGGGGGATTACCTCTTGTAGCGTGGTCATACGGAATTTTTGGGGCTTGACATACTTGTTGGCAGGCCGTAAGTCCAGTACTGGGCGCATTGTCAAATCTTTCTTTGGCACAAGGAAGTAAGTTGAATAGATACCCTTGTTTACCTGGTGTCCTGGGACGAGTTCTATCGCGTCCTTTTCTAGCAGAATGGCAATCTCCTCGAGAAGGATCTTCTGATGTTCTAAGGAGTCTACTCTTTGTCGTGGAGGATGGTCCCGGGGACTCTGCAGTAATTCTATACAATATCCTGTGGACACTGTTGACAGCACCCATCTGTCTGAGGTGATCCCTTCCCAAGCCTGGGTGAAGTTGGAAATGCGTCCCCCTACTGGGGTTGCGTGAGAAGGGACCCTGAACTGAGCGTCACTGCTTTGGTGGAGGCGTGCCACCTCCCTTGTTGGGGCTGCCTCTGCCTCTTCCACGCCCTCTTTTGTTACCCCTGCCGTAACTTTGGGTAGACTGCTGGCTGTTGTTCCACTGTGTACCCTGTCCCTGGGCATAGTTGCCTCTTTGTGAATTTTGGCCGCGTGGGCGACGAAAATTACTATTCCCCCTCTGGTTAGGGGGTTTGTTGGTTAGTTGGCCAAGGGATTTCAGTGTCTCGTATTCGTCCTTGGCGTTTTTCAGTGCGTCTTCGACCGCTTTCCCAAACAATAGATCGGGTTCCACCGGCTTGTCTATTAATGAAGCCTGAGTTTCTGTTTTGAACCCCGACTGCCGTAACCACGCATGTCTTTTGATAACAGTACCTTCTGCTATCAATCTTCCTGCGTTGTCCGCGGCGTCGAAAGTTGCTTTTAATATGCAACCAGACACGGCTCTCCCTTCTGCCGAGATCCGAGCCAATTGGCCCTTTAACGGTTCAGGAGCAGAGGCTATGAGCACCGCGACCTCTTCCCATTGATGGCAGTTGTAGCTGGCCAACAGGGTGGTGGAGTTAGCAATCCTTGCTTGGTAGGCGGACGTTGAGGCTACCTTCCTGCCAAACCCGTAAAGTTTCTTGCTCTCCTTGTCGGGAGGAGCTTCTGATGAAGATAAGGGTGTTCCAGCCCTCTTCCGAGTGTTGGTAACAACTAGGGAGTCTGGTTTAAGATGTCCTCTTATATAGAGAGGGTCAGACTGGGCTTCCCGGAAAAGCTTTTCGACCCTGGGGTTGACTGCTCTGGTGAGGTTTGGGTTCACCAGGGACGGATCTATTCTTCGTTGGATGGATTTAAGGATAGGGATGGTCTGAGCGACCGGCCTCCTCTCTCCCACCAACTCTTCTGCGAAGTCCCTTTCCTCCTGTACACCGTGGGTGTCGATGTGAAAATGTTCTGCCGCGCGAGCGAGAACCTCATTAAGGAGGGGCTGGTTATCGACTGGCGAGTCGGTAACTGGGGCTTCGTTCTCTACCGGGGAATCTACTCTGTAAATTTCCTGCTCATCTTCTCCCTCCTCCTGATCCTCATCATCCGCATAGTATTCCGTCCCGGTTTGTTCCTCCATAATTTCAAACTCCTGGTCTCCCTCAGGGAATGGAGTAGAGTAAGGCTGCACCTCGAAGGGTTCAGGTCTTTCGAACCGGGCCTTTTTACTTAGGGGGATAGGATCAGTGGAACCTGAGGGTGTGGCCCCCTGAGGGTCATACGAGAGGAAATGCTCTGGATTCTTGTCGTAGAAATCAGCCAAGGAAGACATCCTTGACATGACCCTGTCTATGTCTTCACTGGACCATTCTTTGGAACAGGGGATGACTTTAGTAGGCAATTTAGGGGACTTATCAAGGGTACCCTTGCTGGATGTTGATCTCTCAGTAGACTTGTATTTGTCTGTCTGCTTAGGGGGGGAAGGATGGTCGTACAGGGGTGGAAGAATGTGCTTTCCGCTGTTTCCCCCCCTCCCCGTGCGTGGAAAAATGTTTTCCCTGTCCCTTGGAGGCCCCGGAGACTTTCGACGCCTGGCGTCGAGGATCGGGAGAGGTATCTGTGTTTTTCGAGCGTGGGGCCTCGCTGGTGTTAACTGCGGGCTCTGTCTCTTGGAGCGCGGCCTGGGGGTGGAAGTCGTCTTCGTCCTCCGACGATCGAACTTCCGTTAGTCTAGGGAGCGAGGCACTCTTGGCAAGAGTGGATGATTGCCTTGCGTCATGAGGCGATCTCGATCGAGAGCGCCCAGAGGACACCGAGTCGGACCGTTCTATCTGTGCCTCTTTCCGAGAAGTCGACGTCGTCGAGGTTCGGTTGGACTTAGTGTGCTTAGTGTGTGTAGGGTGTGTAGCGCTTGCGTCGCCGGGGGTCTTCCCCATAGCCGCCCTGCCGGACGACCTTCCGAGGTCGGGGACCTGCGCTCGGCTGTCTTTCGACGCCGTAATGCCCTCGCCGTCCGAAAGTACGGCGTCGCTGCCATCGCTGAAGGCGCCCTCCGCTGCCATGGCCGCCTGCCTGGCATGGTGGGCCCAACGCTTAGTCGAACGGTCCTTAAGTGTCTTAGGTTTAAACCTACTACACGCTCTGCAGTTCGCTTCGGGGTGGTCCCTCAGCAAGCAGAGATTGCACGAGGCGTGCCTGTCGACCCAAGGGTATTTGCGGTTGCACTTGGGGCAGAATTGGAAAGGGGTACCCTCCATACGCACCTAAAGGCAGCGGGCTGGTAAGTGTAGGAAATATATAAGATAAGGTGTACCTATATACCAAGAGTGAAGAGTATGTACCACCCCCCACTCTCCCTACTTGCAGGGCCGAGGCCAGCGGCCTACCAGGCCCGGGCCGAGGCCAGCGGCCTTCCGAGGCCCAGATCCGTCGTGCGGCAGCCGACGGTCGATGTCTTCTCCAGCCGTCGTCGAGGGTCGACGTTGGGGTGGGGAAGGATGTCAATAAAGAATTATAAATTTCAATTATTAGCAAAAGTATGGCTAAGGCCAGGGGACTCCGCAAGATGCTTCCGACCAGTATGGCGGAAAAAAACAATCTGAGGATCCTAGACGCGTGAGGGATCTTGGGTACAGTGGACGTCACACTAGGGATAGTATTACTGGCACGCCCTGTGTCGACGCCCATTTTCGAGTTTCGAAAAACAAACTAATACTCCGCAGCTTCCACTAGATGTCGGCCTATGCACAGCATGTGATCTAAGCAGATTCCACAAGCCTCAGAAATATATATATATATATATGACAATGCATTACTTACCGTAAAAGCATTTCTGATGGTTGTATCTGCTTAGATTCACATGCTGTGCATAGGTCCGACATCCAGTGGTCACTGCGGAGTATTGCATTTTGTTTTTCGTAGTCGAAAAGGGGACGTCGACAAGGCGTGTCTGTACACTATCCCTATAGTGACGTGCGTTGTACCCACAATCCCTCACGCGTCGAGGTCCCTCTGTTTGTATTTTTCTGCCCTGAGGGAGCCTTATAGACGTGAGTGAGTACAGAAAAGAGAGATATAAAGGAAGTCTATGTTCCTTCCATCCGAGTGGGGAGGAAGGGTGGGCGCATGTGAATCTAAGCAGATACAACCATCAGAAATGCTTTTACGGTAAGTAATGCATTGTCTTCTGATGTTTGTTAATCTGCTTAGAATCACATGCTGTGCATAGACTAGCGAGCAGTACCCGGAGTTGGCGGTGGGTTATGAGAAGGAACAGTAGAGAAAAGATGTCTTAATACTGCCTGTCCCACCTGGGAGTCAGATCTAGAGTGTGCATCTAGACAGTAGTGTTTTGTAAAGGTGTGCACAGAACTCCAGGTAGCCGCTTTGCAGATGGACTCAAGGGGAACATTTGCAATGAATGCTATGGAAGCCCCAGTGCCTCGAGTGGAATGTGCTCTTGGCTTGAAGGGTAGTTCTCTCTTAGCAAGAGTGTAACAGAGAGTGATGCATTGAACAATCCATCTAGATATAGTGGATTTTGAGACCGCATCTCCTTCTCTTCCTGCTGCCACCGAAACAAAGAACTGATTAGTTTTTCTCAGTGGTCTGGTTCTTTCCATGTAGAACATGACAGCTCTGCGTACATCTAGTGTATGCAGACTTTTTTCTCCCGAGCTGGAAGGGTTTTGAAAGAACGTTGGTAGTTCTATAGTTTGGTTTACATGAAATTTCGAGATGAATTTAGGTGCAAACCTTGGGTGTGTGCGTAGAACCACTTTATCTTTGTGAACTGTTACGAAGGGGTCTAGTACAGAAAGAGCCTGTAGTTCACTTACTCTCCTAATGGAGGTGATAGCTATTAGGAAAGCAGTCTTAAGGGTGATATCTTTAAGAGTTGCCTTGTGCATGGGTTCGAAGGGAGGGCCCATGAGTCTGGAAAGTACCACATTTAAGTCCCATCCGGGAGCTGGGTTAGCTATCGGAGGGTGTATCCTCTTTACCCCCTCCATGAAGGCTTTGATAACTGGTATCTTCCACCACGACACTTTAAGTTGGGAAGTGGTGTATGCAGAAAGTGCCGCTAGGTGGACTTTAATGGAATTGAACACTAAACCTGAATCCAGTAAATGGGTCAAGTATAGAATAATGTCAGTAGGAGAGCAGTCAACTGGGTTGATGCTAGTACCTCTACACCAGATAACGAATCTTTTCCATTTGCTAGAATAGCAGTGTCGAGTATTAGGTTTTCTGGCTTCCCTGAGGATGTCCATACATCTCTGTGGGAGTTGTAAATGTCCAAATTCTATGATCTCAGGAGCCAGGCTGCTAAGTTCATGGTCTGAGGGCATGGATGCAGTGTCCTGCCCTTGTCTTGTGACAGCATGTTGTACGGGCAGGGAAGTTTCACTGGGGGAGATAGGGACATCTCCATCAAGTGAGCGAACCAAGGTTGCCGTGCCCACATTGGGGCCACTAGTATCATGGTAACCTGCTCCTGGTGCATCTTGTGCACCACTTTGTTGAGAAGGGGAGTCGGGGGAAAGGCGTAAACAAATTTCCCTGACCATTGAATCGACAGACCGTTCCCCTTGGACTGGTTCTGGGGGTACCTGGAGGCGTAACCTTGGCATTGTGAGTTCTCCAGGGTTGCAAACAGGTCTATTTCCGGGAATCCCCATTGCGTGAAGATGTCTAAGACGATGTCTTCGTGCAATTGCCATTCGTACTCTTCGGGCAGGGGGAAGTCTCTGCTGAGTTTGTCTGCTAGCAGATTGAGTTCCCCTGGTACATGTTGTGATAGTAGGAACATGTTGTGTTTGAGAGCCCACTTCCATATATTCTGGGACAGCTTGGACAGTCCTGGAGAGTGAGTGCCCCCTTGCTTGTTGAGGTAGTACATGGCTGTGGTGCTGTCTGTGAGGACCATCACTGTCTTTCCTTGTAAGTGTTCCTGAAAGGCTTTCAGTGCTTTGAACACCGCTAGTAGTTCCAGCAGGTTTATATGCTTGGATGCTAAACTCGGAGTCCACACTCCGTGTGCCGTCTGATGGGATAGGTGAGCCCCCCATCCTGTAAGGGATGCGTCTGTGGTTAGAGTGGCTTCCACTGCGGGTGTGGCAAAAGTTTTCCCTAATAACAGGTTTTCTTTTGTCCACCACCGTAGCGAGAGAACCAAGGCCTGCGAGACCACCACTAGATCGTCCCATTGTCCGCTGGCCTGACACCACTGGCTGTAGAGCCACTCTTGCATTGGGCGCATGCGCAGGCGCGCGTGAGGTACCAAATAAATACATGACGCCATCATCCCTAGCAAGCGCATTGCTTTGCGTACCGTCACCTCTCGGCCTGCTACATAATGGGGAATTTGAAACAGCATGTTTTGGACCCTCTCGTTGGAGGGGAATACGAGGCCGTCCTTTGTTCGAATTAGAGCCCCTAGGAATTGTTTGGTTTGGCTGGGGTCTAAGCTGGACTTCTTTTCGTTGATGGAGAAGCCCAGTTGGGACAAAAGGTCTACAGTCTTTTGGGTATTGGAGAAGCATGTTTCGTAAGAATCCCCTGTTATGAGCCAGTCGTCGAGGTAAGGGTATACCGGGATGGATAATCTGCGCAGGTGGGCCGCTGCCACTGCCAGTACTTTCGTGAATACCCTTGGTGCAGATGCTATCCCGAAGGGTAGTACTCTGAACTGGTAGTGTTTGTCCTCTATTTTGAACCTGAGGTATTTTCTGTGCGATGTCAACATTAAAATATGAAAGTATGCATCTTTCATGTCCAGTGTTGTCATGTAATCCCCTTGTGATAACAGTGGGATTACCTCCTGTAAGGTCACCATACGAAACTTTTGGGGTTTGACAAATATGTTCGCTGGGCGCAGATCTAATACAGGGCGCATGGTTAAGTCCTTTTTGGGTACAAGTAAGTACACTGAATAAATACCTTCTGTTACCTGTGATAGGGGGACGGGCTCTATAGCTTCTTTCTTCAGTAGTTCTTCCACCTCTTGAAGAAGAATGGAGAGGTGTTGCGGTGTCATGCGCCGGTTCCGTGGGGGTTTGTACTTCGGGGAACCGTTGAACTCGATGCAGTATCCGTGGGCTATGGTGGATAATACCCAACGGTCTGACGTGATTCCCTCCCATGCTGAAAGGAACGATGTCAGCCGGCCCCCGACCGGTGATGCATGGGAGGGGACCCGAATTTTCGGGTCATTTGCTGGTATTGGGCGTGGAACCTCTGGGGCTGGAGCCACGACCTCTTCCTTTGCCACGGCGTTGGCCTCTTTGACTGAACTGGGTGTTACCCTGGTTGGTGGGCCAGTTGGAGCCAGAGTAATATTGTTGTTGTTGATTCTGCTGCTGTCTTTGGCCACGAAAGGAGCGTTTATTACCATAGCCTCGCCTGTTAGGGGGCCTAGAAATTTGATCAAGAGTCTTGATGGTATCAAACTCTTTTTTAGCATGTTCTAGGGCCTCATCTACTGCTTTCCCAAACAGATGCGTCTGTTCAATGGGTTTATTTATGAGGGAGGCTTGGGTTTCGGGCTTAAAACCTGAATTGCGTAGCCAAACGTGGCGCTTGAGAAGTATTCCCTGCACTAGGGAGCGGCCAGCCGTCTCAGCGGCATCTAGGGAGTTCTTAACGATGCCCTGGTTTACCAGTGTGCCCTCTGATATTATAGCTAGCAGGCGAGAACGCAGAGGTTCAGGTGCTTCCTCTGCTTCGCTGCGCAGCTTGTTCCACTGTGCATCTGCGTAGCTAGCTAAAAGTGAGTTGTTATTAGCAATTCTAGTAGAGAAGGCGGCGGAGGTCGTGATTCTCTTCCCCAGTGCGTAGAGTTTTTTGCCTTCTTTGTCTGGAGGTGCTTCACTAGTGGATAGTGGCACCCCTGCTCTTTTTCTTGTGTTGGTAACCACAAGGGAGTCCGGAATAGAGTGTCCTCTGATGTATAAAGGGTCAGAGGATGAAGGGCTGAAGAGCTTTTCTATTCTAGGGTTGACCCCTCTTACTAAAGCTGGGTTAGTAAGGGAAGGAGAAATTCTTCTTTTAATAGAAGCCAGGAGTGGAATAGATTGGCTAACAGGGGCTTTTTTCTTTGATGACTTTTTCTACAAAGTCAATGTCTGGAAGAGTTTCCCCTGTATCAATCTCAAAATGCGCTGCTGCCTTGCGCAATAGTGCATTGAGGGAAAGTTGGTCATCTATGGGAGAGGAGTTCCCATGTGAATCCTTGAGAGGAGAAGGGAGAAAGGCATCAGGGTCTGAATGTACTGATGGGGATTGCCAAGGCTGCACTGACGGTGAATGCCAGGGCTGCGAGGTAGCTGTATCCTCTTCAAACCCTGTAGCAGTGGTGTAAGGATCTTCTTCGAACCCCTCTTCCTCAAGTTCTACCTCTTCTTCTCCACCCAAACACTCATCTTCTTGGAGGTATTGCTCCTCCTCAGTGAGGTCAACCAGCCTAGGAATCTTGACTCTAGGGTCATCCTGTGGCCATTCTCTTTGTCTTTTGTGAGTGGGTGGGTCTTGGTTTCCTAGAAACCTTTCCATTTTCTCCATGCAAGAATGGAGTCTTTCAAGGGTCTCATGGGGTACCCCTGAATAGTCTAGAGGGGGGAAATTAGTGTTTTCGCCTTCGAATCGTTTCGAACGCTCCCACAACGTCGACGAGAGGTTCCCGTCTCCTTCTGAAAAGCCTTCAGGTAGTTCGGAAGCGTCCTTTGGAGAAAGGGGCAGTTCCTGGCTACTTTTGTGTTTTTTCGACGCGGTATTCGACGTTTGTTTCGTCGTCCGCGTACGTTTGTCTTCGGCGACAATTCTCGCTAGGCTCTCGGCCACGATTTTGTCCGTCGAGGGCTCTGGTGTCGACGTTGTGTGCGTTGCGCGTTGTACCTCGACGGTCGCTCTATGGAGCGTTGCGTCGGATGTTTTTGGGGTAGCGCCCGTGTTAGATGGAAGCCCAATCGCTGGTCGCGGCTGCGTTTGCGGGTGGGGCTTGTGACCTTTACGGTCTGCGGTAGACGCCGGAGTGCCCTGCGTCCCCTTCGGCGCTGATGGATCCTTCGTTCTCGACGAAGAAGAGCCGTGGGTAGTGTGTTTAGCCTTATGGGGTTTGTGTGCGTCCTTGTCGCCGGGGTGTTCATCCCCATAAGCAGGGCGTGAGCCGAGCCCGTCGGGGCCGGGGACGGACGACGAGGAGCGGGAGCGCTCCTTCTGGGGGTTCATGACTTCCGTAACGGACGTCGAGTTATCGCACTCCTCGTCACTTTCAGTAACAGCAGCAGCGGGTGAGGAAACTGACTTCGACATCGCGTAGTCCGCCCACCTCTTAACCCTATGTTCTTTAAGAGTCCTGGGTTTTAAGAGCTTGCAGGCTGCGCAGCTGTTCTCTATGTGATCGAGGGGTAAGCAACGATTACAGAGCTTGTGCTTATCTTTCCAAGTATATTTGCCCCTGCAGCGTGGGCAAAACTTAAATGGTGTCCTCTCCATAGCTGAGGCAATAATAGCTGGCGATAACAACCCCAAGGGAAAGAAAAGGGAGAAAGAAAGACATTCTCAAAGAGAAGAGACAAAGTTCTAACCCCCACTCTCCCTACTGTAAGTTGGCCGTCGAGGCCAGGCCACGTGTTCGGCAGCGCCGAAGGATCTCCTCCGCTCTTCCTCTCCGTCGAAAATCAGTTCGGCGGAGAAACAGCTTCACAGCTAACGTCGAGGGGGAGGGATCGTTATCAGTATATTAAGTTATGACAAAAGGACCGAGGTCCGTGGTAAGTATAGCAATGTCTCTCTAGGAGCTCCGCGAAAGGCGACCAGAAACTGGGCGGAAAAAAAACAATCTGAGGGACCTCGACGCGTGAGGGATTGTGGGTACAATGCACGTCACTATAGGGATAGTGTACAGACACGCCTTGTCGACGTCCCCTTTTCGACTACGAAAAACAAAATGCAATACTCCGCAGTGACCACTGGATGTCGGACCTATGCACAGCATGTGATTCTAAGCAGATTAACAAACATCAGAAATATATATATATATGCCAATGCTTGTTAATACATTGATGGATGTTATAGGATAGGTTGGAATATGTAGTGATGCAGACTAACCTCTCTTCTTTGCCTCCCTTGGGTTTTTGTTGGAGTAACACTTCTCTGGGTATATTCGTTGACATTTTCCTCGCTGCTCTAATACCTTTCTTAGAATACTTTTTAGCCTGTTTTCTGGTGAGTTTCTTTGACGCTTGCACGAAATCGGTGATCTTAGAACTGTTATAGCTGTATAAATTGGATAAAAGACATTCATAGCTTTAAGAATTGAATAAAAGGCACATTTTCATGTCAGGTTTTGGTGTGAACATTTTGAAAATGTAATAGAGCATTGTTGTCAGTGGGCTTACTATATGTTCTTACTTTAAGCACGTTTTTTTTCACAGAGAATGCGGACATACAAAAATGCCAGCTTAGATGCGTTTGCCACACGCTTAAAGAAAAGATGCTGGTCAAAGTTATTCAACCACCTCATTAACTCCGTTATCTCTCTTGGGCCTTTCCAGAGGACTATGATGTCCCATGAACCACTGCCACAGTTTTATGTATTGGCCAAATACACTGTAGATGGGATAAATGTATGATTCTTCAAAAGCATTTACAAGCAGATTGGCCAAATTGGGTGCCACCATGGAGCCTATGGCTGTACCTTCGACTTGACGATATAATGTGTCCTCAAATCGGAAGACATTTTCAGTCAAAGTTATTTTGGTGGTGCAACGGAGGAAATGTGTGTGTGCTTGGTCTAGTTCTTTAAATGCATCCCTCAGATGTTCTGCCACAATTTGAATCCTTTCCTGTTGGGGCACATTGGTGTAAAGTGCCTCTACATCTAACCCAATTAGTACATGTACTGTGAGGTCAAAAATGCGACCTTCTCTCAAGGAAATGGGATGTGTGGTATCCTTGATGTATGAGAGCATAGATGGTATTTCCTGCTTGAGAAAATAATCCGTGCACTCGAAAAGAGGCTCCAAAATCGAGCCATTTCCCGATACGATGGGTCTTCCTGGAGGGGAAATTTTGCCTTCATGGATTTTCGGTACTGTATAGAAAATTGATGCCCGGATCTTATTGGGTACCACAAATTGGGATTCTTGGGTGGAAATGATACCCTCTTCCTATGCTCAGTGACTCAGTGTTGATTAACTCTCTCAATCCTGCTGTGGGATCTATAGGCATAATAGAGTAGTTGGCACGTATATTGAGATGTCGTAGAAATTCTGTGATGTAATCACTCCTGTTCTATAGCACTATAGCTCCCACCCTTGACTCAAAGGCGTGTTCTACAAAAAACTCCTTTAGTCTGATCTTACAAATGAACGAAATTATTTTCAAAAGTTAAAGGCGTCATGTCATGGATGTTAGTTATGCCATATCATAACATTTTTTGTGATACAGCTAGTTCATTTCCAGACAGGAGCTATTCCGAGAGATTCACCATGGAAGTGTTCTACTTCTGGTCATTTGCATATCTTGTCCCCTGCCATTGCTGGCCTCACGCCTGTGTCCACGGATTTTGCCTCTGCCCCTGTATTACTATCCCCAGACTGCCCTGAGGGACCTGCTGGTTCGTCACCTGCGGATTCAGTGCGGTCTTTGCTACTAGAGCTACATGAAGCACCTCTGAAGCGCACTCCCAGGTTGCTTCAGCAAGCATCTTACAATGGGGTGAATTCGAGTGGTATTCTGACCAGTTTGTGTTGGGGAGTAAATGGAATAGTCACTGGGGAGAATACATGGGTGGACGGAAATAAATTAAGGGCAATCAACATTAGACAATTTTATGTGCAGGTAAGCAGTACTGCCAGCTATGTTATGCCAGGTTAGATGCAAGGAGAAAATATTAGCTTGAAGGCAGGTAGGTTAAGAGAGTAACTGAGACGTGGAATGGAAAATAGAATAGTAGAATAGATTGCAAGTATTTGTGGGAATTTGAATTGTATGTTTATCAAAAATAAATAAAAAAAACTACGAAATAAATGTGTGTGGTGGACAAGAAAGGGTTAATGGCTAAATTGGCAACTTTATAGTTGCACATTACATCCGGCAGGTTCCAGTATCAGTCTTCCATGGGGAACTCCAAGGCAGTTACAGTGGCCAACACTTCCTCAGAGAAAGAAGAGTAGCAACTTTGTGCTACAAAAAAGTTTTTTAAAATTCATTTATGAAATGTACATAGCACATCCTGACCTAAAGGCAGTGCAGTGCTGTGAAATAAATTAGAAGTACAAACTGTTAAAGCAGAACACGTTTAACAGTTAAATACAAGAATAGTAGGGGGGGGGGGAATAAACAAGGGAAAACAAATGAGTCAAGGGCTCTATAAAAAAGCCAATTAGTTGGAAGCAAACTGATGGAAGGGAACATCATTCAATGCATCGAGTGCAGCAATAGAAAAGGCCCGAGCAGAGTAGTAGACATGTTTTAAATAAATGAAGTCTTTCTTAACATCTGACCTCCGGAGATGTTGCATTTAGCAGTAAAAAGAACAGACTGACCCATCAGCACTTCCTTGTAGGTGAACAGGCATGTCTTGAAAATTGCTCAGACGTGAAGGGAAGCCAGTGAAGAGAAATTAAATTAAAACAGTGGTTATATGATTACATTATCGAGTTCCAGAAATCAAATGCTACCAAATGTAAGACTCTTAAGATGGGCTAAAAACTAGGAAGGCATAACCTTGAAATGGCATTACAGCTGTCAAAGCCAGATAAAACAAGAACCTGGATGACAGTACAAAAGGCAAAAAAATGTAACCATTTAAACTGGAAAAACAGGAATGGGGCAAACAAGAAATGTGAGTCTTAAAGTTTAAGATTTGAATCAAAAGTAAAAGCAAGAGGTTTCACCAAGGACAGCAGGTACGAGTGATACCAAGTAAAGTGAGCAGCGAAAGCCTCTCCTCGAAATGTCCTGTCAAAGAGGAAGCAGAAGAAGCCAACTTAAACTTAGGAGGGGCGTTCGTTCTTACATCAAAGAAGACATTCATTCCTAGATGGCACCAAGACAGTCCCGCGGAATAGGGCATCCGCTGGGGGGGACACCAGCGCACTAGTGCACCTAGAGTCCCAACTCGCAGACCAAATTCTTACAGACACTCCATGGCCAGGGTTCGAAATTGAGGGAAGCTGGGAGCTATTTAGCTCCTGCTTGTTGCCTAGAAGAGCTGCCTGGTTAGCCTGACACAAGGAGCTACTTTACATGACTCACTCACCTTCCCAGTACTAATCTTACTTCACCCACACTACTACTTTTCCTCTCACTACTTCCACTGCCACCCACTTTCTACAACACCACTCTCCTTCCATTCAGAGACACTTCTCAAACACTCCTTATACTAAATAAAGTAACCACACTCACTTCACATTCACGCTCACCCACACGATAGTACTCTTCCACTCACTAAACAAATACCTCAACCTTTTGATAAAATACCTTCCGCACCACCTTCCTCCTGCTGGTGTTTTGGCCCTCCTGCTCGGATCTAACCCACAAACCCACTTTGATTTCCTGCCTCCTCCATAGGGATTGGTCCTCTGCCCTGTCCAATGATCCCCTGTGTTTTCCACAAGGGCTGTGTATGTGTGAGAAAAACAAAGTTAGAGCTAAGCCCTTCCCACTTCTGCGCATCACAGAACTGCCATGGTAGACTAGAGTGCAAGTTCGTGGGAGGGGACTGTCTTCCATCGCCCTGACAGGCACGTTTCAGGACAAGTAATGTCCCACCCCCCTGTTCTTGTTCCTGGTGGTCTGGATCCGACCCAAAGTCTGATGGGGTTGCTGTAGCGAACCACCGTTCGTCGAGCGGTCACATATGTATTGCTATGTGTAGTGTGCAGATACGAGGCAGACAAGGATTGATTTATAAAGGAGGGGTTTATTTAGAAATGGATATAAATAATTATCCTGCAGTAAAACGGAACATCTGCGAGCCCCACCAGACTAACTCTGCTCTCTTCCAACTGCCTCATACTCCGCACGTCACTGGCTTCTATTGTGTGCCATCCTTCACGCGATGAGAGCTCCGGTGAGTGTTCCAGCAATCAGCTGGATACTACACATCTTCCCTCCTTCGCAGAAGTACAATCATAACAAAAAAACAACCTCTTCCTTTACTCACAGTCCTCCAGATAACGGGGTCTGCAGCAAGTCCTTCCCCACCTTGACTGGCGCAGACTTTCTGCGACAATGGTAGGCAAGGAAAACGCTTGCACATTCTTTGACACATTCTTCTCTCTCTCCATTAAAACCTTCTTCATTCTTCCATCAGTATCATCTGTACGCACTCCATTATCCACACCACTATCACTTCTATCATTCCTCTCATTCGTTGCCTTCACCACAAACACTCGCACCATATTCCATAGCCGTCCATCTTCTACACTCTTATTGATTGCCTAAAAACCTCAACTACTCCTATGGGTTTGGAGCACTTGCACGGCCCACCTCGAAGGGCAGGAGGCAGTTTGATTCTAACAAACTCTCCCACCACAGGAATTGCATTCCTGCCACTGCGATATCTTGATTTGTCTTGAGCAGTCTTGTTTCTTAACGGACTGTTCTTTATTTTCTTATAGACATGTTCAGGTTTACTCTCCACATTTGTGTCCTTTTCGAACTACGATGGTACCAGTTTAGTGCTGGCCTTACGTCCTCTGCTAAACTCAAATTGGGACATTCCAGTTGTACAGTGTGGAGTGAACCGGTGTGCAACAATTGTCTCTCTAACAGCTCTCTCCCAATCTAACCCATTTGACCACGCCCAATGAATAGCTTCCTTGAGCACTTTATTAAAACGCTCCACCACACCATTCGTTTGGGGATGATAAATTTCACTCCGTTTATGTTCAATGGAATTTTATTTACAATATTCTTCCATGTCCTTGGAGCAAAACTGAGTACCATTATCATTGATGATGGTTTTTGGAAAACCCTCTCTCTCACATATTTCATCCAGAAATTCTACGACCGTCTTAGCAGTAATAAAGGGTTTAATCACTATCTCCACCCATCTAGTTAGCAAAACAATTACAACCAAACAGAATTGTTTTTTCCCATTGTTCCATATCGAGCCTAGTACATCCATACCCAATTTATCCCATGGTTTCTCAGGAATCTCCTTCACAACCACAGGATGCTTAGTTTAGTTTAGTTTATTATTTGTATAGCGCCGCCTGGCCCTAGGGCATCCAGGCACTTGCGATGAATACAACAAGAATAATGAATACAACAAGAATAATGCAGCAGAAATGTACAAATCGATTACATATTTACAAATTTACAGTCTTGGTGCATGCTAGTGCGGTAGGGCTAGGCAGTTTCTTTGGATAGAAGCCAGGTTTTGGTGTTGTGTCATGCACACTTGTCGCTTCTATTGCAAAGGATACAATCACGAGTTTCTCTCTCAATTTAAAGGTCGCATCCTGGCCACCAATAATCGTACATATTCTTTGTTTTGTCTTCACTATCCCTTGATGACCCTCATGATCCAGGTCAATCAATCTTTGGCGCACATCCATTGAGGAATGATCCTGTCGCCTCGCATCACCATTTCTCTTTGCACATTCAGTGCATCTATTATTCTCCAAAAATCCATTAAATCTGACTCTTCACATTCTGACTTCTTCATAGGACAGACTTTCGATTATTTGTCGCAATTTCTTCATTGAAGCATCTTGTGCCACTGCTTTCTCCCATTCGTCACGTGGTATTGGCACTGTGTCTATGCTGAGGAGTGCTTCAGAGTCATTCTCATTGTCATGGTCTACTTCAGAAATATTTGTGAGGCGGGACAAACAATCTGCAGCAACATTCTTTATTCCTGGCACATACTTTATGGTACAGTTGAACTCCTGTAACAGTCACCTATCTTCTTATTCGACTCAAAAGTTTATCAAGTCCTTTAGTCATTATCTGGATTAATGGCTTATGATCAGTACGGGACTCTACATCCATTCCACAGGTGAAACTTCTATATTTGTCTGCTAAATAAAGTCTCTTTTTAAATAGCAGCATAAGATTTTTCAGCTCCTTTCAGCAATTTTGAAGCGAACGCTTTGAGAACTTCTTTCCCATTAACTTCCTGAATGACCACGGCTCTGAGGCCTACATTACTGGCATCAGTAGTAATATTAGTCTACCTATCACTCAAAGTTCTTTAATGCTGGAGCTCTGGCCAATGCAGCTTTTATGAATTCAAACTCCTCTTCACATTACCTGCTCCATTCGAAGGTCCCTTTCCCTTTGATTAGTTCAGGCAAAGGAACAGTATTAGAAGCAAAATCACGGATGAACTTAGAATAATATTCTGCCATCCCAATAAAGGTTTGAACCTCCTCTCTTGAAATTTGTATGGGCATACTCTCTATGGCATCCGCTAATGGTTTCCTGGGTCGTATGCCTTCTGCTGAAATTATGTGACCCAAATATTCAATTTCCGACTTATTGATTTTGCACTTTTCTTTGCTCAAGGTCATTCCTGCTTCATATAGCTTCCTGCACACATATTTTAATCTTTCATTGTGTAGCTTTAAATTATCTGCATATATCAAAATATCATCTTGGAAACATATGACCTTGAAATAATTTGTGCATGATTTTCTGAAACACAGAGGCAGCAGAAACCAGTCCAAAAGGCATCCTTTTATATTGATATAAGCCATCAGGTGTGATAAATGCAGTTAATTTCCTAGAGTCTTTGTGCAATTTGACTTGATGGTAAGCCGTTGCTAGATCTAAAGTAGAGAAATATCTTGCTGGACCGATTGTGGATACTATTTCTTGTATGTTCGGAAGTGGATGTCTATCCGGAACGACACTTATTCAGTTCTGTCATATCTACACATTCTGAGTTTACCAGTTTTCTTCCCAAGTACAACTAATGGTGAAACCCACGCACTGGCATCAATACTCTCTATGATCCCTTGGTCCTCTAGTGCCCTTATTTTTATTTTTTTTACTTCTTCCCTCATTGACAAAGGAATTCCACGTAACTTCTGTGCTACGGGACGATGACTTGTTTTCATCTTAATTTCATGAACAAATCCACAGAGGCACCCAATCTCTTCTCGGAATACTCCTTTCATTACTACTGAAAATACTCACGCATCACCGTTGGGGTCTAACTTTACTTTAAGTTTACTTTGATGTGTCCAACTTAACAATGGTGTCCTCCCTACTTTAGTGACATATCTTTCCATTAGCTGTCTTTAAAAGCAATTGTGCCCCAAAACCATCCAATAATATCAACTTTCACTCCCCCATATGCTTTGGGGTTAATATCAGCTTCATGTAGGTATTCCGGTTTGTCTTTGTCCCAGTGATTCTGCGGTGTAAGAGTATATTTGTCCCCGGAATCTATCATCATACGCATGTTCAAACTATCTTCGCGTACCGTGGCTTTGGGGCCCTCTATTTCTTCTTTGTTATCATCATCCATAACCATGAAGACACATTCTTCCCCTTCTTCATCACTGGGACCTCTTCCACCTATTCAGTTTGTGGAAGCATTCCTGATCTTACAACATCCTTTTCCTTTACACTTGCTGCAAATTATCTTCAAAGTAGGGCAGTCGGGGTCATCCGCCCAATGACAGGCACTGTTGCAGCCGAAACACCTTCCCAGACTTCTTCTCGGGCTGTTTCTCGATTTGCCTTGGCTTCTCCTTCTCTGGCTGTTTCTTATCTGTCCTCTGAAGGATGTTCTATTTCTCCTGTCATCTCTCCAAGATGGTCTGCGTGTTCTTCCCGACGTCCTTCGTCTCGTGGTTGTACCACTTATTTGAGCAATAAAGTCATTCGCATTGGGCACATTCAAAGGTATATTATTAGTTTTAGCAAGATCTGTCTTGACATCAAGCGCTTTGACTCTGCTTTCCAATAGCTTTACGCAATTTTCCGTATGTTATACCTCTTTTGCTACATGTAGAACAGTATCTAATGGTGGGTCATCCTCGGACCATAATCTTTCTCTTACTTTAGCATTATTACATTCCAACATGAACTGATCTCTTACGTTCTTCAAGTTGTTCATTAAAATTGCAGGTTCTTGCTAGTCTCCTCATACTTGTAATATATTGCTCCACAGACTCTCCTTCTTGTAACTTCTTTCCGAATTTATAACGTTCTAGGATGGTACTGAGCTTCTTTTCATAGTGTTTGCCGATTTTCTTGTTTGTCCGTTCATATTCAGTTAGGTCACAGGTGCACAACTTACGGCCCGCCAGCAACAAAGAATTTCCTAATGGAGTGCGGGCCGCAAGCAGCATCGGTGGCCCTCCATTAGGAAAAGACGGTTATTCTTCTGGACCGGACAAAACACTGACCCTCATTGGTTCAGTGCACACACACACCACGTCCCTCCCGAGAGCCAAGTAGTGCGTGTGTGCTGCACCAATGGAGGGCGAGCACTACGGCTGGCGTGGTCAGTAAGGCTTGATGCCGGAAGGCATTTCAGCCTTGCCACGCCAGCCATAGTACCAGAAACATTGACAGCGTTCCAGCACATCTGGTAAGTACATATGGGGGGGGGTGCGCGTGTCTCAGGTCTGTCCTGACTGTGGGGGGTGGTTGGGAGGTGTCGGGTCTGTATGGTTGCTTGTTTTTGTATGTATGTGCAATGTATGTTGAGATGGGGGGGGGGGTCTGTCCTGACTGTGCATTTGTATGCGTCGGGTCTGTATAGGTATTTGTATGTATATGCAGTGTATGTTGAGATGGGGGTTAGGGGGAATATGTTGGGTCTGCCTGTAGGTTTGTTTTTGTGTGAATGTTGAGATGCGGGGGTGGGAGGGTGTCGGGTCTGTATGGGTATTTGTATGTATGTACAGTGTATGTTGAGTGGGGGCTTGGGGGCTTTGGGGGGGGTGTCAGGTCTGTCCTGACTGTGTGTTTATGTGTATGTTGAGATGCCAGTGTGGGGGAGATGTGTCAGGTCTGTCCTGTCCGTTTGTTTGTGTGTGTGTATATGTTGAGATGCGACAGGTGGGGGGGGGGCGGTGTGTCAGGTCTGTCTGTATGTTTATTTTTGTATGTATGTTGAGATGCAGGGTGGCAGGGTGTCGGGTCCGTCTGTATGTTTGTATTTGTGTGGATGGGTAGTGTATGTTGAGATGTGGGGGGTGTCGGTCTGTCAGTGTGTTCTTGTGTGTATGGGCAGTGTATGCTGAGATGGGGGTGGGAGGGGTTCAGGTCTGTATGGATGTTCTTGTATGTATGTGCAGTGTATGTTGAGATGTGGGGGTGGGGGGTCGTCAGGTCTGTGTCTGTTATTGTATGGATGGGTAGTGTATGATGAGATGCGGGGATGGGGGTGTCGGGTCTTTATGGGTATGTTTGCATGGTGTATGCTTGTTCGTTTGTATGCTGAGATGGGGTGCGGGGTTGGGGTTTGCATGGGTGTATGTATGCATGGTGGTTGCATGCTGAGATGGGGTGGGGTTTGGGGTCTGTATGGGTGTATGTATGCATGGTGTATGCTTGGTAGTTTGTATGCTGGGGTGGGGGTTTGGGTCTGTATGGGTGCATGGTGTATACTTGTTAGTTTGTAGGCTGGGATTGGGGGTGGGGCTCATGGGGCATTGTGTTTGGTTGAGGGGTGGGGGCCATGGGGGAATAGTGTTGCACTCCGCAAGAGTGAACCCAATAATAAAGCTAAAACAGGCAGTTAGGAGATGTACATCCTTTGCTTTTTGTGGAAACCTGACTCAACGAAGACCATACTCCTCTTGGCCAACCTAAACAGCAAAGTATAACAATCCAAAATAACGGAATATCCAGTCAAGGGTCAATAAAATATATATATACTTTAATTAAACAGACCATATGGAATTACTGAATGGCAAAAAATAATAATAATGGAAAATGTGTAGTGCAAAATGTAAGTTTGACAAATAAAGACCGTTACACCTCAAAAACATATTCTCTTTCCTTGTGTTTAATAAAAATAGGGGGTTAAAAACTCCTCCTGCCACGCCTACCTCTCTGCCCATATTTACTTTTCGGCCCACTACAGGCAGTATGTATGGTACTTTCGGCCCTCAGTCAAAATCAGTTGTGCACCTTGATTTAGGTCAATATCTTCATTTGCAGGGAGGTCCGGTAAATCTTCAAATTTCTCTAGTCCAGCTGTACCTAGACAATGTAACAGTAAAGACTTCCGCTTCTCAATACTGCAGTTCTGGCCACAGACAACACCAGCATAATGCTCAAAGGATTTGATCCACCTTTTTCCACGGTATAACGGGGTCTCTGACCTGAGGCAGGAAAAACGTAGGTGGGGGTACACTGTTGAAAGACATGACTGTGTAAAATTCTGAGAGTGTGTGTTTTATTGCTGATTGTTTGCTGCTAGTCGTTCTTGTAATAGGTTATGCTTTACTTGCCTACAACCACATTTTATGCATTAAATCCGTAATAGTGGAGATCAGTCAAAATGTTACATATTAAATTGTTTATCCGTTGTTGAATCGAACGTTTTATTGAGAACGTTTTATTTGTCCAGTCCTTCTTGTGTTGTTCAGTACTTCATATACCTTAGTATTACATGAGCACAGTCCGGGAGGCAGGTGGTGTACCTTTGACGTGCGCTCCGATTGCTAGTGCACATGCGCAATGACTCTGCTGCGCATGCATGGGTTGCAGTTGTAGCCTATGTACGTGATCGAGACAGCATCCTCGAGTGAGCCTCCTCTTCGTTTTATTGTTTATATATTATGTCGGAGTCTGTAATCCTATTTTTCATAAGGTTCGATACAATACAGGATGCAGACTGTATGACAGGGCATATATTTCTCGTAAGGGTACTTGCCTGCCGGTGGCCGCTGCAATGCATATATCAGAGCGGCTTTGACTTCCTGCAATTGTGGTGGTGAGGCATCTTGATGAAGCACATGGACTGGTAACAGCAGAGCGTTGTCGTATCTCGATAGACACTTCTCTATCAGCTGCAAGGCATTGGGGCTCGCTGGAGCGAATCATCATCGCCACTTGTAGTGTGTGGATACGAGGCAGACAAGGATTGATTTATATAGGAGGGGTTTATTTAGAAATGGATATAAATAATTATCCTCGAGTAAAAGGGAACATCTGCAAGCCCCATCCGACTAACTCCGTTCTCTTCCAACTGCCTCTTCGGTCTTGTACTCGGCACGTCACTGGCTTCTATTGTGTGCCATCCTTCATGCGATGAGAGTTCCGGTGAGTGTTCCAGCAATCGGCTGGATACCACACTGTACTGCTCTCTCCTTCCCGGGCTCCTCTTGCAGTTGCCATACGAAGCTGGCTTTGTGGAATCATGAGGGTAGTTTTCCTTTATGGGCCTCTCAGTCTCGGAACAGTTGGGTGCTGTGGTGGAGCGCTAACTGGTCTCGCGCATTCATCAGATTGCCTGCTGCAGATGCTCTGTAAGGAACAGAAAATAAACTGGCGAGCCTCATTGGAAAGAGGCATGGCTTGAGACAAAGGTGTACTGCTGTACAGCATGCAGGCACAAGAAGGGGAAAAAAGTAGAAGCTGGCCAACTGCCACCTACTCCGTCAAAGTCAGGAATGTCTCAAAATTACTTTGTGGCAGGCCTCCTCATCCCACTTGCCCTCCCACCCCTGACAAGTCCAGGCTACTGGCCTTGTCACACTTGTCAGAAAAAATATACATCATCATTTAGTGACTTTCCGTTTAAAAAGTCCAAAAAGTAAAAAATGGCACACATCTATATAGGTTGTGCATAGGCTGTACAGAAGGTGAGGAATGATTGCAAACTTCGAAGAGATGTTTAACAGCTTCCCACAGATTACGGAAACAATAGTTTATTTATATACAAAAGAAAGGACAACTGTCTTTTGATTACAAAAGAATATACAATACATTTTATATCAACAACAGGAGGGATCCGATCCGGTTAGAGAGGGGATATCCCGGGTACTATAAAACAGATCCTCTTACTTTATTGCACCAAATTTGAAACCCACAGGAATAGATGCTGCATGAATCTCAAAGTGTAAGAAACAATAATATATATATTATTTCATGAATGATCCATCTCCATTTAAAAAACAACTTTGCAAATTCTCCTATATTGAAACATTAAAACAAGAGTGACACATCCACTGTGGCAAGACTAATCCACTTGTCACATTCACATATATACATTCCAACAATGTAACCTAGTTTTCACAAAACTGAAGACACATCAAAATGTGTGACTCAAAGTATAACAACTTGAACACTTGCATCTCAGAACCCAAAACATAAGTAACCTACCCGTCACCTCATCAAGTGACTTTAGTGAAAATAATATATAAACTCTGACACAACATATAACCAATTGCCAATTCTCAAATAGTAGCGCAGTGTTGTGGAACCAATCGTACGGCTTCTAATACAGGGTTCGCAAAATATACTAGCCCACTAGCATTGGCATATAGTTTTTATGAGGGCGAGTACCAAATGCATGATACTCTCTTGCTGGCGAGTGGGGGGATGTTGGAAAGTTATTTTGCATTTACTGCAAAAACACTTAGTTCTCCGGCGGGATAAGGCGGGCGGCGGTGCGGACGAGCGCATCCATGAATCGAAAGTCCTTAGGCAATGGGAGCATTGCGGCAGTGGTCGGCGACGGCGGTCATCAACAGTGGCGGACAACAGTCCAGGCGCTTCTCTTTGGGATTACGCGGCAGTCCCCGTCTCCGGTCGGCAGCCTTTCGTAGGTCTGTCTACCAGGGAGCTTTGGCAAATATCAGCCTGTGCACGATGGTCCCTCGTAGCTTGGGAAGAGGGCGCCTTACCAGGTCTTCTTTGGGTCAGTCCTTGGAGACACAGCAGCTTTCAGATTGATGAAGAAGGGCAACAACAATTCTTCTCTTCCAGCAGGGCTTCAAGGTCAAGCGTCAGTTTCACTCCAGTTACTCTTCGTAGTTTGGACTTGAGCTCTGAACACTTCTGAACATGATTCCTAGCAGTGAGAGGTCCCCAGATATACTGTTGATCTCCCATTCATTCTGCCGGGACACACTCGAGCATCCAATCACTACGAAGGGCATTCAGCAGTCTGTCAGCCAATCAGGGGCACAGTGCATTCAGGCCATTCTTCTCCCTCCAGACACTCACAACACAGAATGTGGATTCGGACAAGTACCACGCCATTCAACACTACACACTGCATTCATACCAGTTTCGGGCAGGACTGTCTCAGTCATTGTGTCAAACACCAGAAACCAGACGTCCACAACAAGAAGTGCATATTTGTCACACACTCCATTCACCCAGGTCCCACCCACAGGTGTACGCACAACATACGGTCATTGGGAAGGCTCCAGCCAGTCTGGCCGGCACTTCCCTACACTACCATATATGGAACTTCCAACAGCCAGTCAGGGGGAAGGGACAGAGTCAGGGCTTCCCGGGACTTCAGGAAGATCAAGGTAAAAGGCGATGGAAGGCAGGAGGCCACAGGGGCCTTCTTGTCTCCATCAGGAATCTACCGATATGGAGGACGCTCAGGACACCAGTCAATTTAGCACAGAGCTGCCACCAGCCCGTACCCTGCTCTGGGGTTCACACACAGGTGCCCAAAAACATACACTAGGGGCACAGGGTTGTACCCCCACCCATGGGTGCCATACGGGTATCCCGCGTGTCTGTTCACCAAAACCAAAAGGAGAGAGCTGCACCGCCAGGAGTCCCACATGAACTCCTGCGCGGAAAACACGACAGAACACACGATAAAAAGCAGTAAAGGACAAGGATACGGCGGCCCTGTCCCTCAGATGCATTTCCAGCATCACAGTCGCTCCCCCCAGACTGAGGTTAGGGTGCCTAATCTCCCACGAGATAGACACCCTCATCCAGACGGTCAACATACCTTCTGGAAAGGCCATCTGCATTATCGTGACTCTTCCCTGGTCTATGCTCTATGGTGAAGTCGAGCAGTTTCGGGTTCTCATCCTTCATCTGTATAAGCCACTTCAGGGGCTTATGATCTGTTTGGACCTTAAAGGTAGGGCCTAAAACACCTAAGGCTCCAAACTATGCTAAAACATTCCTTTTCAACAGTAGCCCACCTAAGTTCTCTACCCTTGAGTTGTCTACTGATGAATACGATAGGATGTTCCCTTCCTTTGTCATCTAACTGGGACAAGATAGCTCCAATTCCAGCGTCGGAGGCATCCGTCTGGATGATAAAGGGTTGGCTGCAGTCAGGCGCACACAACACAGGTGCCCTACACAGACTTTGTTTCAAGCCATCAAAGGCCCTCTGACAGTCTTCAGTCCAATTAACCTTCCAAGGCTGTTTGGGTGAAGTCAGAGCTGTCAGTGGGGCAACTATGGTACCATAGTCTGCCATGAAATTGTGATAATACGCAGTGAGGCCCAAAAAGGCTCTTACCTGGGTTTGAGTAGTGGGAGTCTTCCAGTCATGTACATCCTGTACCTTACTGGGGAGAGGTTGGATTTGACCCCCTCCTACCTCATAACGATACGTGACTTTCCCCTGAGCTATCTGGCACGATTCCATGTAATAATGTCGCCACAAAAATCTCGCCATGCAAAAATATCGCCAAAAAATGGCAGTTTTTTGTGGCGACATTATTGCATGGAACATGCGGGGGACAACCCCGCAACCCCCAAACTTTTTTTTTTTTTGCCCCTGTCCCCATATATATGGTCACCCATATAATATCGCCGCGACCTTTTCCCGGCGATATTATTTACGGCGACCATATATATGGGGATAATATTACCTGATATCTCTGGCACTTGGTGGCCTCGATAGTGAGGTTGACCCATTTCAAGACCTGCAACACCTTACCCAGATGTGTCAAATGCTCTTCCCAGGTGGAACTGTAGACGGCAATGTCATCTAAGTAGGCCACACAAAAGGCCTCCAGCCCACTGAGTGCATGATTGTGTCATGATCACTGCTTCCAAGGAGCTAGGACCAGCCCAACGTCCTTGGAAGCAGGCCCCTAACCTTCATCCTAGGCACCAGCCGGTCCCCACTGGGACCTTTTGGACCTTGTCCTGGCGCCGGTGGCACCAGGCTCATCAGAGTCACTGGTCCCGGCACTGGAAGCGCCAGGCTCATAATTTGTATAAAGATGCTTGGGTGGACTTACCTGCAGCAGACCATGCTGCTTACTCACCAGCCACATAGAAATCCTCTGTGAGCCGGGACTACTTTCTTACCTGGGTGGTGCAAGCTCCACTCCCTGGATACAACACTGGAACTCTTCTGGAACAGGAACTCTTTTCTTACTAGGGCGAGGCCGTGGAGGAAGACGCCTCATCACTCCAAGGCTATTTAAACCACACCCGATTGATGAAACGTGCTTCGCGTTATTCTGCATCAGAACGCTCACCGTGTCTGTTCCAGTTTTCTTCTTTCCGATCCTGAACCTGCAAGAACAAACACTTACCATTCCTGTATCCAGCCTCCAGTAGCACCTGCAAAGACAAGAAGCAACAGGTTAGCACGGCAACCTTCTCGCGCAGCGTTTTCCTTACCTGGATCCATCGGCAGCTACCATCTCTTCACGCTGCTCCTCCGCCTGCACTCTGGGAATTCCGGTTTTCTTCAACGCTGCAATCCTGCACCTGAAAGACAAAAGAAGAGACATTAGACAGGTATTTTACTTACGCGCCATCGCGCCCGCCACCATAGGGCGCCTGCAAATACTCCGGCCTTTACTTACGCATTTCCAAGCGCGTCAATTCAAGACTCTGGCTCGAACTTCGGCTTTCTTCACACCATCTTCGCCCTGCAAGACAAATAGAAAAAGCATTATACAGAGCCCTGTTCCACATTAACGTGCCCACCTAAAGACTGTAAGGACTTAAAAGGTGTCCGGAAACTCACCGCTCGTGCAGTTAACGACGGTAGCAATCCTCTGATGTCAAGAGGCCTACGTTTCATCCAGTGAAGGAACTGGCAACGGCACCCTGCACCAGACGCAGATGGAGAGTCCAGCATTCACCTATCTAAGGTGAGCACGTTGACCTTGGGGCTCCACGGAAAAGCGAGGAAGGGAAAGGGAGAGAGATACCCGACAACCCCAGATCATTAACCCCATATTCTTTCACCTGCAGATATCTCTCTCTTCGAGTTAAGACACACAGTAAGAAGAGGATCAGCCCCGGAAGCCAATCGAGTCCTGCACTTCACTTTTCGAGTCACAGACACCATCCTGCCAAGACCGGCGCCTCCGTGGGAATCAGGTGAGCGTTACAGAACGCGAAGCCAACCGCAAAACTCCTACCCAGGCGCAATGGAAACCTCGGATACTGATCAATTGGCCCAGTTGCTTGGGGAACTAAGAGCAGAAGTACATGCAGCTCGTCAGGAAACAAACGCTTTAAAAAGAGAGCTGATAATATCCAAGGAGCGAACAGAGGACCTCGCTAGACAATTGCTACGAGCACAAGCAGGACAAACACCTTTGCCCGCTCCAGGAGGAAATTATCCTTCAGCATCTTCCTCAAATCCAGTGCAAATCAATCTACCCGGTAATGTGCCCTTGGCTCCGCCCGAACGCTTTTCTGGTGACCCAAAGAGATTTGCAGTGTTCATTAACCAGTGCCGCCTACACTTCTTATGTAGACCAGCTGCCTTCCCAACAGATCAGGCCAAGGTGGCTTTTGTGCTTTCTTATCTCAGTGGCAGTGCCGCAGATTGGTCGATCCCTTTAGTCACTCAGGATGATCTGGTTCTTCATGATTTCCAGGCCTTCCAGTCCAGCATGGAGAAACTGTTCGCAAGACATGCACAAGGGCTGGCCTTGGACAATGAACTCCTTTCGTTACGACAGGGTAATCAAGACCTCTTGACTTACATTGCCTCATTCAACAGACTTATAGTGGAAACTCAATGGCCTGAGGATAAAAGGATAACGCTTTTCTACAGAGGCCTGCGTGGAGAGCTCAAGGATGTGTTAGCTTAAGTTGTGAATCCTCCACAAGAATGCTCAGACTATATTGACTTAGTTGTTCAATTGGACCACAGATTACAGAACAAAAAGGCTGATCGTTCCAAATTTGATACCCGAGTGTTTTCTAAACCGCAGACCTCTACTAGGGGAGCTGACACCGTGGAACCCATGCAAATAGGGGGCATGAAAGGACCTTTAACCCAAAAAGAGCGAGAAAGGAGAAGACCGCTGCAATTATGCCTCTATTGCGGAAACTCGGGGCACTTTCTTCAAGACTGTCCAGTGAAACCAGCTAAGAAGGCTGTAGGAGCTGCAGATACCTGTACCACAAATTCTGAGCAGGGAAACGACCTAGCCCGACAAGTGTAGAGGTCCTCTTGCCGAGCGTTAAAATCTGTTCCATGACCTCGCATTTCGTGGTGCCTATGGTCCTCATTAGCCCTGAACGTCCGGATCGTTTGCATGCAATTGAAGCTTACATCGACAGCGGAGCAATCGGTAATTATGTGGACCGTGAAATGGTATCAAGGATGAATCTACCTCTTGTCCCTAAGGCAGTAAAAGACGTCATTACTACAGTGGATGGCACGGAGATAGCCTCCGGACCAGTAACTCACGCCACCCAAGAAGTGACGTTAGTGAGCCAAGAGGGACACCGGGAGAAAATCGTGTTCGATGTGATCAAGGCTCCTCAGTTCCAGATCATTCTGGGAATTCCTTGGTTAGAGAAGCACAATCCTCAGATCGATTGGCGAGCAAAGACGGTTCAGTTTCCAGAATGTATCTCCACTTGTTATCCTCGGCCTGATGTTTCACTGGCGGCAATCTCTTCTGAGGTTCCCAAACTACCTCCCGAATACCAGAAATTCCAAGACGTCTTTCGGAAGGACCAAGCTAACACCCTGCCTCCTCATAGGTCGTACGACTGTCAAATAGATCTGATACCCGGAACAACAACTCCTTGCAGTAGGATTTATGCCCTCACCGAGCCAGAAAATCTTCACCTCAGACAATATCTGGATCAATACCTAGCTAACGGATTTATCCGTCCTTCAAAATCTCCAGCTTCCTCGGCTTTGTTCTTCGTTCCGAAAAAGGAAGGAGACCTTAGGACTTGTATAGATTACCGCTCCCTGAATCAAATCACTGTTAAAAACAGATACCCGTTACCTTTGATCCCTGAACTCCTGGACCAAGTCAAAGACGCATGTATATATACAAAGTTGGATCTCAGAGGAGCCTACCACTTGGTACGAATAAAAGAGGGCGATGAATGGAAGACGGCCTTCCGCACCAAGTATGGGCTGTTTGAATATCAAGTTATGCCCTTTGGACTATGCAACGCTCCTGCCGCCTTCCAGTATTTTATGAATGATGTCCTTAGAGAACTCATAGATGTGTGTGTTGTTGTCTACATTGATGACATCCTCGTCTATTCATCATCTGAAGAGGAACATCAGAAGCACGTTAAAGAGGTCCTCGAGAGATTACGTCAACATAACCTCTTTGCTAAGTTTGAAAAATGCGTTTTCAACGTAACTGAGGTTGAGTTCCTGGGATTCATATTGTCACCAAACGGAGTCCATATGGATTCAAAGAAAGTCGATGCAATTATCAAGTGGCCTTCACCAACCTCTATAAAAGGAGTTCAAAGCATGTTAGGCTTCGCTAACTTTTACCGCAGGTTCATTCCTGAATTCTCTCGAATAGTCCAGCCCATCACCGCTCTATTAAAGAAAAACAAACATTTTGAGTGGTCTACTGAGGCGGAACAAGCTTTTCAGGACTTAAAAGCTAAATTCATCTCTGCACATGTTCTAAAACACCCTCGCCCAGAACTCCCCTACATCGTAGAAACAGATGCTTCTAGCCTTGCTATGGGGGCAGTTTTATCACAAAGAGAACTGGTCACACACCAATTACATCCTGTAGCCTTTTGGTCCCGCAAATTCTCGGCTCCCGAGATCAACTATTCAATTACAGACAAGGAACTTTTAGCTATCAGATCAGCCTTTAAAGCATGGCGGCATTATCTTTTGGGAGCCAGACACACAGTCACCGTAATGACAGATCACCGCAACTTACAATATCTGAAGACGGCCAAAGCTCAGTCTTCCAGGCAGCTCCGCTGGGCTCTGTTTTTGGCTGAGTTTGACTTTATAATTACTTATCGACCAGGCAGTAAAAACGGAAAAGCAGATGCCCTCTCCCGGATGGGAATAGATGAACACTTGACCAATCCTGAACCAATACCCATAATCCCGGACCAAAGGATTTTGGGCTTGGTCAGCACTCAATCCTTTGAAGACATCGAGACTACAGTCAAATCACTCCTAACTCCGGCAGAATTACAGGACTGGCAATTCAAGGGGAAGGATTTCTCAGTGGACCAAGAACTACCTTATTTCCTAGGACGATTGTACTTGCCCTGTGAGAAAATACAAAAACAGGTAATCTCCTGTTATCACGACTCATTAATGGAGGGTCACCCTGGCATTACCAAAACCATGGAAAAGGTCAAAAGACATTTCTGGTGGCCATCATGGAAGAAGGATATTAGAGACTTTGTAATCTCCTGCGGTGTGTGTGCTCAGAATAAAAGTCAGAAGGAGAAACCAGCCGGCCTCTTACACCCACTGGACATCCCTCCCTGTCCATGGCATACCCCGTCCATGGATTTCATCACGGACTTACCTCCATGCTCAGGGTATAATACCATTTTAGTAGTCGTGGATCTATTCTCCAAGATGGCTCACTTCATTCCCCTGAAGGGCCTACCTTCAGCTTCAGTATTAGCCCGAGAATTCTTAGAAAACATCGTTCGGTTACACGGTTTTCCCTCGGTTTTGGTTTCCGATAGGGGAAGTCAATTCATCTCCCACTTTTGGCGAAGTTGCTGTCGCTTAGCCCAAATTGATGTGAGACTTTCAACCAGTCACCATCCCCAAACTGACGGACAAACCGAGAGGACAAATCAAACTCTAGAGCAATATTTACGTTGCATGCTCCAACAGACTGAAGACCCTTGGAAGGATATCCTTTGGATCGCTGAATACGCTTATAACAATTCGACCCATTTTGGAACCGGGAAGACTCCCTTCTTCCTATTATACGGAAACCATCCTAGGACCTCTAACCTGGATCCTCCCCAAGAATTCGAAACACCTGCGGTGGATCACTTGCACTCGGTGATCACTCGTACTTTTAAAGAAGCCACTGCCCATCTGCAAAGAGCTAAAGCTCTATACAAGAAAGGAGCGGATCAACACCGTAAAGAGGCCCCTCACTACGCAGTGGGAGATCAGGTCTGGTTATCCACTAAGCACCTGCCTCTAAAAGGACCCCGCACCTTCATCCCGAGATACTTAGGACCCTTTCTCATCTCTGCCATAATTAATCCGGTGGCTGTCAAATTGGAATTGCCTTCGCATATGAAAATACATCCAGTATTCCATGTCTCCTTACTAAAACCAGTACAACCAGAAACCCGATTGACCGATCTCCCAGAACCTGTTTTAGTGGATGGAGAACTTGAGTTCGAAGTAAAGAACATCCTAGACTCCAAAATCTCCAAATCTAAATTATATTACCTGGTTGATTGGAAAGGATACGGCCCCCAGGAAAGGTCTTGGGAACCCTCAGAACATGTCCACGCACCTCGTCTGGTCAAGAAATTCCATCTGAATCACCCCGACAAGCCAAAACCCCCGGAGAAGACACGCTTAGGAGGGGCCTTGAGGGGGGTGCTGTCATGATCACTGCTTCCAAGGAGCTAGGACCAGCCCAACGTCCTTGGAAGCAGGCCCCTAAACTTCATCCTAGGCACCAGCCGGTCCCCACTGGGACCTTTTGGACCTTGTCCTGGCGCCGGTGGCACCAGGCTCATCAGAGTCACTGGTCCCGGCACTGGAAGCGCCGGGCTCATAATTTGTATAAAGATGCTTGGGTGGACTTCAGCAGACCATGCTGCTTACTCACCAGCCACATAGAAATCCTCTGTGAGCCGGGACTACTTTCTTACCTGGGTGGGGAAAGCTCCACTCCCTGGATACAACACTGGAACTCTTCTGGAACAGGAACTCTTTTCTTACTAGGGCGAGGCCGTGGAGGAAGATGCCTCATCACTCCAAGGCTATTTAAACCACACCCGATTGATGAAACGTGCTTCGCGTTATTCTGCATCTGCAGCAGAACGCTCACCGTGTCTGTTCCAGTTTTCTTCTTTCCGATCCTGAACCTGCAAGAACAAACACTTACCATTCCTGTATCCAGCCTCCAGTAGCACCTGCAAAGACAAGAAGCAACAGGTTAGCACGGCAACCTTCTCGCGCAGCGTTTTCCTTACCTGGATCCATCGGCAGCTACCATCTCTTCACGCTGCTCCTTCGCCTGCACTCCGGGAATTCCGGTTTTCTTCAACGCTGCAATCCTGCACCTGAAAGACAAAAGAAGAGACATTAGACAGGTATGTTACTTACGCGCCATCGCGCCCGCCACCATAGGGCGCCTGCAAATACTCCGGCCTTTACTTCCGCATTTCCAAGCGCGTCAATTCAAGACTCTGGCTCGAACTTCGGCTTTCTTCACACCATCTTCGCCCTGCAAGACAAATAGAAAAAGCATTATACAGAGCCCTGTTCCACATTAACGTGCCCACGCACCTAAAGACTGTAAGGACTTAAAAGGTGTCCGGAAACTCACCACTCGTGCAGTTAACGATGGTAGCAATCCTCTGATGTCAAGAGGCCTACGTTTCATCCAGTGAAGGAACTGGCAACGGCACCCTGCACCAGACGCAGATGGAGAGTCCAGCATTCACCTATCTAAGGTGAGCACGTTGACCTTGGGGCTCCACGGAAAAGCGAGGAAGGGAAAGGGAGAGAGATACCCGACAACCCCAGATCATTAACCCCATATTCTTTCACCTGCAGATATCTCTCTCTTTGAGTTAGACACACAGTAAGAAGAGGATCAGCCCCGGAAGCCAATCGAGTCCTGCACTTCACTTTTCGAGTCACAGACACCATCCTGCCAAGACCGGTGCCTCCGTGGGAATCAGGTGAGCGTTACAGATTGACCAATCTCTGGAAGGTGGCAGGGGCATTCTTCAACCCAAAAGGTATGACCCTAAACTGGTAGAGTCCCTCAGGTGTTGAGAATGCCGTCTTTTTCTTCGCATGGTCCGTCAGCGCTATTTGCCAATAGCCTGAGGTAAAGTCAAAGGTGCTCACAATTGTGGCAGCACCTATGGTGTCCACGAGCTCATCAGCCCTGGGCAATGGGTGCGCATCAGTTTTGGTGACGGCATTGACTCCTCGGTAGTCCACATAGTACCTCCAATCCTTGGTACCTGCCTGGGAACTTGCCTTGGGGACAAGGACCACTGGACTGGACCAGGGACTGGTTGAGGGTTCAATAACACCCAGATCCAACATCTTGGCAACCTCAGCCTGGATGTGGTGCTTAACGGTATCTGACATACGGTAGCACCTGCTTTTTTGACAGGTACACTGTCACCAGTGTCAATTTCATGCCTACACCACGGTATAAGCCTGGTGTCAGTGAAAACAGAGCGGCATACTGCCAGATCGGGAGAGAGATGTACTCCCTCCACTGAGCCATCCTGAGGGTTGCTATGCAGCAAATCAGGAAGGGGCTCACTCTCATCCTCTTCTTGCTCTGAAGCTAGCAAGAGACATGAGACTTCAGCTCGCCCGTGGAAAGGCTTGAGCCTGTTAACATGGAATACCTGAGGGGCTACCCCAGGGACTCCCATGTCAACGAGATAATTGACTTCACCCATCTTGGAGATTATCCTGAAGGGTCCAGTCCACTTGTCTGCCAAAGTTCTAGGCTTGGTAGGCTCCATCACAAGGATTTCCTGTCCCAGAGTCCAATCCACTTGCGAGGCTTTAAGGTCATGCCAGTACTTGTTCAATTCCTAGCTGGTCTTGAGATTTGCTGTTGCCTGACCCATCATCTGTGTCATCCTCCGTCTGAGGCCTAACACAGCCCCCCCCACTTGCTTGGCAGGACCTGGAGGGGTGGCCTCCCAAGCTTCTCTGATCAAGGCAAGGGGCCCCATCACGGGATGTCCAGTAACTCAAAGGGGCTGAAACCAACACCCTCTTGAGGTACCTCTCTGTAAGCAAACAGCAGGCATGACAGGAGGGGACCCCATCTCCTCCTTAGCGGCTTTTCAAAAGCGTCTAGCATGCCCTTGAGAGTTTTATTAAACCTCTCAACCAGACCATTGGTCTGGGGATGGTAAGAGGTGGAGAACTTCTAGGTTACCCTGCACTCTTTCCACATGGTTTTCATGTAACTAGACATGAAGTTGGATCGTCTGTCAGAGACAACCTCCGTAGGTAATCCAACACGGGTAAAAATGCCCAGGAGAGCCCTGGCAACTACCTTGGCAGTAACAGCCCGAAGGGGTATAGCCTCAGGGTACCAGGTGGCCTGATCAACCAAGACCAGGATGAACCGATGTCCACCTGAAGTGGGAGGGTCAAGGGGACTGACAATGTTGATGCCCACCGTGTCAAATGGTGTGCCAACCACTGGCAATGGCTGTAGTGGGGAAATGACACTGCCTCCAGTCTTGCCAGATAACTGACAAGTTGGGCAGGTCCTGCAGTGGGACTTCACTTCTACTCCCATCCGGGGCCAGTAGAAATGGGCAGAGAGCCTCTGCTTAGTCTTCTTGGTACCAAGATGACCAGCTAAGGGCACCTCATGCGCCAACTGCAGCAGGAAGGGCCTGTAAACCTGGGGTACCACCAACCCCTTGAGGGCACCAGGTTCAGGCTTAGTGGGCTCCCTAACAAGGAGCTCACCCTCCCAATAGATTTGGAATGTCCTAGGCACTTCTCCTTGTGCCTGGGACAGGGCCCGTTTCCTCAGACCCTCGAGAGAGTGGCACTCTCTCTGTCCCTTACAGAAGTCCGCCCGGGAGGGTCCCCCTTCAGCTAACAAGCATTGAAGGTCGGGGTGGTCCTCCGGGTTGAGAACCTCTCCCACAGGAAAGTCTTCTGGCTCTTCTCCCACAGGAGTTGAGACGGGGTTCACCACTGGACCCAGCCCGTCCGGAGCATGGATCCCAATGGGTGCCGTCGGAACAGCAGGAAGAACAGGAGGCTCCTCCACAGAGGTGGCCTTCTTACTCTTCCGTTTCCTTTGCACCTTGGATTTCCCAGTCAGCGAGGGTACCGGGTTCGCAGCCGGACCCTGTGTGAACTGCGATCGGGTGACCACCACAGCAGCCATGGGTAGACCATCCGTGATCATCCCCAACTCGACCAAATCGTTGCCTAACAAAATTTTCGCAGGCACGTTGTCCTGAACCAGGACCCGAAGCTTCGTTGTCTTGTCTCCAATTGTAATGTTGACTAAGGGTACAGGCGATAATTTGGGAGGCCCACCTGCTAACCTGGTAGTTCTCAGAGGAGCACCTACATAGTCCTCTGGCTTGAGCAGGGTCCTGTCCACCACTGTCGTGCTTGCCCCAGTGTCGCTCAAACCAGTAGAAGGCTAGCCATTCAAGATGACACTTCTCAAAAACCTACGGTTGTTCTGTGGGATAGTTGCCAATACTTCTGCGTACTGGTCCCACGCCCCTAGGGACACTTAGGAAATCTCTACGGGAGCACCGAAGGTGATCCCAGTAGAGGAGGGGAGGACAGTGGCCTTCACCGCAGGTACGGAGTAGGGGTAGGTCAGGCTGACAGCCTGGACTCCAAGTGCCTTACACTTGGGGTCACCCCTTTGGTGATCCAGAGCCCCAAAATTCCAACAAGTGCCTGGAGAGCGGGGTATGGTACTGGAACCACTGGGACCCTGCTTTGCAGCAGGCAGACCACTACTCTTACTCCCACCCACAACAGACTTATCTCCACTAGGTTTTTGGGTTTTAGGAGAGGAAGGTTTTGGTTTACCCGATTGTGATTGCTTCTGGGACTCCCCAGCTTTCTGAGAGGTCCCCTTTTCTTTGTCCTTGTCCTTCCCACTGGAGTCCTTAGGGGACACCCGATGGGATATCCACTTGTCAGGCAACCTAGCCAGCTTAAAGGGGTCCCAAATGTTCTGGTCAGCAACATACTGACGCAGCTCTGGTGAATAGGCTTCCAAAAAAATGCTCAAAAAACAAAAGGTGGGACAATTCAACAAACGCTTTCACTTTGTAACCATCAATCCACCCCATCATGTTCATGTGTGCAGCACTCACCCAGACAACCCAAGACGCGTTCTCTCGTTTCTTAAAATCCCTGAACCTCTTAAGGTATTGGGTAGGTGTCTTGCCAAACTTGGCAATCAAAGCAGACTTCATGCACTCATACTGACCCCTTTCTTCCACACTCAGTTTCAGAATACAGTCATATCCAGACTGAGGTACTCTGCTTAACAAACACTTAGCCCAATCTCTCTTATCAACACCATGAATTGCACGAGCCATTTCAAACGCTTCAATCCATTGGAGGATATCAGAACCCTCTGCATACACACCAACCAATCTTTCATAAACTTGGTTGCTGGGGACCTGACACTCAACTGGTTTAGCTGAAGTCTCCACTCGAGCTTTCTCTAACTGGATTCGCTGACATTCAGTGCCCTTGTCTTTGAGTTCAAGATCTCTATTCTTGAGTTCCACTTGCTGTGCCAACTCCTCTTTCTTAAACTCAGCATCTATTTCCAACTTGCGGTATGCAAAGGCCAATTTCATCCTCAATAACTCCAGTTCCAAGGAATTTTTGGGGTTCGGAACAGAGGCAGCAGGAATGGCGGCATTCCCAGAATCAGATTCAGTGACAACCCTCGGGGCAGAGTCCTCATGGTTGCACCCCCCCCCCTTCAAGAGTTTCAGTATCAGTCTGGTAGTCCACCAGGGCAAATATCAGCTCAGCCCTAGACTTATCCACAAAGTCTAACTCCCTGGCTTCACAAGCATCTTGGAGAGCCTCTAAGCTCATCCTACTCAATTTACCATTTGCAATAGACTCCATTGCTTGTAATGCAGTTATCTTGTACACAAATAAACCTCAATTTAACAAAGTGCAGATATCCTTGTAAGTGGCACGGTTATACACATATTCTTTAAACCATAAGCATCCCACCGCTGCCACCCGTGTAAAGACCGGAGGGGGGTGGCTGTACTTCTGCTCTCTATATGGTAGAGGAGAGGACCCCAGCCAAGATTCTCTATTATTGGTACGTGGTCTAGCAATCAAGGCCTAGCTTCTCAGGAGGTGATGCAGGCTGGTTCTTAAGTACAGTGTAGTCCCCAAGCACCCACAAAGGAATGTCCGCACACTGTATTAGTTAAAACTCAGTCTTTATATGAATTAATATTCAAGGTTATGTACAATATCACGATAACTCACTTTGTACTCAGTTATCTATAATGGCAAATATACAGTTCTACGTGATACCACAAAGTGCATCAACTGTACAGTTAAATGACACACAAATCAGTTCGTAAAGGAAACCAACCATAGATATAAGCAGAAAGCAGTTGGTTAGAACAATTGGCAGAATACTGTCCCTACTACAGAGACACAGTTCTGTGTGGATATCCTCCCCCCCCTCCACCTGGGTAACCTGTAGAATAAAGATATATCACAAGCCCAGTCCATATATTGTTCACAAGAGACTTTCCAATAGTTCTGTAACCTCAAAGTACCTGGCGTTGTAGCGTTCCTCCTCAGGGAATTGACGGCCCTTCTTGAGTGCCCTCCCTTTAAGGCATGAGTCACGGGTCGAACGTCCAACAGAGAACAGGGTGAACTACGAAGGTGAAGTGGCAGCTTCTTTCCTAGCGGTGCTCGTCGACGGGGAAGCGTAAACGTCCTGCAAGGAAGAGGCATGCGGTGCACCTCGATGTCGATGGTTTTGGACCATAAAGAGTTTGAATAACTGTGGCCCAGCAAGGGCGTTGAGTCGTCAGCGTCTGCGGTCTTTGGGTGGCGGGAAACCCACCGGCGGATGTTCTTTGGCGCGTCGACGGCCTGGCCTTATCCGGCGGGATAAGGCGGGCGGCGGTGCGGACGAGCGCATCCGTGAATCGAAAGTTCTTAGGCAACGGGAGCACTGTGGCTCCGGTCGGCGACGGCGGCCGTCGACAGTGGCAGACAACAGTCTGGCTGCTTCTCTTTGGGATTCCACGGCAGTCCCCGTCTCCGGTCGGCAGCCTGTCGTAGGTCTGTCTACCAGGGAACTTTGGCAAAGATCAGTCGGTGCACGATGGTCCCTCGTAGCTCGGGTAGAGGGCGCCTTACCAGGTCTTCTCTGGGTCAGCAGCAGCTTTCAGATTGATGAAGAAGGGCAACAACAATTCTTCTCTTCCAGCACGGCTTCAAGGTCAAGCATCAGTTGCACTCCAGTTACTCTTTGTAGTTTGGACTTCAGCTCTGAACTCTTCGGAACACGATTCCTAGCAGTGAGAGGTCCCCAGATATACTGTTGATCTCCCATTCATTCCGCTGGGTCACACTCGAGCATCCAATCACTACAAATGGCATTCAGCAGTCTGTCAGCCAATCAGGCGCAGGGTGCATTCAGGCCATTCTTCTCCATCCAGACGCTCACAACACAGAATGTGGATTCGGACAAGTACCACGCCATTCAACACTACACACTGCATTCATACCAGTTTCGGGCAGGGCTGTCTCAGTCATTGTGTCAAACACCAGAAACCAGACTTCCACAACAGGAAGTGCATATTCGTCACACACTGCATTCACCCAGGTCCCACCAACAGGTGTACCCACAACATACGTTCGTTGGGAAGAGTCCAGCCAGTCTGGTCGGCACTTCCGCACACTACCATATATGGAACTTCCACCCAACAGCCAGTCAGGGGGAAGGGACAGAGTCAGGGCTTCCCGGACTTTGGGAAGATCAAGGTAACAGGCGATGGAAGGCAAGAGGCCACAGGGGCCATCTTGTCTCCATCAGGAATCTACCGATTCCAATGACAGGGTCTGGGCATCCCAAAATGGAGGACGCTCAGTGCACCAGTCAATTTAGCACGGAGCTGCCACCAGCCCGTACCCTGCTCTGGGCACCACACACAGGTGCCCAAAAACATACACTAGGCACACAGGGTTGTACCCTCACCCATGGGTGCCATAAGTATATGCCAGGGGTCTGTTCACCAAAACCAAAGGAGAGAGCTGCACCGCCAGGAGTCCCACATGAACTCCTGCGCGGAAAACACAACAGAACAAACGATAAGAAGCAGTAAAGGACAAGGATACGGAGGCCCTGTCCCTCCGATGCATTTCCAGCATCACAGCCCTACCAGTTTCCAGTAAACTCAGAGCATCATCCACCTACAGGACAGCAGCCTGTGTACCACACCATGGTCAGAACCCAGACTGATAGAACCACAACAGGCCGCAATGTGAGAGGTGAACTGCTGCATGCAGAGAATTGAGTTGGAAGCAATATAAATCACAGACCGTATCCACTGTGGGATTGGACACAGGAGGAGCATAGACTCAATGAAAATGTAAGTAAAAAACAGAGACTATTGAAAGCAATGGCCTAGACTAACAATGGCCTAGACTAACATAGAAGAGGAATCTAAAGCCATGCAGTGATGCACTTCAAAATTACAACTAAACCTTTGAATGAGCAATCAGGATAGTCAAAACAATGAATGGCCAGGAACTTTGTTCCCCAAGTGGGAAGCTTTGTATGTGTGAAGTGTTAAGATTTTCACATTGGTAAGAAAGAAAGAGTAAAGGATGTAGACTGCAGAGGGGCTAAGGAATAAACATGATTAAAGAGGAGGCAATTTGAGCCCTACCTGAGGCCTGCCCTTGGAGAATCTCTGGCCCGGGAATGGCAACAGGAACCTCTGTAAAAGAGATCACCACAATGATAAATATACAAAGCTTTAGATGCACACTAAAATTCCCAATATAGCCAAAGTATGGTTAACTTAACAATGAAATGTAAGCAATTATTCCCAACAGTACACATCCAGCGTTTGCAGTACTGCGTTTTATCACCAACACTAAACACCCTGCATTTGCAGTATTGCGTGTGTAGTTTCTATGATATTAAGATTTGATTTAACCCTCATCTTGAACTTACAAAACCCATTTACTGAAACACTTGTGCTTTCATTGCATCTTCTGTAAATCCTATTGACCAATACACTAACACCCCTCAAATAAATCTGCACTTGTGAAATTGAATTTTGCTGTCTTGCCATGCAACACCATCTCTCAGTCCTACCAAGCCTAAGCCCAGCATGGCCCCACAAAGGAGAAAGTCTTGGTTTCTGTTTGCATGGTCTTACCTTTGTGCTCCCGTTGCTCAGTTTCCAGGTATCTTCCCAGAATGTCACTCGTAATTGTCCCCCTGGCCCCCGATCCACCCTGCCCCCCGCCCGAGTACACACTTCATCTAGACACTCTGCATTGACCTGGTATGGGGAGCATACTGGGACACTGCACATAAGGTAGATCAATAACATGACCTTGCTGTGCCAAGACAACCAAAGATATACTCATGAACTGGCAGCTCTATGAAATTAGGCGCAGCTTGCTCCATTTCCTTCGACATGTGTTGAAGTCCAGACAGCCTGTTCCTACTCCCACGTAATTCTTTGCCCAGGCAGGATTTAGGGCACTTTTTAGGCCATTGCAAAAAAAAAAGTGATGAAGGGCTCATGACTGGACTTTAAAGAGTGTGGCACCCTCTACTTGCTACCTTTAGCCCCATCCCTATGCCGTCAAACAAAGCCTTTTTTATCAGTAGCTACAACTGTTCAACAGAGACACAATATGCTAATGCTCCTAGATTATTACCCACTTACTCCTAAGCAGAAAACTTTTTATCCACTCATTCCTTCTACAAAACATTATTTTGAGGATAAAAACCACCTTAAAAAGCAAGACAGGGGCATCCAAGATTGCAGCCGGTGGAGGAGGACGTGTGTGTGCGTCTCTCCCCGTCTGGACGCAACAGAAGAAAGGCAGAAGCTACATGGTTTGCTTATACACTAATTTCCCTCACACAATCAGACAAGAATTAATGAGCGAACCTGCTGAGGAACGAAAGATCCAGCGTTTGGACAGCCGAAAGGAGAACCCAATTGGAAGGGAATACGGAGCCCCGCCCATGGGAGACGAGATATGTGGCACTCCGGGCCATCAGCGAGGAAACAGCAAAGTTGTGAGTGACTAAGGTGCTGGGGTACAGGCCAGAAGACTACTGCCGGGGAAGCGGAGGCAGCATAAAGCGAGGGTGCACACCGCACAAAGACAGAGAAGCAGTGAGCGGCAACCACGAATGAGGGAGGAAAAGCCCAGCTGATCAGAGGTATGGCCGCAAATAAAAGCCACTTCACCGGCCTGCCCCGGGAAAGGAAATCATTAGAAGCAGAACAGAGAGATTGTCTCCCCCACACCCCCCCCCTTTCCACAACCCTCTCCCATCTGGGAGGGAAGAAAAACAGGCAAAAGGAGAGATCTCCCCTCACCCCCTCTCTGCAAACAGCAAGAGGGGTTCAATAAGGATCGCCTGGGGGTTGTGGGGGGGGTTGGAGTGGAGACAAGCAATAAGGGGAAGTAAACTCTAGGCATGAGGTAGGGAGACCCTGGCGGTGGGGGTCAAGAAGAGGAGGAGGAGCTCAGAAATTAAAAGAAGGCCTCAAATATCAAAGCAAAAGAAAGGGGGGAAGATAAGACGTTACCCCAGGAAAGCACTAATCCCACAGGAGAACGTGGTCAAGGCGTGGTGGGGAAAGGGAAGAAGGCAGTAAGGGGAAAAGAACCTCCTGGAAAGAATATTTAAGCAAAAACTAAGTGTAGAGGGCGCCATCTACCCCCACCACATTATTTCAACAAGAAATGTTTATTTATTCGGAGCCTGATAACTCTGAGAAGAGAAACACAAGCAGGTGAAACCTCGGAAAACTCCCTTCCCACTCCCACAAAAACAATAAATACGATAGAATTTAGAGAGTCCCTGTGGAAGAGGCCAGCACAGCACTCGCATTTCCAAAACAAGGGCAAAAGCAGTATCAACTTCCTAACAAATCCCCCACCCAAGACAAGCGACAACCATCATAACAACTGTGGGGCCAAGGGAACACTACAAACCCCAGAAGAGGAGAACTTGCCCAAATTCATCCAATATCATCAACAAGAGAAGAAGGCTCAATGGGTAGTAAAGAAGATATGCAGGGGTGGTTCAAAGAATTTCAAACTCAGTTTATGTCATCCTTTCCAACACAATTCTAATCGCTAAAAGACTAAATGAGACGGTCATTACAAGAACTCAAAGTAGATGTGGCTAAGCTAGAAGAAAGGACAGACATTTTGAAAAAAGCAGTACAAAGCATAGAGGAAGACACGAAAAAAAAAATGATGAAACTTTGGAGCGCTTAGCCCGCCTAACATGATTTGGAAATCCAAAATGAGGACTTGGAAAACCGATCAAGGCAATCGAAACTGTAGAAGATAAAGACTTAAAAAGCACAGCCCAACAACTATTCGCAGCAATATTAGAAACAGATAAAGAGGAACTGGTTCAAGTGAATAGAATACACAGAGTAGGTCCAAGAAGAATGGGCGAACCAGGCACTCGCCCAAGAGATGTACTAGCAGCAATTACATTCTATGGTCAGAAGGAACAGATCCTAAGGAAAGCAAAGGAGATCGGGCAAGTGCAAATAAATGGAAACAAAGTTCACTTCTATCAAGATCTAGCAACGTCCACTCTCCAAAAAAGAAGAGCGGTGTGGCCTGTGGTGAGATTTTTAAAGTCAAAACAAACGAGATACAAATTGACATTTCCCTTTGGCTTAGTATTCACATGGGAGGGGCGAACCCACAGGATAAAGATGTGTGAGGAAGGCGAGCAGATCCTAAATATCCAAAGGGAAGGAGGCACTATGGAAGACCAACGTAGGGGTGAAGTATCCCGCAGGAAACCATGGGAAAGGAAAACAGTAACAAGGAAAGAAAAACGTGGAACAGAGTACAGTGTCAGTGATCAAGGACACTTGGAACACGACAGCCTATGACAAAAAGATGTTCGAACAGGAAGAGGAAGGCACCTAGAAATACCCAGGAAAAATGGGTAAGACAAAAACACTTAACATATAAATGTGGCCCAGGGGGAAGGGGAAAAAGGGGCGCATCTCGGACCCAGTAGTGGGGTTTAGTAATCCCCACAATGTCGTCTCTGGAGAGGGCCAGGCACGACGAACATTCCGTCTGAGCACTCGTAGGAAGCTGGTCCCTCCCCAGGGAAAGGGAAAGGGTGGGGAGTGTGGGGGAAGAGTTGATGTTCACAAGTTGTGAAAGGGCGAGGGGAGGGAGGAGCCCAGAAGTGGGAAAAATAAACGTCTCAGACTGGTAGACATTAGGAGAGGAGAAGAAGGAATCCCGATGAAGGAGCTTAAAGTGCTGACATACAATGTGCGAGGGCTAAATACCCCAGTCAAAAGGAAAAAAGTTGAACACCTTTTAGGGGGTGTAAATGCAAACATATTGATGTTCCCAGAGACACACATAAGAAAAGTAAATAAATGGAAATACAAACTTAGGGGATACACTCAAAGATATCAATCGAATGTGGGGGAAAAGAAAGCAGGGTCCTGATAGCCCTAGATCGTAGGCTAGGAATACAGGTTAAGGAGACGGCTGTGGACTAAGAGGGAAGATGCATACTTCTGAACGCATTCCTGGGGGGCCAAACCGTAACACTAGAATCAATATAAGCCCCAAATATGGGGCAAGATGGGTTCATAAGGGAAGTCATGTCAAAACTGGAGACCTTTGCGAAAGGAGAGACAATTCTAAAGGGCAATTTTAACATAGCGTGGATCCCTGAACAAGACAGGAGCAGGAAATTAGCACAAAGAACACAAACCGCATCCAAAGAGCTAAAACAAAAGATGGCAACACTGGCTCTACATGATACATACAGGGTAGTCAGGGGACAAGAACATGGATATACACATTATTCCCACTCCTCTAACTCAAGGATTGATTACTTGTGGGCTTCGACAGGGCTATTGCGGTACATAAGGGAAATCAATGTGGGAACAATTTCTCTGTCAGACCATGCCCCACTGTGGATGAGCATGGAGTGGGTGAATATGAAGGGGGAATCCTGGAACTGGGAATTCCCAATAGACCTTTTACATGACCCAGAGATGTGTGAAATAATAGAAGAAAACTGGAGCAATTTATTTTGCGAAAACTCATCTGAAGAAGTTCCCCAGGAGATGATATGGGATGCATTTAAGGCGGTAACGAGGGGACACCTAATGGCGCTTAAAGCAGGTAAAGAGAAAAAGATCTGGAATAGAAGTTAAAGGACATACAAGAGGAAATGGCAAAAGCACCAAATAATAAATTAAAGGCCATGAGACATGTCCAGGGACAATTGGAGACATTAAGAACAAAAAAGGCCTTACTATATCTAAAACAGTGGTACCATGTAAAAGCTAATAAAGGAACAAGTTACTTACCTGTAACTGTTGTTCTCCAGCATGGGTCTGGCATGGATTCACATGCTCATGAATATTCCCTGTCATCAAGCCGGGAAACCTCCGTAAAAGAAAAAACTGTTTAACTTTCGTTTATAAACGGTCTTTCTCCTATAAACCAATGACTGCCCTCTCTGTAAGCCCCTCCTCTGGCAGTTAGCTTCAGATTTAGTGGCAGTAGGACCAAGAGAAGAGCCGAAGAGGGGCAAGCGGGAGGGTTTGCATGTGAATCCATGACAGACCCATGCTGGGGTACAACAGTTAAAGGTAAGTAACTTGTTCCTTCTCCAGCATGGGGTCTGGCATGGATTCACATGCTCATGAATAAAGAATACACTGCAGTACATATTAACAGCACCACAGGAGGTGGCAAGGCTCAACAGAAACAATTACTCTTAACTCACCACGATCACCTTCAAGTGATCAGGCTGTGCAGCACTGCTTGGCCGACTCTGGACTCCTCTCTGGCATCCCTGTCGACGCAGTATAATTTCGTGAATGTGTGTGTCGACTTCCACATAGCAGCCCTTTTCAAATGTCCAGCAGGGGCACACCAGAAAGGAACACTGTCATTGCAGCGATCGCTCTGGTAGAATGGGCTCTCGGATGGTCACGCAGCGGTCGGTTTGCCAAGCAGTGACAATGAGTGATGCAGCCGGAGAGCCACCTGGAGATGGACAATGCCTTCCCATGGTTCACAGGGCCAACATTCATAAACAGCTGAGAAGTCTTCCGGAAACTCTTCGTGCGGGCCACATAAAACCTCAGCACTCGAGCCACATCCAGCGAGTGCAAAGTCCTTTCAGCCGGCGACGAAGGCGTCAGGAAAAAAAACAGGCAACACCAAGGGTTCGTTGAGATGAAATTCTGACTCAACTTTGGACATGAAGGAGGGGTGCGTCCACAGCACCACCCTTGTCTCGTGGAAGGTCAAATAAGGCAGCTTGCAAGACAGGGCCTGGATCTCACCTACTCTTCTGGCAGAGGTGATGGCCACGAGGAAAGCCATCTTCCAAGACAGAAACTTGAGCAGAGCTTGATGCATAGGCTCAAATGGGGGCACCATAAGCCTAGTCAGTACCACTTTCAATTCCCACCCTGGGGTGGGAGCCTTCACCGGCAGGAACGAATAAAAATGTTCCTTGATGAACTCCTTGACCAGACGGTACAACCAGGAGGGAAGACCATCCTGGACAACGGGTGTAGGGGAAGATAGCCGCCAGATGCACCTTGATGGAGGTGTGTGCCAGCCCCAATTTAGCCAATGACAACAGTAACAGAAGGACTTGAGGGAGGGGGGGGGGGCCGTGACCCTCAGAGGGTTAATCTTCTGCGACCGGCACCAAGTCTCAAAACGCCTCCATTTGTGTCTGTAGCACTTAAAAGTCGACGCCACTCTGGCCCTGGCGCGGACCTCCCTGCAGTCCGCCGGCAGCTCATAACCACTGAACTCTAATGCTGTAGGAGCCAGGCCTTCAGGTTCAGCGATCTTGGGTCATGGTGCAGAATTGCGCCTCCCTCCCTGGCGAGAAGATATGGGACAACTGGAAGCTTGACTGGAGGGGGCACTGACATGCTGAGAAGGTCTGGGTACCAGATCTGCCTCGGCCACGCTGGTGTGACGAGGATCATCCTGCACCAGTACCGTCGGAGGTGACTGATGACTCGTAGTAGTAGTGACAAAGGGGGTAGGGGGAAGGGAGGGGGAGAACGCGTACAGAAACACGCCTACCTAAGAGAAGGAAAATGCATCCCCCATGCTCTCTGTTGGGGTAACCTGCTGTCACAAACAGATTGATCTGGGAATCTTCAGGAAAACATTGTCCACTTGGACCCTGCCGAAGCTCCCACTCATGGCAAGATCGCAGCTCCTTGCTGAGAGAGTCGGCGATGGTGTTCTTTACTCCTGCCAGGTGAAACGGAATGAGGAACATCACCTGGGCGACGGCCCAGTGTCACAAGTTCTGCGCCTCTCTGGAGAGCGTTGAGGATCTGGTGCCGCCCTGCTTCTGGATGTAAAACAATGTGGTGGTATTGTCCGTGAATACCCTCACGACTTTGCCCTTGAGGGACAGAAGAAATTACTAGAGGGCCCATAACACTGCCCATAATTCCAGTACGTTGATGTGTAGCGTCTTCTCCGGCAGCCACAGGCTTCTGATGTGTAGATGTCCGGTGTGGGTTCCCCATCCTTCCAGGGAATCATCGGTTGTGTCTGTCTCCTGGTATGGGGAGCTCTGGAAGTCCTTGCCTCCGGCTATGTTGGAGCGCACGCCCCACCCCCTTATCGCCTGACAGAACAACTCATCGAGCGCAATTCTGTCCTAGAAGCTTCCGGACACCTGAATCCTACGGGCATCCAGGAATTCCTGGAGCGGACGCATCCACAACCTGCAGAGCCGGATCAAGTATATACATGACGACATCATGCCAAGTAGCGACTTGATGGTCCTCACCGTGGCAACCTACAGTGCAAACAGCCGTTGCACCTTGCCCAAGATGGCAGCTATCCTCTCCTCCGATGCCAACACCAGGAAGGACATCGCGTCGAGCCTGGATCCCAGGAACAGTGCGTCCTACGATGGAGTCGAGCAGGACTTTGCATAATTCATGAGAACCCCAGGTCCGTCAGCAGTCAGACGGTCCTCGCCGTGTGATCAACGGCGATGTCCATTGACTTGGCCAGTCGTCAAGGTAAGGATACACATGAATCCCTTGTAGTCGCAGAGAGGCCGCCACCGGAGCCAGGCACTTTGTGAAGACTCAGGGCGCTGACGTCAGTCCGAACGGGAGAGCCTTGAACTGGTAATGCTTCCCCCTGTACGACGAACACAGGAACTTGCGATGCTTTTTTCGTGGATGGGGACGTGGAAGTATGCGTCCTCTAGATCCAATGACAGAAAGTCTCCCTCCTCCAATTGGCTGAGCATGTGCTGCAGCGTGACCATCCTGAACGTCTGGGACTTTATGTACTTGTTGAGTCGTAGATCAAGAATGGGCCTGCAGCCCCCAGTCTTGTAACATGAGTAAACTCTGGAGCCCCCAGAGTCGCTTCGGAACCGGCTCTATCGCCCCCTTTTTTTTTTTTAACATGGACCAAACCTCCAGCAGCAGCTGAGGAATGTGTTGTTCCTATCAGGTCACAAGTGGTATTCGCAGACACTTCTGTTGAAACTCCAAAGTGTGTCCGTGGGCAAAAGCGTCCAGCACCCATCGATCGGTAGAGATGGTCTCCCACATGCTGATGAAGTTCGCCAGCCGGCCTCCCACCGGGGTGCAAGGGTGGAAGCCCGACATCTTGGCCGGTTCAGTCCTGCTTGGAGGCCGGCATGCCGCCCTGGGAGCTTGATGACGATGACAGTCACGACCCGTTGACTTCCTGGGTCATGGAACGGGAGGATTGGCGGTAAGGAGACGATCGCCCGTCGAAACTCCTCAAAGACCTGCTCGACTTCCCTCCTGAGGAACGAAAGGACGGACAGGGCTGTTGCAGTGTGCCCAGGGCACTGGACCTCTCTGTGTCGGTCTTGATGGCCTGGAGAGAGTAATCGGCTGCCTTCCCGAAAAGATTGTCTCTGTCGAACAGCATGTCCAGGACCCTCGTCTGGACCTCTTGCCTAAAGTTGATAGTCTTGAGCCAGCCACGATGACAAAGGCAAACCCTGTTTCCCATCTGGCAGAACCCTGTGTCTGCAATGTCGTGGTCCAACGCCACCTCGCCTTCCTGAAGGATCTCAATTGCCTCGACCCGTTTATCATTGGGGAGGAAATCCAGGAGTGGAGCCATCTTGTAGCAAAGCTCCCGCTCATATCTGGCCACGATTGCTAAAGCGCTGGCCGCCTTGACCCTTTCTACCCATGGAATCCAATTTTTCCCCCTCGTTGTCCAGGGGTGCAGATGAAGAAGACGAGTTTGATGACTTCTTCTGAGCGGCCACTGAGTCCGGCGACGGCTCAGACCGCAGCCACTTGGGTGCAGACTCTGGCACCCAGCATTTCTTTTTAAGTCGGTCCCTCTTTGCTGAGGCGGGGTTCCTCAACAGCGCCAGCCCCTCATCCCAGACGTCGTCCAGGAGTGGTACCAACAGAATGGTCTTCCTTTTCACCGCACGGCGCTGGTACAGGAAGCCCTTCTTCTCGTCGGGTGTTAGCTGGAAGAGTTCCGACGCACGGGCGATCATGGGGTGAGGGATCCCACTTCGTCCGTCGGAAACTAGCTCCTCCTCGTCGGATGACGAGATGTCCGTGCCCTGGAGTTCTTCTCCACCTCCCAACCCCCCTTCTTTGGGTCCTAAGGGGTCGGTCTCGGGCTAAGGTCCGGCATCCTCTACTCCAGAGTCTTTTCCAGCAAGAGCCACCCTGGCTGTCGTAGGTGTAACCTGGGCCGGGTCAGCCCCTTTTGTCTTCGAAAGGGAGGCCACCACCCACTCGATAGAGGACGATTTGGCCTGGATCACCTGGGCCTTCACGGGCAAGTCAGACAACTTGTCCTGCTTGGCCTTCTCCGGTACCTCCCCCAGCTTCCACGGGGTAGCTGACTTTCTCTTTGACGAAGAGCTGGAGCGGTGGCTGGAGATTGATGCTGATGGAGACGAACGCGCCCTGACTGTCGCAGGACCTGCTTGCTCGGCGACCCCAACGGAAGCGGACTCGCAGTGCTTGGCCTCATCTTGGGCCCCCACGGTGGAACACCCTCAAAGGACTTAGAAGCCTGCTGTGACTGCTTTGAGCCAGGTCGCCAGCCAGACATGTCGATTCTTCACAATCTTCCTCCTTGTGCTTCAGGTGTAGACAATACAGGTAGTCGGAATGCTTGTCGTCCGTAAAAACATTCCGCAAACTGCAGCTGGTGCAGAGCTCAAAGACAGAAGGCCCGTCCTCCTACTCTGACATGGTCCAGTACGATGTAGACCTGATGGTCTTCTGGAAAATTCCAAGAATAAAACACTTGACAATTTCATGAAAGATGCCGAAAAACGGATCCCCGTTAATTGTACGAATAGACGATGGAGCACATGAGCTCAATTCAACAAAATAGGGTTTTCCTACCAAAAAAGTGTGAAAAACGCAGAAAGCTCTAAGAGCGAAACACAAGGACTCCCAACACTTGAACATGCAATAAAAATCTGAAGATGGCTGCCAGAGAAGGGGCTTAGGGAGAGGGCAGTCATTGGCTGGGGGCAGTATGACCTAGAGCTCAGTGATTGGTTTATAGGAGAAAAACAGTTTACAAAAGAAAGTGAAACTGTATTTTCTCTTACAGAGGATTCCCAGCCTGATGACAGGGAATATTCATGAGCATGTGAATCCATGCCAGACCCCATGCTGGAAAAGCAGATATACAGCTCACCCTTTTTTTCCTTTAGTTGTCTGGTTAACAGACAATCTTCAGAATAACCTAGGACAGGATAAAACGGCAAACAAAGAAATGGCATACATTTTCAGGGAATACTATGAGAAATGGTATGCCTCTGATAACCCCTCTGAAACAATGGCAAAAGGAATATTTAAAGGGTCTCCCTATCCAGCATAAAAGGGAAGAACAGGCAGAACTAGACAAGGACATACAGGAAGAAGGTCAAAAAAGCAATAAAAGATCTTCTAAAAAATAAAGCCCCGGTCCTGGATGGATACCCGGCTAGCTTCTACAAAAAATGTGCGACATATTGACCCCAATTCTCATGAGATTATTTAATACATTCAAGACTAAAGGAAACATAACCCCATCGATGAATGAGGCTAAGTTGGTAGTATTCCACAAACATGGGAAATACCAACCACCACCAGGGTCATACCGACCAATAGCTCTAATAAATTGAGATGCTAAATTATACACGAAAATACTCGCTAATAGAATGAGTTCTCTTTTACTGAAATTAATTGGCCAGGAACAATCAAGCTTTATACCGAACAGACAAACATTTGACAATATTCGTAGAATCTGCCATCTAATAGAAAAAACAGGAAAAACCCAAAACCAAGCAATCTTAGTGTCACAGGATGCAGAAAAAACATTTGACAGAGTCGAATGGTCGATGTTATTAAACACACTAGAAACATATGGGATTTGGGTCAAAGTACCTTAACATGGTGCAGGCTAATTACGTGACACCATCGATTCACATAGATATAAATGGCATCATGTCGGGCAAGGTAGATCTAAAACGAGGAACCAAACAAGGGTGCCCTCTAGCCCTGCTGCTCTATGCCATATATTTAGAATCCCTATTAATTAAGATACGCGAACTAGACCAGCTGACAGGAATAACAATTGTGGGAGAAAGTCACAAAACAAGCGCCTTCGCAAATGACATGTTAGGACCCCTTTCGAATCCGGAAAGCTTGCTACCAATATTAATGAGAGAACTCGAAGAATTTGGGGTGATAGCAGGATTAAACATCAATAGGCAAAAATCAGAAAATGCTTAACCTATCAGAGGACCCAGAAGTAATGCATAAATTATTATCAAACATGCAGCTGAAACAAGTGGAAAAGGTTATAGCATACCTGGGCATAACACAAGAATAGAACATATGTATGATGCAAACTACCCACAGTTAATGGAAAAAGTCAAAACAGACCTGATGAAATGGAACCTGCTTACGATAACATGGTGGGGGAGAATGACAACAATAAAGATGGCGATACTTCCCAGACTATTGTATTATTTCCAGGCATTGCCCATTAGAATCCCGAAAATCTTCTTCTGATCCTTGAATAGGGCCATTATTTTATATATGGAAGAGAACACCTCCAAGGGAAGCAATGACCACACTCACGGCACCAAGGGAAAAGGGGGGGGGTTTGCATTCCAGCACTTAATATATTATGAGGCAGCACAACTGAGGTCATGAGGGTATGGCAGGCCTCCAGATAAGGTGCGTACCAGGCCTTTTACGCATGAAAACCTTGTCAATACGACAGCTTTATTATTTTTCTGTGTACATTTACACATAGGTTTAGAGCAAAGGGCAGTGCAAAGGTCAGGTTACTTGACAGAAACCAGAAGGCTTTGTTTGATTTTTATCTACATGGATCTAATTGCAAGCCACCTCTGAAACAGAATGGATTTCTCTGAAGCCTTTTAAAAAAAAAGAAACTGCACACTGTGATAAAAGGAATGGTTTCTTTCCATTCAGATTCTGCTGTTTTGATGCTCATGGAGCAAACAGAAGCACTGTGCATATTTATTTTCCTAGAATGTTATGATTGTATAATTAATAAGATGGAAAATTAAGTTGCAATTGAGAATTGATATTTTATAACAAATTATGCTTTTTTCCAGTGAAAGCAAACCTGTATTGCACAATTGTATTTTTCAGAGTTCCGGTGCTGTGTGAATAATCATGCGGAGGCACATAATTTTTACACCTATAATTTCATTTACACTTTAATTATAAAAACAGTGTCTAAAATGATGACTATGCACAGTCTAGTTACATCCATTCAACCTTGCAGTCAATGGGGTACATTACTATAAATGGTCAGTGGCAGCAGAGTCTTTGCTCAAGGGTGAGTGACTCATTACACCAATCACAGGTGTTCTAGCCTCTCAAATCTTAAAGACTGCAATTACAACATCCAAAACTTGACTCTCCAGGAAGTGCAAGTGCTCATCAAAAACAAACAAATGAAAGTTACATTGGTAATTGAAATAGAAACCCAGAAAAACCTGTCCCTGTGATAATCCAGATAGGTATTTAACTTTATGTAGCGCTTCATAAATGGTTTGTCGAGCATCTAGGTACTGTGAATATTGTACCTGTTGACAATCAGTTATCCAACCTCTGGAGGATGTTAGCCAATAAGATAGCTCAGTCAGTTGAGCACTCGTTGCTACAATCTGTGTGTGATCTGTAGGTTGCAGGTTCGAATCCCGGCAAGGACAACTCATCCTTTCGAGGTCAATAAAGGAATACCGACTTTGGCTTGGTGATAATTGTGATAAATATGTTCTATATGCAGCGCTTTGCCAAAACCGCTATATACAGAACCACTTGAACATATTAGATTTAGATTTTAGCATGGAGTCCTTGCCTCTGTGCACTGTTGTATCATAACATTGGCATACCATTAGGTAGTAATAACTTCATGAAATGTGGACTTTCATTAAACATCAAAAGACAATTCTGCTATCGAACCTCAAAACACACCATACAATTCATGTTTGCTTTACTATGATATGATAGGTTATTTATAACACCAAGAGGTATAATACCCAGAGGTTTCTAAGCGTGGACCTGGGGCTCGAACCTGTGTTGCTCCATGTTGTCTTGCTTCAAAGGTGAGCACGTTGCCGCTGAGCTATCCTCCCGAGATGTAATTGGCTAGGTTTTTGTGATTTCGAACATTTAAATATATACAGGAGAGATCACATGGCCAGACCATAGAGAGATATTGAAAGGTGTATTATGTCACAAAAGAGAAAGATGCCACATAGTAATGATTTCCATACAGTTTTTGCACACGTCGGATGGAAGTCACATACATTTTGCTCTCCTGCAAAGGAGAAAAGTCATTTTTACTCTCTTAAAATCACATTTACTCTCAAATTTAAAAATAGGGAGTTACCATCTCTGGTAACTACAACACTGACGCCACTAGGATTAACGAAATCTTCGCCATCATTCAGGCATGGATGGCCACACATGGCCTCTGTCTGAGTGATGAGAAGACTGAGCTCCTCCTAGTCGGGTCCCCCAATAATCTACAGAACCTCAGCCCTGATTATTCGAACTTCACCATAGAAGGTAACATCATCCCAGTTGTGAAGAACGTGAAAACGTTAGGCTTCTACCTGGACGCCAATACCAACCTCGCCAAACAAGTCAATATGACTGCCTCAGCCACCGCTTACACGGGAAAATTAAACCGGGCCTGTAGACCGTTCCCATCTACAAACAGTTGCCTCATTCTGGCGAGAGCCCTTATACAATCAAAGCTGGACTACTGTAACATCCTCTACCTTGGTGCCAACCAAGCTATAATCAAGAAACTTCATATCCTCCAAAATAATGCGCTGAGAGCAGCTCTAAATATTCCCAAGAGGGAGCACATTTCCCACACAAGAATATCTTGCAAATGGTTATCCATTCAGCAGAAAATTGACCTAAAAATCCTTTGCCTCACCTACAAAGCCTTAAACCACCTAGCCCCCCAATACTTGACTAACAAACTCACTCTTAAACCCAACACAAGAGTCACCAGATCATCTAATACCCTCAGCCTCATCGTGCTCAGATTCACTGCCAAAAGAGCAGGAGGCTCGAGCTTCACTGTCCTCACCCCTCAACTTTGGAACACCTTGCCACTGAATATTGAACTGGTCAAATCCTTCCAATTGTTCCGAAATCTAGTCATTAGCTGGCTACTGGAGAAGGAAACCCTTAGATAGAATAAGCTCAATTCTTGTTGTATATATTGTACTTAATCTGAAATGCTCCTTACTACCTGCCTGTACATACCATATATGGCATATTTCCGCCACAATTGTATAACTGCTTGTATACTGTAACTTTGCAACTTGTCCTCAAGCGCCCATTTACCCCAGGGTCTGGAGCGCTATACTAAATAAAATAAACAAACAAAATACTCCCACCTCAAAATCGTATCTGGAGCACTGGGGAATGGTTAGGGGGTGATCGAAACAAAATCTGGGCAAGACAGAATCAGGGACTCTTGTGGATCGACAAAAAGAAAAGGCATCCAAATACCAGGATAAGCGAGATAATGAGGGTAGGAGTGGCGATTTGGGACCAAGCAACGGAAAGGGGGGCAGGGTCCCATCTGTAAAACCATCCCCATTTTGTCGTTTGTTTGGAAACCCGGAATTCCAACCAGGAATGTAAAGAGGCATTTAAAGAAATGGGAAAGAGTAGGATGTCAGAAATTAAGGGACATGTACCAGGGACAGTCAATCAAAACATTTGAGGAATGAATTCAAGAAATAGGCTTGGCAAGGGGGGGGATAGATTTAAGTATACTCAACTGAAACACTGTCTTAGCTCCCCAATAATTAAAGAGGTATCCACAAGACAATTAACACCATTCCAACAGTTTATAACCACAAATGCAGGAACAAAATGCTTGGTTTTCAAATGCATAAAAACATCTGAATGATCAAGAGGAGTGGGTACAATGGAACTATATGAGGAAATGGGGGAAAACACTGGGTGAAACCATATCAAGAAACCAGTGGGAATATGTGTGAGGAATAAACCCCAAACTAACGCGTTCTTTTCAACTAAGGGAAATGTGGACAAAGGTACTTCTGCAATGGCATTACACACCAGAGAGGATCCACACGATGTTCCCTCTAACATTAGATCAGTGCTGGAGGGTGTGTCAGGAAGTGGGAGACTGGCTACACATATGGAAAACATGCCCTATAATACAACCATTCTGGGACGAGGTTAATAAACAGGTGCAAGAAATACATCAGGGAATGGAACATATGGGGGTAAGATCTGGTTGTGTGCAATGTGGGAATCGGGATCGAAAACTCCCACCAAAACTCAGAAAAGAGGACTAATGATAATGCTCATCGTGGCATGGTTGTCGATTGCACAAAAATGTAAACAGACAGCCCCCACGATACAGGACTGGCTACAATAAGTATGGAACTTCGTTGCCCTGGAATGGGTAACATACAAACTCCAAAGGGACCAGGAGAAATTTAAATCAAGAATGGGGCCCTATCCTGATATAATTACAAAGTGACTATATGATCCAGTGGTGCCCGCATAAGATTCGAATTTTGGGCTTATGATCTACCATGACAAGGCAAAGGGAGAAAGAGACTAAACACACTTCAGAGGGATGGAGGGGTTGTTGGGAAGTTCAAATGAAATGTTGTTGAAGTGAAGCGATGTATACTTAAAAATAATACAAATATAAAAAAATAAATTAAAAAAGCAAAATAAAATACAAAATTTGAAAACAGCATTACTATAAACATGAACAATTGGCATACAAATTCCCTTTTAAATGCAATGCTTTTTCAATGGAAAACAATATACTGCATGCGTGATATTCCTCTCAGAAAGGGAAAGCAGGGTTTGAAATCAAGGGAGTTATTTAGCTCCTGCTTCTATCCTAGGAGACCAACAGCTACCAGGAGCTACTTTTGGCTCCCCAGGCAATTGGTGCCTTGCAAACATGCATTTGTTACATTAAATTTAAGTATTTGAAAATGCTAATAAAGAATTAGTAAAAACATTTAAACATAATAAATCACACATAATGGACAAAAAGGTACAGTGTGCATCTCACGTGGAAGTTTCGCAGTGCGCCTGGTACTTGCTCCTGGTTCCCCAGCGGTAGCTCCTACCTACTGGGTAGGAGCTGGTTTTAGCTCACGATCATTGCATCTTAATTTCGAACCGTGGGAAAGCAACTACTTCTTAGCACTAATTGTTTTAAACTTGCATGCCCTTAACATTGGTACAAGTTATGTTCTTCTATGGTCTAAGAATTGGACAAAAGAAAAGAAAAAAAAAATTGTCAAATCATCCACTGTCAAAGCATCAAAAAAGAAAGTCAGAGGAAGACTAAAATGTTGATTAAAATTCCAGTGAGTAACTGCAAACGCCAGTGGGAGACTATTTGCCTTGAAACTAAACAACGCAGCCCTCTAACGATGCTCATGGATCCATCTGCCATACTTTTCCATATGATGGTACAACTCATTATCAAAATAATGTTAGACTGTCTGCTTAACACACTTGATTAAATAGTTTATTTCCATCCACTCAGTCAGCTGTACTTTTTCAACCACCATTACAGACCTCAAAATCTAGAATGATTGTTCACTCTCTCACATAACTAAGAGAATGATTTATCAAAATAAAACCATAAAAAACCTGAAATGAAACACCTCACCATAAAAAAATGGAAACTCTTATCCAATGCATCTTCTATTCATTCTCCATCCTTTCAGTCAGCAGTTCTATTGCAGATACTTTCTCCCACCCACTACCATTATTAGCTTACATTCAGATTTTTCATGTCTTCAACAATTCCTCAACTTCTCAAATCCATTGAAATCTCATCCATTAAACCGAAACTAGCATTAATGGGAATATGGGAAGAGACAGTTTTCACAAAACATGAGAAAACTTTCCTGGCTGTAGCAATGGGACTTGTTAAAAGACTGATGGCAGCATCCTGGGAGAGCGCCCAAGGTTAAATCAGTAGTCTGCGGAACTGGACCGCTGTATGGCCCTAGAAAGAAGAGTATACAGAGCTAGGGGTTGCCCCGGTGAAATTCACGAAGATATGGGGGAAGTGGGAAGGTGTCGGCTAAATGGCCCGACAGGATGGACTGCCCAGACATTGAAACCTCCTCCTGCCAACTCACCTCACCGGCGCCCTAGCAGGTGGCGCTTGCATATCAATATGAATAATATGTATGGTTTCCGATATAATGTGCATAAATCATACTATTGTTGTGTATTGTTTGTTCTGTTATGAAAACCAACAGATTGATAAAAGAAATCTCAAGTGTCTTCAAGTACTTTGAATTAATGCGTCACTGCTTACCATCCCCTTTGCTCCACCAATCAGAAGCAATCCATTTTCACTTGCTGATCAGTGGTGGATTGGGTCCAGAGACACCTAGCTGCCCACACATACCTACTTTCCCCCTTGACCTCACATTCAACATAGCCTTGTTGTTCCGAGCTCCAAAATGTGTTTTTCAACTGTGATCAAATTTGGCAACTTGATCTCTTATTACAATTTTCAGGTTTTACCATGCCCTCTGCACCAAACATTTGTTTGCCTGCTATTGAATATATTCCAGCCGCTTCAATGAGCTCGCTTGTGCTTCCCAACTGATCTTAAACAACTACATGCCCCCACAGATTCCTAGTCTTTGATTTTCCCCAGAGGTCAAGCTCTCGGGTGGATTCAGTTTGGCACTTACCTTGCAATGATACTTTAGGTGAGGATCACCCCTACCGATGAGCATTGCATCAGCCACTTTTACTCTCAAGAAACAGAACTCGCAATTGGGAGACTGCCCTCTGCTTCCTTCCCACACAGCTCCATAAACTAGTTTGGATCAGTGGCCCCAGCATGGCCGTGCCAGAGGACAGAGCTCTAACATTACTGCCCGGTCTGAAGGCGAACCTTAAATCAAATTTTAAAAATTGCATGAATTACTAGGTGCAAAGTAGTACAGATTACCAAAAGATAGGTTTTAGAGTTGAGACATTTTCACTAACCTAAAAAAAAAAAAAAAAGATTTAAAAAAAACCACACCTTAAAGGGAATGACTTATTTACCATTAAAAATAATTCTGCACCCACATTAAAAATACGGACTAAAAAAGTCGGTCTTCAAAATTGTATCTGGAGCACTAAGGATGATGTAGAGGTAGGACACTGCAACACAAATTTTAATTTCTATTGGGCTCATCATCAGACTCCTTCCTCCCTCTGCCCCCAAAATTGATTGTAGGACACCTTCACATCACAACTCCTACCAACAGTATTTCTTGACCAGTATTTGTATTCCATTACAACTAGGATTTGGTCAAAGGAGTGAGAAAATGACATGGCAGGGAACATTGTTGCTTTGCCTAGCTAATAAATCTTCGACTGGCCCCGTGCCCATCTCAACCCTCATCACCTTTCTTTTGTACATCACTCAGATTCTTCAGAAAGCAATTAGCAAAAATGTTCCACTCAAGTCAACACTGTAATCACTCATCATTGATGTTATGCCTGCAACGTATGGAGTATTTGTTACACTTCAATTGCCCGTAACTGTAAGGGGATTTCCAGGCAAACTGGAGTTCCCCATCGCACTTTACTGCCAATGGAGTCATGGCAATACACAGGTGTATCGCAATTAGTAATTATAATTGTTCTTTTATAATGCGCTTAATACCAGATACCAGTTTCTAAGCGCAAGACCGGGATTCAAACCTGTGTTGCTATGCATTTTCTTCCTTCCAAGAGTGATGCGTTGCCCCTGAGCTATCCTCCCGGCCCCCCGCCATTTTAAACCATGAAGCTGCACTCTTGGCAGTCATCACTGCCCCAAACATCAGTCATTACCCATGAGAAGGGAACCAGTTTCTCATTCTTATGCAAAAATGTAGACCATGAACAAAATATATATAAATGTACCCACCTACATAAATGTACAATAATACAAGTGTATGCATTCTAAGGGTGCAGAAGTACAAGTTTGGCATAGGGGTGGCATGTTTGCTGGCAAAGACTTCTTTATATAAAAGTAAAAGAAAATGAAAAACCTTTCTTGCCCTATTTCTAAGAGGGGTTGCTCTCTCTCAACAAAAATATTAAGGACTCTCTCAGTATGTCCAGTAAAGTAAAATGTCCACCGTCCTGTGTCCATACCTATTTCTGTTCCTTACACTCTAGCCTAATTAAGGAAAAACTGGGTGTCTTCTTGATCTAGAAGGAGGCTTCTCTCGTTCTGGACAGAGATTTGAAATGTTCAGTTCTTGATGAAAAAACACAATGAATGGCTCTTTAACTTAAATGTTCTTAGACTTCAATGCTCTTCCAAACGTATACAAAAAACACAGTTCCAGGGGGGCGCCGTTGAGCAGCCTAAGGAAACGACTGTCTAGGCGATGGGGTCCGTGCTACGGCGTGTTCATTTATAATGAAGACGGCAATATCCGATACTTATCTGACGAATAATTGGACAAACAAGCATTGGAACTTATGGGGCATATTTGTGCCGAATGTCGAGTCCCTAACGGCGCTAGAAGCAGAGATAGGGCCGTCTGCAGGAGGCTGCCACTATCCAGGCTGAGTGGCAGTCATACGCTGCACAATCCGACTGCCTGCGGTGCCCATGCTGCCCTGCGCCAGCTACAAACTTCACTGCAGCCCTGTGGCGTCCTGCCTCCGGAAACCCGGCAAGCCATCCCCCTCTCTGACCACGGGTTCACAGCACACCAGCCCGCCCACGCTGCACCTCTCGACATGGAGTGAGGGACAGACGGCCTAACGCCCATCCTGCAGCGAGCGACCCGTCAAAATAGAACGGACATCCACTTGCTTGGGGGAGGCCGGCCATCCGCATCAGAGACTCAAGGTGAGGAATACAACCCTCCTCCCAGGCCATTCAGTGAGCCCTCTGAGATGAATCAACGGCCCAGAGAGTGCATTTGAGGGAGGGGCAATCGACCTGACACCAACTGTAGCTGCCCCCCTGGTGGGCTGATTAAACATCTTGCTGCATTGGACCCAGATATAGAATTGGGTACTCCCCTGTTTTTGTTGACAGGGGGTCAAATCTGTATAATGGGGAGAGCTATAATGTAGTCAAAGACAAAGACAGATTGACTACCCCTCTCTAAAAAGTCCCTTCTGCGGAACAGGCTAAATGATCGGGATCTACTTTATCGTTGGGTAGATAGACCACCTATATCGACGTTGGCATTTCTATGTATCACACAGCTTTTATTGCAAAACTATTGTCTTTATCATAAAAACATTATAAAAAATATATAATCAAATGATCTATCATCATTATTCACCACTTTCATACAACATCGATTCTACATAAATGGGGTAACTGAATTTGCTTTTCTTCAAACATAACAGTTGGTTAGTTATGCACAAGAGATATTGAACTATTTGTTCAGCATGGCATTTCTTTTTTTACTGAAAAATGTTTTATGTATCTTTTTTAGATCACTAAATCTACCACTGGGGAATGAAATTCAACTTCTTGAATAAATTGCTTGTGTCCTGAAGATGGGCCAATAATTAGATCAAGTGACAACCCACGAGAGGGTGTAGTACACTTTGTAAGGGTCGAAACATATGTCGACCGCAAAGGGAATTTAATATGTCTTACCCTATCTCTTGTGCATAACTAACCAACTCACGTCCAAGTGCCTGAACAACCTAGCACCTCCCTACCTTTCGGAAAAAATCACTAGGAGAACAGCCACCCGCCCCACGAGATCGGCCAATGCATCCATGCTCGAGATCCCTAGATTTAAACGATCTACGGCTGGAGGAACCAGTTTCCAAGTCAAAGCTGCACAATCTTGGAATATGCTCCCTCCTGACCTTGGATTGGAACAACCTTACCCTAAATTTAGACAATCTACTCAAATGGCTTCGCACTAATGACTCCTTTGTATTTTTTTTTGTATCTTGTTTATTTTTAGTGCGGACCTTGCCCCAGGGCATCTGGGCGCATGTTTAAAAGGCAGTTACAGGTTCCAGCAAATAGATACAATGTACATTTAACACATATTTACATAAAGTTCAGAGCATCGAATAGAGAGGCGCATTGGGCGCATGTTTAAGAGGAGGTTACAGGTTACAGCAAATAGAAGCAATAGACATTTAACATATATTTACATAAAGCTCAGAGCAACGAATCGGAATATACAGCCGAAACAGTCCAAGTACAATGAGCAGACAGTAATGGGATTGGCAGGTGTAGAGATTATGGTGAGGAAGCTAGGGCATCCAGTTCATGTAACCACAATTTGGTTTAGCTTTGAAGGAATGGATGTGTGGAACATTTCTGAGAGCATTAGGTAGGGTGTTCCAAAGCTTAGCCGTGAGGACTGGGAAACTCGAGCCTCAGGCTGTCTGAAGCTTGAAGCTAGGAATAGACAGCGTTTGGGTCTGAGAAGATCTTAGAGGTCTAGTTGCTGTGTGTTGTGTGAAGCGCGTGGAAAGGTAAGCCGGAGCTGCGTTGTTCTGGGCCTTGTGTGTTAGTACAAGAGCTTTGAGGGATATGCGGTGGGTGATGGGTAGCCAGTGCAAATTGCGTCTCGTGTTGGATATGTGTGAGCGCCTGGGAACATTGAGAGCTGCCCTTATGGCGTTGTTCTGCGTGACCTGGAGTTGATCGATTTTTTTTTACTGGTCCCAAGGTAAAGGGCGTTGCAGTAATCGATTTTGGACATGATGAGGGTTCTGGCGAGAATTAGACAGTTCTCTGTTGTCAGAAAGGGTCGACTTGCTGTAATCAATTTGCAAGTATTGAATGACGCTGAGACAACTGCGTTGGTTTGACGATTGAGGGACAGAGTGGAGTCTAGATAAATTCCAAGTGTTTTTGTGACGTTGGAGACTTTGATATCGTTCCCATCAATGATAAAAGACTTATATTTGGGGTTAAGTTTGGTGAGTATGTAGGGGGCGTGGCTTAGCGGCCGATGTAGTGAGACGCGCTGACGAGGAGCTCCGGAGCGATCCTGACAAAATCCGAGAAAACTAGCATAAATTGATTCCAGAAGACAGCAGAGACAGGAACACCTGCTGCCCACCCGGCGAAGCCCCTGCAGGAAACCAGGCGGTGGAAAAGGAGTTAGACCGCCAGAGGGGAATCGCCCAGCGAAATCAAAATGGTGGGCGCGCGAGCTGTGGGAGGACCCTGGCCGCGTAATACAGAATGAACTGGTGAATCCACAGGAGAGGAACACATCACGCGCATAACAACAAGTGCGGGGTAGACCCGAGCCTGAATCAACCCCGCGACTGAGATCGGCGCGGCCGGTGGGAGTGAAATGTGAAGGCGGGAAGGCCCCCGACACGGTGAGGTGACATATGCAGCAGGCACGAGAAGGCCCGAACCCGAAGCGACACCCGCGAGAGCCTAACGAATACACCCGCCGGAAGATCCGTAAAACACCGGGAGCAGGGCGGCGGAAAAGCAGGGGCTACGCCACGTGGAGCGCAGCCAAGACCGGTACCAGCGATGCAGGCAGAGGGCGGCTCCCCCGCGATGCCGAACAAGAAAGCGGAGGGGAAAACCAAGCAAGTAAGCATGGAGACTTTTACGACGGCGTCCGGACAAAATGTTGCCACCGGCGGCTGACACGTTGCGCCCTGTGGAATCCGCCAACGAAGGCACGATACTGGAAGCAATCGCCTCCATGAAAGAATCGCTTGAAAACAAAATGGACACAGCAATCAGGGCCCTGAAAGCATCTCTAGAAAATAAACTGGATACAGTAATGGTAGATGTGGGCCTTCTCCGCCAGGATGCGAGGAACCTAACAGAGAGAGTGACGGCGACAGAACAGCAGGTGCAGCAAAATACGGCGGGGGTTGCGGTAACGCAGACACAGAGGTCGGAGGTACTACAGAGAATTAAGGTTCTAGAAAGGAGAGCAGAAGACGCAGAGGGGAGAGCGCGGAGGAACATCATCCGCATAATTGGTATTCCGGAAGGTGAGGAGGGCAAAGACCCCACTGAATACGTCGAGAACATGCTCCTCCAGGAGGTCGGAGTAGGTGCACTATCCCAGGGCTTTGTGGTAGAAAGGGCACACAGAGCCCTGACTGGAAGACCCCAACAGGGTGCCCTCCCGAGAGCGATGATTGCTAGGATCATGAATTACAAAGACAGGGAGAAAATACTAGCGTTCTCAAGGAAGGGGGGGGGGAATCGTCAGGAACTCTTCCAAGATCACAATGTACCCAGACTATACGGCCATGGTACAGAGGCAACGAGCACAGTTCGACCCAACAAAAGAACGCCTCAGGACCGCGGGGGTGAGATACATGCTCCTGTTCCCCGCTAAACTCAAGGTGATACACCAAGGCAAAACATGTTTTTTCGACTCCACTGAAGAAGCCCACAGCTGGATGGACTCACAAGGCTTCCCCCAGTTGAGGCAGAGAAACGCTAATAATCCTGGAAATAGACCCCGATGAGAAGTAACAAAGGCAATCTGGAACAAGAAAATAAGCATTATGTAAGTTAAATGGAGCTAGCAGTAAGCATGGAGGAGCAATCAGCCCCACTTTAGCTGCATTGGCTGAGAGAGGCGGCGCCCCCTAGAAGAGTGAACTATCAGTTTGGATGTCAGTTTTAAGGCATCACGCTGCAGCGAGTCTGCGCCCATTACAGGAGCACGGCGAGAGAAGCGGCGGAGCCCGAGCAGGGGGAGGGTGGCTGGGCGTTCGTTTTTCAGTTTTTGTTAAAGTTATGGACGTTGAATGGAGTGAATGGGCAGTACAAGGCACAAACTACGGAAGAACCATTGTAGAGAACACTGAAATAATATAGACAATTAGCGACCGGAGCAACATGGGACAGGACCCATGCGGCAGCAGCAGCCGCTGCATCGAGAGGCATAGATCCGCGACCAGGACACCGAGGGAGATGGGCACGAGAGGAAGCGTGCAAGGACATGGCAGTGGGACACGGAAGCCAAGCAAACAAAGGAGATCATGGAACCGGATGAACTGACGATAGCCACCTGGAATGTGAGAGGACTCAATGTGTGTGTCAAGAGTCTTGGGGTTTATGCCTGGCTAAACCGGATGAAAATCAAGATAGCGATGTTGCAGGAGACACACCTCACAAGGGACAGGCAGGCCAAGGTGGACAAGAAATGGGGAGGACAGTCTTACAGCGCCACATATTCAAGTTACGCACGAGGTGTACTAATATGGATTGCCCCGGGGGTCCCATTCCAGCTACTCAAGCAAGAGACCGACACAGAGGGACGCTGGTATTGGTGCATGGCATGCTAGAAAACAAAGAGGTATGCCTGGTCAACACCTACGCACCGAATACTGATGCAAGGGACTTCTTCAGGAATCTAGCGCCCAAGTTAGCGCAATATAGGGAGGCGACTTACTGCACCTTGGGCCGGCGATTTACTGCACCTTGAATCCCCTCCTCGACAGATCTGATAATAAACACAAGAAGCCGGCACCTCCAGCCAAAGAACTGTGTGGGATCCTGGACCAGCTACAGCTAGAAGACGTATGGAGGCAGGTACACAGGGAAGGGAGGGGTTATACACACTACAGCGCACCACATGGAACATTTACACGTATAGACTACATATTCGCGGGCAGGGAATCACTACAAGATATCACGGGAATCACCATTAAAGCACGCACACTCTCTGATCATGCCCCAGTAGTGGCGAAACGGGCGAAACGGGCACACACCAATAGGAAAGCCCCTATCCCAACGTGGCAACTTCGAGCAGAGGCCCTGAGGGAGGGCGAGTTTGAGGAACACCTCGGCGAGGTGATCAATGATTATTTTGAGCAAAACGAGGGCAGTGTTGAGAGTGGTGCCATATTATGGGACGCATTCAAGGTGGTAATTAGGGGAGCGGCAATAGGCAAGACAGGAGGATTGACGGGGGCGACCATGAGGGAATTGAATGAACTCGAGAGGGTGATTGAATTGAGAGAACACCGAGCGGGACTAGAGGGGGAGGAACCTGGAGAGCTGATAGAGCTGTGGAATAAATGTATGTTACTCTGGGAAAAACTAGGGAGGCTAAACTATGGGAGGTACCTACAGCGGTTACACGCAGAAGGGGATAAACCTAGCAGGCTCCTGGCCTGGCTTACCAGACAAGAGAATAAAAAAGATCCCATAACGGTGTTAGAAGATCACACTGGGGCAGAGGTCAGGGACCAAGGGCACATTAATGCAATGTTTGCGCGGTTTTATGAGCAACTGTATGCCCCGAATCCGGAAATAGACCCAGAGGACATAACAGATGCACTGGTAGAAATAGGGTTGCCGAAGCTGGAGGAGGAACAGGCCCAGCTGCTAGATGCACCCCTCACGGTGGAAGAAATAGAGACGGTGATCGCCGAGCTTCCCACCGGCAAAACCCCGGGTCCGGATGGGCTTCCGGGGGAATTCAACAAGACGTACAAGAGCGCCATTGCCCCGAAATTGCTTGAGACATTCCAAGACGCATAGGAGACCATGCGTCTCTCGACGAGCCTGTCGGAATCGATAATTGTCTAGATTCTCAAACCAGGGAAGCCCCTAAGGAAATGCGCCTCTTACAGGCCAATATCCCTTATTAATCAGGATGCCAAAATATTAACGGCGGTCCTAGCCAACCGCTTAAAACAGGTAATATTCACGCTGATCCACCCGGACCAAACGGGCTACGTTCCGGGAAGGAACACGTCCTGGAACCTCCGAAGACTTCCCCATGTGATAGATGAGACAAATCGACTGCCAGACGAGAGTGTAATAGTGTCTTTGGACGCTGTCAAAGCTTTCGATTCTGTGCGCTGGGAATGGCTGATGGGTGTACTCGCCTACTTTGGTATCGGGGAGGGGTATCTCCGGTGGATCAAGTTACTATACATGGAACCCAGAGCAAGGGTGAAAACGGGGCGATTCATCTCAGAGGAGTGGAAGATACATAGGGGAACCAAGCAGGGGTGTCCGCTATCGCCAATGTTATATATCCTGGCTTTAGAGCCATTTGCAGTATTCCTTAGAGCAGAATATAGAGATACCGGACTGGACACAGATGGGGTGCTCCACCAAATCTCGCTATACGCGGACGATATGCTCCTATTCGTACGCGAGCCAACCACTAACCTACCCTGCCTCCTAGAGGCGATCGGGGCGTACACTAGACTCTCGGGCATAGCGATTAATAAAGAGAAGTCCCTCCTCTTCCCCTTGGCAGGACTGAAACACGTCCCCTCCCATTGTTTGCCGGACCTGGATCTGACGTGGGCGCCCCGCACCTTTAAATATTTGGGTATAGGGATACATCATGATACCGTTGATACCCATGCATCCAACACGCTCGCCGCTCTAGATAGAACGCAGCGGTCAATGACTTTCTGGGGGACACTACCACTGGGAATGATGCGAAGAGCAGCCCTCCTGAAAATGGTGGTGCTGCCCCGCCTACTATACTTCCTCACGAACATCCCATACAACATACCCAGGGCCTTTTTCACCAAACTAAATACAATAGCGCGTTCCTTCCTATGGGGAGGAGGGAGAAATAGGATCACAATAAGGACCCTGCAGAAGGACTATGACGAAGGGGGTATCAGACTACCGGATTTTGAGAGGTACTATTTAGCGGGGCAGCTACAATTTGCAGTAAAATGGCTGGGGGAAGACGAAACAATAGACACTCGCATTTTCCAATCTGCATTGAAACAGTATTACCTAAGGGAAATACTATGGCTCGATAGACCCCGGTTCAGAACCCTGCCGAATATGCTTAACATCGCAGCGGACTTATGGAAAAGAGTGTGGAAACTCCAAGGGGTAAAGGATCCGCAGTCAACACAAATCCCACTAGCGGGTCTCCTGGGGGGGGACACAAATACATTAGCAACATACCGAGCACACTGGGAAGCTAAAGGGGTAGCACAAATTGGAGACCTGAGAAGGGAGGGAATGTGGGCCGACTTCCACGAAGTGGTAGATTAATATGAAGTACATATGGGTCAATTCATCCTATATACCGGCATGCTGAGAAACATCACGGGAAGATGGCCAGATTGGGAAGACCAGGATGAGGAAACACCATTAGATGTATGGTATGACATTGCAGAGGGAACACATACGACCTCTAGGTTGTACGAACAACTACTGAAGGCCAAGATCCCACAGGAACAACACACGAGGCAGCGTTGGGAGGAGGAGTTGGGGAGGCCCCTCAGCGATCAAGAATGGACTAGGGCCTTACGATACCCAAAAAAGGTATCCAGAAATGCGAGGTTTAGGCAGGCGCAGCTATACGTCATGCATAGAGCGTATCTCACACCCAGGAAGATGAACAAAGTCCATACAGGGGCTCAGAGCGGGTGCCCCCGCTGCTCGGCGGAAGAAGCGGACATGGTACACATGTTCTGGTTCTGCCCAGTGATACAGGAGTTCTGGGACGGGATCAGACTCAAGATAGCAGGAAGTGGACTTCGAATCCAGGCGGAACATCCTGAAAAGTACCTGCTGGGCCTCTTCTAGAGATGGCGTAAGCATGATTCACATTTGGCAAAGATGAAAGATTTCATAAGTATACTGGCCAAGAGACGGATAGCAATGACATGGAAGTCAAAGGAGGGCCCGCGTGTGGAGGCATGGTGGTCAGACCTTCAGAAGTGGGCGCAGGCAGAGACAGTGGTGTGGGCAAGAGCAGTGATAAGAGGGGAAGGGGAAACTGCGCAAAAGCTGTCTGCATGGAACACACTAATGCAAGACCTTTTTGGCCACCCAGAGGAGGGAAGCTCTGAAGACCCCTTGGAAACAGAGGACCCGTAGGTGAAATAGTAAGGCCAGAACGAAGCCCAAGAATAGAACATTGTGCGTACCAGACCTGGTGCTCGACTCCACAGGAGGTCCAGACGGAACTGATATGGTCGCTGGGGAAACTATGAAACCACAATGGAAAGACAAGTTCCGCATGAAGTGCCAATAAGCCATCTACGTTAAAGTTGTTTGTATGTTATGAGTTTGTTGTTGTTAAAAAAAAAAAAAACAAAGAAATTTAAAAAAATTAAAAAAAAGTTTGGTGAGTATGTATTGAGAGCCAAGAATGATTAATTCAGTCTTTTCATCATTAAGGCAGAGCCCATGATGAGCCATCCAGGCCTGGATGACAGTGTATACTCCAATGAGCGCTTTAGCATCTGTTACATAATCGCCAGTGATAGAGATGAGTATCTGGGTGTCATCCGCATAATTAGTGTAGGAGACACCCAGATAGTCAAGTATATCAAAGAGCGGTTTAGTGAACACGTTATAAAGTGTGGGAGGAACACAAGATCCTTGTGGAACTCCGCACGGGACGTGGGCTGGGTCAGCTGAGGCTAGGGGAGAGAAGACCCTAATGGTTCTGTTTGCCAGAAAGGAGCTGATCCAGGATGTGGCTGCGTCAGAGAAATGGGCCGCAATTTTGAGGTGGTGGCAGAGGATTTGGTGATCGACCAAATCAAAGGCTGCTGAAAGGTCAAGGAGGAGCAGGAGCGCCAGTTTGCCCTTGTCTTTCAACTACTCCATTTGGGTTTTCAAATCAATTAGGACTGTCTCTGTACCGTGTCTGGGACGGAAGCCAGATTGTCTAAGCCCTAAGAGATTATTGGTTTCAAGATAGTCCTGGATTTGGATATAGGCTGCCCGATCCAGAATTTTGAGAAGGTAGGGCACCGTGGTGATGGGCCTGTAGTTAGAGGGGTTACTGGGATCCTCCTTACCCTCATTGCTAATCTCCCTACACGACCACCGCACCTCTTGCATCTGCCTAAGCTTCACCGGACATAACTACCGCACCTGTTGCATCTACCGAGGCGTCAACCGATATGCAAGTACTTGCCTCCACCATGTTTGTAACCACTGGCACTAGTACTATATCTTGCATGGATGCTTGTATGCACTTGAAAGTATGTATGTAGATGTATGTATATGTATGCAATATGCACTGTAACTAAGCTGTAAGTCTACTTGTACTGCTGCACCCAGCTACCCAAGGGTTTGGTGCGCATTACCAAATAAACAAACAAACTGTTATGTTTGAAGAAATGCAAATTCAGTTACCCCATTTATGTAGAATCAATGTTGTATGAAAGTGGTGAATGATGATCATTTGATTATATGTTTTTTATAATGTTTTTATGATAAAGAAAATTGTTTTGCAATAAAAGCTCTGTGATACATAGAAATACCAAAGTCGATATAGGTGGTCTATCTACCCAATGATAAAGTAGATCCCGATCATTTAGCCTGTTGTGCAGAAGGGACTTTTTAGAGAGGGTTAGTCAATCTGTCTTTGTCTTTGACTGCATTGGACCCAGGCCACAGCTACAAACGTTCCGACAACTCACAAGATGAGGCCGGCCCTTGCACCAAAAGGATCTAAGTGGGGGGCACCACCCCCATTCCTGATTATACAGTGGGACCCCTGGGCCAAGTCAACAGTCTGACACAGAGCCCTGGTGCTTCTGCCACTTACCACCTGGTGAGAACAATACGTGGACACCCCTCGGGCCTGCGGGGCACTGCCTGACCTCCCCCAGAATACAGTGGGGTACCACCACCCGGCACATAACACCAGAAGCTAGTGGGTCCCCCCTACCGGACATGATAAAGAGAGCTCTTGGAGCTGGTGGGTACGCCCGGGACCGGCTTTGCCTACTTTGGTGGGGTCAGCACCACAGTCCACCACACTGACACCATACCAGGGGGATAGATGGCCAACCTTGAGGATACGGGTTGTGGCGGCTGGAGGCCATACAACACCAATTGCCCTATATGCACCGCTAACCCCAATTTAAGCAAACTTGGGCTGAGGGGGAGGGGGGGGGACCAGAACCAGTAACTAAATGGACCAGTACGCCATAGATTCTGCTGCCACTGCACCCCAGAGACGCCCTGTTAAACATTGAACCTGAGTGCGGAATACACACCTAGGGGGAGTGGAGATCTGGTGCTCCTCTAACAACAGACTGGACCTATTCCCCCCAACTGTACGGGTTGCCGAATCCACGGAACAAGACCCCTCTTGCCCACCATGACTAAATGATCTGGAGGTCTCTCTCCCACGCCCGATCTGACAAACATGATGGAGGCAATGGTGAAGGGCTTTGCTGCGGTACACGAGAAACTAGATGACATTACGGCGAACGTGGCGTCAATGAGCTCCCAGCTGGCACAGGAGGGGGCCCGGATCAATGAGGCGGAGACCAGAATAGGGGCCAGTGAGGACAACTTGCACACCCTTCAGGATACGGTAGCTGCTCTCGCTAAAGACATGAAATACATCAAGAACAAATGGGAGGACCTTGAATCACGCTCCCGAAGAAATAATATTCGCATCGTGGGGGCGTCCCTGAAGAAGCCTTAACCGGAAACACGGAACTGGCAGTGGAAAACCTGCTCAAAGACCTATTGAGGCACCCAGACCTTTCACCCTTCTTCGCTATCGAGCTGGTCCACCGAGCCCTGTCCTCCCAGGCCCAAACCAGGTGACTTCCCCAGACCCATCATCGCAAAAGTACTAAGCTATCGAGACCATCATCTTCGTCTGGCCCGAGAAAAGAAAGAACTAAGAAAGAACTAAGACTGGGCTCACAAACTATCTGAATATTCCCCGATTTTTCTATCTCGGTTATTGGGAAATCGCTACACTGCTGGGTTGGGGAGGCGGTGGGGGTAGGGGGAGGGGTAGAGGGACGGGATCTGGGTCCTAGTACGGGGCCCGTAAGATGTTTGAGCGCCAGTTGCGCAGTACAGGGGAACTGGGAGGAGAAAACTTAAGAGATTGGCAATTGAATACCCAGAGGTTTTTGTTCTGCTTTACATAGCAAAGAATACTAATTGTGAACACAGTGTATGTTATGTGATACTACAAGCGGTATGGCACAACAGCTGAAAATACTATGTTGGAATATCCGGGGCCTATGAAACTTTACCCAAATACGTAAAATAGTATCCCATGCACAAAGACATAGAGCTAATGTATTGCTCCTTCAGGAAACCCATGCTAAAGAAGGTAAATGCTGTATTATAAATACTATGTTGGACTATCCGGGGCCTATGGAACCTTACCCAAATACGTAAAATAGTATCCTATGCACAAAGACATAAAGCTAATGTACTGTTCCTTCAGGAAACCCATGCTAAAGAAGGTAAATGCCGTAACATAGCCCATTTGTGGGGTAAGAATAGGTATGTCACCTACTCCTCTCAATCTAGAGGAGTCATGATGCCAATACACAAGTCCCTGAAATTTGTGGAGAAAAAAAAAAAAGGTACACATAGACCCTGAGGGAAGGTACGTGGTGGTTCTTTGCACTCGGGAGGGAACTGAACTGGTATTTGTAAATCCATATTGCCCCAATATCGACTCTCCAGAGTTCTTTGACCATATAGGGGATATCATGTCTGGGTACAATGGAATACCCCAACTATGGGGCAGAGACATGAACTTGATCCTAGACTGCTCACGTGACAGAACAAATACAGCACCTGATCCCCAATCCAGGGCCTCTCGCTGACTGTAGTCCCTCATTCAATCACTTGACCTATGTGACACATGGTGTATAGCTCACCCTCAGTCAAGGGAATACACCTTTTACTCCTCGGTTCACGACATGTCCTCCCGGATTGATTTGTTTCTCATAACCGGCTCACTAATGGGAAAAGTACTAGACATGGACATTAGGCTTCATACATTGTCGGACCATTCCCTGGTGACAATATCACTGAGTATAGGTAGAAGACATACTAGTTGCACCTGGAGATCAAGGCAGCCGCTCTGGAGGATATAGTGTTCCGAGCGGCTATCAAGGCAGATATCTAGACCTTCTTTGCCTGCAACATGGCCGGCTCCATGTCTCAAGGCACCAGTGGCAAGCCTTAAGGTATATATCAGGGGTATGTCAATATCAAGAGAGGCCAGGGTTGTTAAGCAGAGACTTGGAGAAATCCGAAACGGCTCTTAAAAACCTTGAAATAGAGTATTCCCGATCCTCTGATCCCCAGGTGCTACCACAAATACGTATGGAACTGGACAAGTTTGAAACTCGCGCTACTAGGGAAGTCTGTTACTTCTCCCGCTCTCAGGTGGCCAGGAGATACGGAGAAGGGGGAAAGACTGGGGAAGACACTCGCGAGGGTGGTCCAATCGGATAGGGGGCGGTTCCAGGTAGATTGCATACGGGACGAGCAGGGGAATACTAAATGGTCATTCCGAGACTTTTACCGTGCATTATATACCGCTGAGAATTCGCGCGGAGAACAGGCCATACACTCACTGTTCCAGAATACCCCAGTATCAAGCCTTTGCGCCCAGGCCAGGGAGAGACTCGAGGGCCCCATTACACTGGAAGAAATTATGCCGGCCATAGCTAATTTCCCTAAAAGCGAAAGCTCTGGCCCTGGATGGCCTCACCCCAAAGTTCTACCAGGAATACGTGACTGGAGTGGCCCCCAATCTTTTTTTGGTGTGGGAGGAGTCCCCACGGTACTCCTCAAACCAGACAAGCCTAGCAATGACTGCAGACCCCGATCCCTCATGAACTGCGACACCAAAATCTATGCCAAGGTCCTAGCCAACCGCCTCCTCCCTCTGATGCCACACCTGGTCCACCCTCACCAAACTGGTTTCATCCCGGAAGATCCATATCGCAAAATATTAGGCGGCTGTTTAATGTTAGGGCCAGAATAGACCCGGGACTAAAGGGTTGGCATTAATTATAGATGCCCAAAAGGCCTTTATTGTGGGAATTACTTCTGGCTACACTGGAAAGGATGGGGCTATTGTATATAAAACTATTGTATAAACAACCACTAGCCAAAGTCCTAGTTAACTCATGTACATCTGAACAATTCCACCTGGGAAGAGGCTCCCGACAGGGCTGTCCTCTCTCCCCTTATTCTCTTTGCTTTAGCCATTGCACCCATGGCAGATTACATCAGGGAGCACCACGGTAGTTGGGGTATCTGCCTTGCTGGCCCACCTGAGATATCTCTATATGCTGACGATGTGATGTTATATGTCAGAGGCCCTCATACTAACCTGGACCCCATTCTTGAGGACATTAAACGAATTGGCGAACTCTCTGGCTTTACAATTAACTTTTCCAAGTCTAAAAATTCCCACTTACAAATAATTCCCAGGATGGCCATGGTGCCTTACCTCTCCGCTGGTACCCTGACCACATTAAATATTTGGGGGGGGGGGGGGTGAGGGGGTGGTGTCTAGAACCCACGCTTCCTTACTTCATGACAACTATGAAGCAATCAGGGCCCTCGTGGAAAATAAATGAAACAGATGGAAATCTCTTCCCCTCTCCCTGGCTGCTAAACTTTCCCTGATTAAAATGACGATATTAGCCAAGATACTCAATTTGCTAATGTCCCGGTATGGCCAGGGAAATCCTACTTCGCTAGGATGAATGGGCTCTTTGCACAATTCTTGTGGCATTCTGGAGCAGTCCGAATGAAATGGGTGGGTATGGCCTTTCCATACGAGAAGGGAGGATTCACTGCACCATTCTTAGAAATATACTGGATAGCTGCCCAAGCACAATTCGCCACATTTGTTTATCTTATGGAACAGCCCCCACCCCATGTCAAGTTGGAAGCGCTAGCTGCAGGAATCTCAGACCTAAAGACATTACTACTGGACCGACTATATAAAGACGAATGCCCATATGACCCGGTCGCCAGCACACAGAGCATGGCGGTTAATGTTAGACCTCACCGGGACTGATAGCCCATATTATCGATAGCTCTCTCTGTGGAAGTTCCCTGAGCTACGGCCAACGTGAGATAGAGCAGTCCAGTTGAGGTGGGAAGGACTTGGGTATAGAGCACTGGCAGACCTATGTCCTGAAGGGAAATTCATTACACCTTCTACATGGAAACCTGGGAATGGGGCATCAAGAGGGGAATGACTAATACTACAGGATTCGCGCTGCAGAGACAGCTAGGTGGCCTGAATACCCATGCAAACCCCCGGAGACGCCTATTCTGGCCTACATCGCCAACTCTGGGAATTGCAGGCACATCCTTTCTACTCTTTATAAAATGGTACTGGACAATATGGCTCCCCCCACGCCATGATCACGGGACGGCTGGTCCAAGAAATGGGTACTGATGTCCAATGGAGCTGCATGTGCACACACCCCAGGAAAGTATCACTAAACTTTAGATTCAAGTTCATGCTATTCAAATTATTAAATAGACTATACTATACACCCACTAGATTATCCAAGATGTCCAAACCGATAGAACATTGCTCTCCCAGGTGCCAACACACTCCAGCCAATCACCTACACATGTTTTGGGCCTGTGCCCAGCTAAATAATTTCTGGGACAACATTTTGGATACCTTGTCCAGTGTGGTGAGCTCCTCGCTAGATCATAACCCACTTAGAGCATTATTTGGTATATGGCCGGATATTCAGAGTAAAAGTCACTGTGCATTTGTAGATATGGGGTGCATGATCGCCAACATTGCCATCCTGTTGAAATGGAAGGATAAGAATCCCCCTAGGGAGAACGAATGGCTACTAGCGTTGATTTGGGGCCCAGGAAAATGAAAGTCAATAAACCCTACCTCCCTCATCCAGACCACGCGATATCTAGACGAAATTCTGGTGATCTTACTTGGCTATAATGGCAACCACAGGCTAGGACAAAAACGTACTATACTGTATGCCTGAACATATAACAATGATGCGTGTCAGCACAAGATTATGCACAATTCACTGTGGGATACTGCTGTATATATCTATGTATGAACATTAACAGCCTGAGCTTATAAAACTTTTGCTGTCCTCTAAATTCCTTAGAAAATAAAATTTTAAAGAAATGTTTCTAAAAAAATAAATAAAAAATTTAAAAAAAGAAGAACACAGTTCCCAAGAATATGGGAGGACTCGCCCCCTATTCTCTCCAGTTCACAAATGTATCAAGTCTGGTGCACTATCCTGTCAGACTTGGCTGTATACCTTCTTAGCACTAAAAGACAGTTCCCAAGTATCGGGGGGGTAATTTCTTCCCCTGTTCTGTCTCCAGCTCGCAAATGCAGTGTCAGTCTAGTTCACTATCCTAAAACAGAGAAAAGGGCACAGGCTACCCCTCCCTTTTCCACGCTTTTAATGACCTTGAGCTACGCTCTGTGCTACAATTGAACAAATCCTCGGCACACTAACCAGAAATCTGTTAAAACAGTTTAATAATTCATTCTTTTTGTAAAAAACAGTTTGCATCCCAACCATCAATATGGGTACCGTCCCTTTGACCATTTTTATTGTGATCACCTTCCCTGCCAGGTGCTATGGAGACAAACAGTTGGTCTCTTTTTCTTAGCAGTTGTGTCCTGTTAACATTTATTTGTATATTTGTATTGCGCCGACCGCCCGCGTGATTCGGGGCGCATACAGAGAGACAAGGACAGAGAGTGGACAGTGAAAACGGGACCGGTACATCAATCGGGGTGATTAAGAAGTTTCAAGGCCAGAGCGGAGATCTTTCACTGAGATTTACTGACAGTTTTAAGCTTGTTCCGAAGAGAGGGGCGATTAGACTCTAACCTGAGGCTGGTCGGAAGTTTGTTCCAGCTGACTGCTGCTCGGTTGGGGAATGCTTTACCCATACCAAGTTCTTTGTTGTGCTTCATAACTGTTATTAATCCCTTGGCTTCTGATCTTAATGCCCTGGGGGGGTTGGGAAAAGTGATTTTAGATTTCAGGTAGGCTGGTGCTTTGCCATACAGACACTTATGTGTGAGGCACAAGGACTTAAATTGTACGCGGTCCTCCATTTTCTACCAGTGGTGGTCCTGTCTGTTCACTGATGTGTTTGGTTCTTGCGTTTTGTTCTGATCGTATTATTTTGGATCAATTGGAATTTGTGCATGCTTTGTTTACTAGTGCCTACAAGGAGCGCGTTTCCATAGCCCAGACGTGATAAAATGGTGACTCTGGCTATTGTAGAGCAGTTTTTTTTCATCAGATTGCTTTGAGCAATCTGATGTAGTAGGTACAATTTTTACTAATGTACATGGCTCGAGCATCCACGTTCAGGGAAGCTTCCGGAGTCATGCCAAGTGTTTTAACCTTGCCCGCGACTTCAATACGGGATTCTTTGATTTTAAATGTCTGATAGTCTGATGAGAATTTGGCTCATGCCTGGGTGGATCCAACGACCATTAGCTCGGTCTTATTGCTGTTTAGGCACATCCAATTATTGTCCATCCAATCTTCTATATTTTTATAGAGTTCATTCAATGTAGTACTATCCTTGGCGTAGTCCCCACTCAGTTCTAAACTAGCTGAGTGTCATCAGCGTAGTTCGTAAAGAACACCTGAAGATGATCTAGTAGCTTGTACAAGAATCGGATGTACAGATTGAAGAGCCGTGGTGACAGACTGGCTCCCTGCAGTACGCCTCATAAAATGTTGAATTCAGACGAGAATTTATCTCCCCAATGTACTCAAGAGATTCTGTTCTCGAGGAAGGAGGACAGCCAATTTATTGCTTCCTTGCAACAGTTTGCAACTTTATCAAGTGCTTGTTGTAATAGCTGGTGGTCTAACAGATCGAACACGGCACTGAGATCCAGTAGGACTAGTAGGCCAGCTTTTCCCTTGTCCATAATTCCTGGCATTTTGGTCTGTAAATCCAACATTGCTGTCTCAGTGCTATGTACGCCATGAAAGCTCAATTGTTGTGGGTGTAGGATCTCGTGCCTTTCAACGTATTCCTGAAGCTGTGCTGTTGCTATCTCGTCCATGACTTTAAGTGTGAAGGTACAGTTCGTGATAGGTCTTAAATTGTTAGGATCACGTTGGTCTAGATTAGTTTTTTTTTTTTTTTTACTAGGGATGTAATGGTGACCCTTTTTATATTTTTCGGTACTATTTGGTCACGAAAGGAAGGGTTTACTATTTTAGTGAATATTGGAGCAAATATGTCTGAATGTTCAAGAATGATCTTGGGAGGGAGTTTGTTTTCGGTGCAGGATGATGGTTTCATAGACGCCAGAGTTTTCACAGCATGACTGTAGAAAATTGCTGAAACTGGAATTTCTCCTTGCCTTCGGTGGTCATCATTGCTACAGGTTGACTGGGTTGAGGTTTATTGGCTTGAGGGGATGCTATGCATTCTCTAGCTTTAATGATTTTGTTGGCAAAGGTTACCTGTGTATTCTAATATTCCGATTGGGATGGAGTAAAGGCAGGGGCCAATGCCTGGGGCTTATCTATAGATTTGAGAATTTCAAAGAGTTTGCTAGCTGAATTAGAGGAAGCTTCAATTTGACTATTGAAGTAATTCTTCTTAGCCTCATTGATGTTATTCTTATAGGATTTTTCTAGGTTTTTCCAGCTAGTCTTCTTGCAGTCGGTTGGGTTCTTTAGCCAACATGCTTCACTGCGTTTCTTTTCCTTCTTTAGGATTGTTAGTTCAGAAGTGAACCATTTTTGGTGGTTAGGATTAGGCCTGACTGTTCTTTCCCGGTTAGGAGCTTTTTGATTTATTAGTATGAGCATCTGCTGATCATATTTTTTGATGATGGTGTCACAGGAATCATTTTCATTAATGTCGGCAAGGATGCCGTTTACGCAGAGTTGTAAGTCGGATCTCTCAATATTTTTAAAGTTTCTAGAGAAGACTTGCTTTGCTTCATTTACGGGTTTCTTAGCTGGTAGGGGTAAGTGTAGGTTGAATAATACTTTATAGTGGTCAGTCCATAAGCAGGGGGTAGTCACATAGTTGTTTGTCTCTATGTTGTTAGCGATGACCCAGTTGAGGACCGTTCCACATGGTAGGATCTGAGTTCATTACAATAAACTGTATTTTTTGCAGGGTTTTATCAAGGAAGGTAGCTTCTTTATCTTTTGGGTCTCCACGCCATCGATTTAAGTCTCTAAGGATGATCGTGGATTTATTTAGACCTTTTAGTGAGTTAACAAGATGAATAAGTTCATCATTGAACTCATATTCTAGTGAGGGTGGTCTGTATATGAGTAAGAAATTGAAAGTTGTCGTCTGTGGGACAGTATTTTAGATGCAGTGTCTCGCAGCCTGTGCATGGTGATGCAGTTGGAAAAACGGGCAGCGAGTCTCGTGTTATTATGCCTACCCCACCCCCTTTCCCTCCATTTGTGTAGTGGATGGTAAAGCCCGCTGGTACTGCTAGAGCGCATGTTGGACCTACAGGGTCCTGTAACCATGTCTCTGTGATACACATAATATCAATATTCTCTGTCAGAATCAGATCACGTACACATAAGGCATGTTGGTTGAGGGAGCGTGTATTCAATAGACATGGGTCTTCAGTAATCAGGTGAGTGGATGTTTTGTCATTTTGTTTACATTTGGTTTCTGGCCTGATGGTCTTGTCAGTGGGGGCTTGTGATTGCGCCTTGTGTACTGCTGTCAGCGTACATGAGGTCTCTGGATTGGCATCAGAGTCAAGGGCCGGACACGCTACGTTGCTGCGGACTTGGTCAAGAGTCTCCAGCGCCCGTGCATGTATCGCTCCTGTCCTTTGGAGATCGTATAGGTTGGACAAGAGTTCATTCAGTTTTTCAAGTCCCATTTTTACCTAGCTTTGGTATCTTAGAGATGAAGAGCCGTGAGGGAGCAGAGTTTATGGCCGAGGGTGACGGGAACGGCGAGGACCGGCGCAGACCGGCTTGACGCTGAAGCGCCTGACGTTTCAGAAAAAGCCTGCAAGTGCTCTTGGAAGCTGTAGTTCCCGTTAACAGAGCGCATAAAAAACAGGTCAAAGTACGAGTGCTTACTCATTGCCAATACAAATTACAATACAAATGAAACTAAGTTACCACAGTAAATGCCAGCTGGTGTGGTCTTTAAGTAATGCCTCACTCAGATAGCAAATGCAGCAGTCACGTAACACGAGGTATACGCAAGTTGTTAAATTTATGTTTTCCCCTGAATAGAGAAAAATCTGTCAATCTTGCACTAAGAAAAACAGTTCTAGTAAAGAAGTATAGTAAAGAACCGACCACCTTACATCGAGTGTATGGAGGTTCTTCTCAGCTGAGTTCGAAGGATTTTGAAAGAAAGCGGGTAGTTCAATGGATTGGTTAACATGGAAGTTGGATATGAACTTAGGTGAAAACTTTTGGTGTGTTCTTAGTACCAACTCGTCTTTGTGGATAACAACGAAAAGGTGTTGCACTGAAAGCTTGTAGCTCACTTACTCTTCTTATGGAGGTGATGGCCACCAGAAAAGCTGTTTCGTATGTTAGGTGTTTAAGGCTGGAATTGTGAATAAGCTCAAAGAGAGGACCTATGAGCTTTGAGAGTACCACATTGAGATCCCATCCTGGAGGTGGGTTGGAAATGGGGGGTAAAGTCTCTTTATTCCCTTCATGAAAGCCTTAACTGGGACTTTCCACCAGGACATCTTGTTTTGTTAAGTAGTATATTCGGCTAAAGCCGAGAGGTGAACTTTGATTGAGTTAAATACTAGGGCACAGTCAGAGCATTTAGTGAAGAATGTTAGATGGAGTACATTCAATAGGGTTTACATCTTTTGACTGGCACCATATTACAAATCGTTTTGTTAAAGTAACAGTGTCTGGTGTTAGGTTTCCGTGCCTCCTTGAGGATTTCCATACACGTTCGAGGTAATTTTAAATGACCAAACTCTTATGACTTCTGGAGCCAAGAATCCAAGTTCATAGATTTGAGGATGTGGATGTAACATTGTCCCCCTCCTACGTGTTGGGTGAACATGTTCAAGGGGCACAGGAGCTTGATTGGATTGCACGTCGACAGTTTGAGCAAATGCAGAATCCAAGGTTGTCTCGGCAACATTGGAGCAACCAAGATTAGAGTTTCTTGTTCCTGGTGCATTTTGTCCACTATTCTGCTGAGGGACGGTGTCGGTGAAAAAGCATAAGCAAATTTCCCTGACCAGCTCATCCATAGGGCGATCCCCTTGGATCTGGGTTATAGAAACCTGGATGCGAAGTCTGGGCATTGTGCGTTTTTGGTTTTCTGGCGAACAAGTTTAAAGGAGGATAGCCCCGGAGATATCGGCTAAAATTCCTCAGTTGAGTTGCCACTCGTGTTCTTCGGGTAGGGGATCTCTGCATAGAGAGTCTGCTAGAGAATTGAGTTCCCCTGGAACGTGTTGAGATTCTAGGATACTAGGAACATGTTCTGCTCGAGTTCCCACTTCCACATTTTTCTGGGCTAGCCTGGACAGACTTAGAGAGTTTGTGCCTGCCTGTTTGTTTATGTAAAACATGGAAGTGGTGCTGTCTGTGAGGACTTGCACTGTTTGACTCGTTTGATGCACCTGAAAGGCTTGTATGGCCTCAAGCACTGCTAGTAGCACCCAAAAGGTTGATGTGATTTTGGGCTGTGATCTGCGTCCATAGGCCATGCACTGTGTGGTGAAGTTAATGGGCACCCCATCTGGAGAGTGAGGCGTCTGTTCCAACTATCGCTTGCACTGGAGAATTGTGAAAGGGTTTTACCTTGAACAGATTTTCCTTTGTCAACCAGCGTAGCGCTTGAACTAGGGTTAGCACGACAACCACTACATGATCCCACTGACCGCTTGCTTGAGACCACAGTTTCACTAACCACTCTTGAATTGGGCGCATGCGCAACAGTGTGTGCGGAACCAGGTAAATGCAAGAAGCCATCATCCCTAGCAAGCCCATTGCTTTGCATACAGTTATTTGGTGATCGGCCAGATACTGAGGTATTTGCAGCAGTATGTTTTGTACTCTTCCGTTTGACGGGAAGACTAGCCCGCTTCCATTTTTATGATAGCTCCTAGTAACTGTTCGGTCTTTCTTGGAACAAGACTCGATTTTTTCTCGGTATTTGAGAATCCCAATTGGAACAGAAGATGGATTGTACTTGGGGTATTTTGCTTGCAAATTTGGGGGGATTCCCCAGGTATCAGCCAGATAAGGGTACATTAGGATTGATTCTCTGCGTAAGTGCCCTTCCACTACCGCTAATACCTTGGTGAATACCCTTGGAGCGGAGGCTATGCCGAAGGGTAGCACCTTGAATTTTTGATTTGGTATTTTGAACCGCAGGAATTTTCTGTGCGCTGGGAACCTTGAAATATGAAAGGAACAAGTTACTTACCTGTAACTGTTGTTCTCCAGCATGGGTCTGGCATGGATTCACATGCTCATGAATATTCCCAGTCGTCAGGCCGGGAATCCTCGGTAAAGAAAAAAAATCAGTATCAGTTTCGTTTCTGATCTGTCTTTCTTAGTAGTAACCAATCACTGGTCTATGGGTCATACTGCCCCCAGCCAATGACTGCCCTCTCCCTAAGCCCCGCCTCTGGCAGCCATCCTCAGATTTGGTAGCACGTAAAGTGGCAGTATGACCAAGTGAAGAGCTGCAGAGGGGTAGGAGGGAGGGTTCGCATGTGAATCCATGTCAGACCCATGCTGGAGAACAACAGTTACAGGTAAGTAACTTGTTCCTTCTCCAGCATGGGATCTTGCATGGATTCACATGCTCATGAATATAAGAATACATAGCAGTACACACATGCACAACCACAGGAGGTGGCAAAGGCTCAATATTAAGCATTACATCAAAACTCAACATTAAGCATTTCTTACCTCCTCACCAGGCTCACCTTAAGTGAACAGGTTGCGCAGCACTGCTTGGCCGACCCTGGACTCCTCCCTGGAATCCCAGTCGACGAAGTAGAATCTCGTGAAGGTGTGCGTCGACCTCCACCTAGCAGCCCTGCAGATGTCCAGCAGAGGCACACCAGACAAGAACGCCGTGGTGGCAGCGACCGCTCTGGTCGAATGGGCTCTCGGACGGCCGGGCAACAGTCGGTTCGCCAACCGGTGACAGCCGGAGAGCCATCTGGAAATGGAAGCCTTCGAGAGAGCCTTCCCTTGGTTCACAGGTCCAAAAGTTTACAAACAGCTGTGACGTCTTCCGAAAACTCTTCGTTCGGTCCACGTAGAACTTCAGCACTCTAGCTACATCCAGCGAGTGCAAAGTCCTCTCGGCCGGCGACGAAGGTGACGGGAAAAAGACTGGTAACACCAAGGGCTTGTTGAGATGGAAGTCCGACGGCACCTTGGGCATGAAGGAGGGGTGCGTCCTCAGCACTACCCTCGTATCGTGAAAGGTCAGGTATGGAGGCTTGCAGGATAGTGCCTGGATCTCTCCCACGCGTCGTGCGGAGGCGATGGCCACCAGGAACGCTGTTTTCCACGACAGAAACTTCAACGGGGCCGAATGCAATGGCTCGAATGGCGGACCCATGAGCCTGGTCAGCACCACGTTGAGCTCCCACGCCGGGGCTGGCGCCTTCACCAGTGGGAATGATCGAAACAGTCCCTTCATAAATTCCTTAACCAGGCGATGAGACCACAGGGATGACCGCCCTGTAGTCCTGGTGTATCGGGAAATCGCTGCCAGGTGTATCTTGATTTAAGCATGAGATAGTCCAGTTTTGGCTAGCGACAGAAGGTACAGCAATACTTGAGGGGCCGTAATCCGCAGAGGGTTAATCTTCTGTGCACTGCACCAGATAGAGAACCTCTTCCACTTATGTCCGTAGCACTTGAGAGTTGAGGACGCCCTGGCCTTTGTAAGCAACCCTCTGCAGTCGGCCGGTATATCGTATCCTCCAAACTCTAGTGCTGCAAGAGCCAGGCCTGCAAGTTCAGCGACTCCGGGTCGTGATGAAGAATTGTGCCTCCTTCTCTGGAGAGAAGATCTGCGTCCGTCGACCGCTTGACTGGTGGGGACGCTGACAAGTCCAGAAGGCAGAAGGTCCGGGAACCTGATCTGTCTCGGCCACGCCGGTGCGACAAGGATCATTCTGCACCGGGACCTCTTGAGCTGGTTGATGAGTCGGAACGGCAACAGAGGAAACGCATATAGGAACAGGCCGTCCCAGGGGAACGAGAAAGCATCGCCCATGCTCCTCGGTTGGGGAAACCTGCTGGCGAACCTCTGGCACTTGGAGTTCGTCGCCGTCGCGAACAGGTCGATCTGGGGTTTGCCCCATCGCTGAAAGAGTGGGTCCATTTGATCCTGGCGTAGTTCCCACTTGTGGCACGAGCGCAGCTCTCTGCTGAGTGAGTCGGCAATGGTGTTTTTTATCCCTGCCAGATGAAACGGCACCGGAAACATCCCTTGAGCAACGGCCCAATGCCACAAGTCCTGGGCTTCCTTGGATAGGGCCGGGGATCTGGTTCCGCCCCGCTTCCAGATGTAGAACATCGTGGTGGTGTTGTCGGTGAAGATCCTCACCACCTTGCCCTTGAGTGATGGCAGAAAGGACCTGAGGGCCCGAACATTGCCCGGAGCTCCAGGATGTTGATGTGGAGCGGCTTCTCCTCCGGGAGCCAAAGGCCTCTCGCGTAAAGATTTCCTGGAGGGATGGGGAGCCCACACCGGGAGGCATCCGTCGTCACCGTCGCCTGGTGGGCCGGGGTCTGAAAGTCCGTCCCCGCCGCTAGATGAGCGCGGGTGCCCCAACACCGGATCGCTCGTCGGAAGGTCTCGTTGAGAGGGATCCGGTCCTCGAAGCTGCCAGTCGCTTGAATCCAGCGGGCGTCGAGGAACTCCTGTAGAGGCCGCATCCGATGCCTGCACAGGTGCACGAGATAAATGCAAGAGGACATCATCCCGAGGCGGGACTTGATGGACCTCACTGTGGCCACGTCCGTGGCCAGCAGACGCTGTGCCTTGCCTAGGATGGCCTTTGTCCTTTCCTCGAACGGCGAGGCCAGGCGCGCCACTGTGTCAAGCTTGGCCCCCGGAAACAGTGCGACTTGAGAGGGGACCAGGTGGGACTTGGGGAAGTTGATGGAGAACCCCAGGTCCTTGAGCAGCTGGATGGTCTTCGCTGTGTGTTCTACGGCGAGCTCCCTTGTCCTTGCGCGGATGAGCCAATCGTCCAGGTAGGGGTAGACGTGGATCCCCTGCAGGTGCAGCCGCGCCGCCACTGGAGCGAGGCACTTGGTGAAAACCCTGGGAGCCGACTTCAATCCGAACGGGAGGGCCTTGAACTGGTAGTGCCACCCTTGGACTACGAACCTGAGGAACTTCCGGTGTCCTTTTAGAATGGGAATGTGAAAGTATGCATCCTCCAAATCCAACGATGACAGGAAATCGCCCTCCTCCAGCTGTCCCAGCACGTGCTGGAGGGTGACCATCCGGAACTTCTGTGCCTTGATGTACTTGTTCTTGCACCTTTCTTGAGCATCGCCCTTAGCTCCAACAGCAGTTGAGGCACGTGGTTTCCTTTCTTGGCCATGGGAGGAATGCAGGGGCACTTTTTTAGAAATTTGAGGGCGTGCCTCGGCCAGGGCGTCCAGCACCCAACGGTCGGTGGAGATGGACTCCCACACACTGACGCCAGCCGGCCTCCCACTGGGGTGCTTCGATGGGGGCCCGACGCCACGGTCGGTTCAATCTTGCTTGGAGGACGCCTTGCCGCCTTGGTCTCCATGGCGACGACGGCGGGATCCACCCGACTTGCCTCGTCCTCTTTAGGCTTCCTGCGACGAGGAGCGGGCCGCTTGGCCGTACGTAGAGGAGCCACCGCCGATCCCTTGGAGGCACCCTGCTTGCCTCCGGAGCTCCGAAAGGACGGCCTTCGTTGCTGGAGAACTCCCAGGGCCTTAGCGGTCTCTTTGTCCGCCTTGATGGCTTGGAGGGACTCATCCACTGCTTTCCCCAAACAGGTTGCTCCCGTCGAACGGCATGTCCAAAACCTTGGCTTGTACGCCCTGGCGAAAATCCATCGCCTTGAGCCACCCTCATCGTCTGAGGCAAACGCCGTTGCCTAGCTGACGGAAACTGGTGTCGGCAATGTCCGTTGCCACCGTTATGGCGTGGTCCGACGCCACCTCACCTTCTTGCAAGATCTCCAGGGCCTCAGCCCTCTTGTCGTCCAGTAGGAAGTCCAACAGGGGGGGCAATCTTGTACCATAACTCCCTGTCGTAGCGGGCCACGATCGTGAGGGTATTGGCCGTCTTAATCGATGTTGCCGCCGACGAGATAACTCGTCGTCCCATTGCATCCAGCTTCTTTCGTTCACCGTCCAGCGGGGAAGTTGACGTTGAGGCCAATGCCCCCCCCCCCGCTTTCTTCTTGGCCGCCGCTGAGACGACAGTCAGGGGTCGGTTGCGCCCCAAGGCACAAAAGGTGCCGCGTCGGGGACCCGGTACTTCTTCTCGTACCGATCCCTCTTGGCAGGCGTCGTAGACAGGGTCTTGAGAAGGGTGAGACCCTCGTCCCAGATGTCATCCAGCAATGGCACCGCGAGGACCATCTTCCTTTTGGCCTTGCGCCGTTGGTAAAGGAAACCTTCCTTCTTCTCTTCGGGGCAGAGCTGAAACAGCTCAGATGCCCTGGCGATCATAGCGTGGAAAGACCCGATCTCATCGGGGGGGAGGCCCGTGCTGGAGGCGATGGGAGCTCCGTCCTGTCATCGCCGCTGTCGTCATCTGTACCCGTCATGGCAGTGTCCGTTCCCGTGTCATCCCCAGGTACGGGGGACATGGGCAAAGGCTGAGCAGGCCACGAGAGCTGAAAAGGTGGGGCTGGATGGGTCTGTCTTCTCTTGTTTGGGGGACTTCCCGACGGGTCTGGCTCTGGCTCCTCCATCGGGCCTGGTTCCGGCTCCTCCGTCGGTGGTAGGGGCGATCTCGTCCTTATCTCCGAACATAAGGATTGTATTGCCAACAAAATGGCCACCGAGTTGTCCTGCGGCTCCGGAAGCAACGGGCGCAACGGTTGACTAGGAACCTCGCCTGCGCCGCTGGCGCTCTCATAGTCCCTTTCGTCGGGATTCCTCCCGCGGGAGCGGGCCTCTTCGCCGACCTCGTCGAGGCCCTCCAAGACTTCAACCAGTTCCTCCTCGGAGGCTGTGTCCGTGTCCACAATGGCCACTGGCTCCTCCCCCCCTCTTTTTCCACCGGGGTCTTCAAGGGGGTCTTCTCGATGGGCCTGAAAGAGGCTTCTCTCCGCGGTGGCAGGGAAACTCTGGGCCCCGAGGTCGCCTCCACTGGTGTAGGCTCCTCAGGCTGCGCCAGGGCCGCCGCGACTTCCTCGATAGAGGCCTTGGCCGGGTGAATCAAGGCCTTCACCACCTTCTGCGGGCCTGTGGCCTTCACCTTGGGGCGAGGGTCACCGCCTCGGTCCCCCTCGACTGGATCCTTCGAGATCGACCGGGGCCTCTCCAGAAGCTTCGCGGGGTTCTCGGCCTTCCTCTTCCCTGAGCCAGAGCGTTGGCTCGTGGTTGATGGCGCTGGAGAGGACGGGCCCTTTCTGGCAGCAGAGGAGCCCGACCGTTCGGCGCTCCCGGTGCCCAAGGACTTGCGGTGCTTTGCCTTCTGTTGGGCCCCTGTCGCCGGGGCGCCCTCACAGGATTTAGAAGACTGCTCGGACTTCTTCTTCTTCTTCTCACCTGACGGGCTCTTTCCTTCCAGCCAGTTGTAGAGATGAAGATGCCGGTCCCTGATGGTCCGTTCCGACATGTTCCCACAAAACGCACAGTCCTTCTCCACGTGCATTTTGTCCTCATGAAAGCAGTAGAGACATTTCCAGTGCTCGTCCTCCTTGAACACATTCTGCAGCTGGCATCCAGGGCAAACTCTGAACAGCTTTCCGGGCATCGAGCTTCCTTTCTCCTGGGCCATGTCCGGGTAGGCCGCAGAAACTTCTGGACTCCTCCAAGAAGCGTAACTCGACGAAAACTTCACCCTTGAGGGGTGTAGAAAATCCGAAACGGGTCCCCGTTGATCGGATGTAGACACGGTGGAGCTTGAGGCTCTATTTGACAGAAAAATTAGAAAATCTCTCTGAAATAGCGCGAAAATGCAGCAAAAAGCTTGAGAGCTAAACACGAGGACTCCCAACACTTGAGCAAGCAGTAAAAATCTGAGGATGGCTGCCAGAGGCGGGGCTTAGGGAGAGGGCAGTCATTGGCTGGGGGCAGTATGACCCATAGACCAGTGATTGGTTACAACTAAGAAAGACAGATCAGAAACTAAACTGATACTGATTTTTTTCTTTAACGAGGATTCCCGGCCTGACGGGGAATATTCATGAGCATGTGAATCCATGCAAGACCCCATGCTGGCGAAGTATACATCTTTCATGTCTAAAGTTGCCATGTAGTCCCCCCTGTTTTAGCAGTGGGATTACTTCCTGTAGCGTATGCGTGCAAAATTTGTGAGGCTTGACATATGTGTTCGCAGGGCGCAGGTCTAGGACAGGGCGCATTGTAAGGTCTTTCTTTGGCACAAGGAAACACAAGGAAGTACATTGAATAGATACCCTTGTTTACCTGGTTTGCCAGGACGATTTCTATGGCATCCTTTAGTAGCAGTACATTCACCTCTTCCAGCAGAATGCGCTGTTCCTCCCGCATCATTTGTCTCTTGGCGGGTGGTTGGGTGGTGTTTGTATGAGTTCTATGCAATAGCCTCTCGCCACGGTATAAAGTACCCACTTTTCTGACGTGATCCCCTCCCATGCCCTGGTAAAATGAGAAATGTGACCTCATACTGGAGAGGCGTGGGAGGGGACCTGGAGCGGGTGGTCATTGCTTGGGTGGGGGGCAGGGAGTGTAGCCTCTGGAGGAGGATATGCCTCTACTTCTCGACCTTCTGTGGCCCCTTTGAAAATGTTGTTGGGAGGATTGCCCCTGCCAGGAACCCTAAGATGAAGTCTGGCCACCCTGCTGGTAATTAGAGGACCGCTTTGAGTTTTTTCCTCTAAAACTGTGTGTATTAAATGTGCCTCTCTGAACAAATGGTGTGAGCTGTCCCAGGGGTTTGAGGGTGTCATACTCCTCCTGAGCACTTTTCAATGCGCCCTCAACCATTTTTCCAAATAAGGCGTTATGCTCAATTGGCATATGGCTTGGGTTTCCAGCTTGAAACCTGATTGACGTAGCCATGCATGGCATTAAATGAGGATACCCTCAGCTACTATGCGACCTGCGTTATCTGCTGCGTCCAGATTATTTTTCCAGAATGAAGCTTGCCACCCGTTTACCTTGAGCTACTCGTTATAAAAGCTGTGTTTTCCGGGGCTCTGTGGCAGAGTCTATTTGTTGTGAGATCTCGTCCCACTTGTGGCAATTATAACTCGCCAGGAGCGTAGTGTTGTTGGATATCCTTACTGAGGAAGCTTCTTTCATGCCCAGTGTGTACATTTGGTTGGTCTCCTTGTCAGGAGGGGATTTGTCAAAGGCTAAAGGTGTGCCTGCTCTTTTCCTTGTGGTGGTTACCACAAGAGTCCCCCCTGCTGCACAATGGGTCTGACAGGGCTGGTCGAAACATCTTCTCAATGCGAGTTTTGACTGCCCTTCTCAGGTTAGAGGTAAGTAAAGATGGGTAAATGTGCCAGATCGACTTGAGCAGTGCAATGAACTTTGCTGCAGATCTCTTATCTCAGCGGCCGACTTGGGCCTCCTCGGTATCGATTTAAAAATGTTCTGAAGCTTTTAAAAGAAAATCATTATAGATATTATCCACAGGGGAATCAGCCACAGGTTGGTTAATATGGTCTGGAGATTGAATTATGTATAAATCATTATCAAAATATTGGTCTTTATCCTCTATGTCCCCTTAGTCTCTCTGGTATGCTACAGAGCCAGGGTCCTGCGAATCTGACATGTCAAAATGGTATAGGTCATCAGATCTGTTTTGAGAGGCAACGTTACTAGGCTGTGCGGTGCCTAGGCTGGGTCTTTTGGCGTTGGGCTGCTTATTAGCTGCTTCACCTTGAGGGGGCCCCTGGAGGTTGGTAAATTGATCAGGGTTCATTGAGTGGAGCTTAGTAAAACTGTGGGAACAGGGGTAGGGAAAGGCTCTTGTGTAGAGGGTTGTTTGTTGTACATTGCCCCTTTACACTTTGTAACCAGTGTTTCTGAGGATAGGGACGTCGAGAATTTGGAGTTTTTCGACGTTTTGGATTTGAAGAGAGTGTTTTTTAGTACATTCTCTCATTTTTTAATTGCTAACAAAGCCCGTCAGCGCGTCTTTCGACACACGGTCGGTGGCACCCGAGGACTTCTCTGATTTACTCCGATTTACTTAAGGTGTCGGAAACAGACTTCAGCGTCTGTTTTGGGGTCCTGTCCTGTGGCGAACGCGATGGCCCAGAGGACAGGGACTTTTCAGACCTTCCCTTCGACAACTAGTGTGGTTTATCTCTCAACGAAGCGGTCGACTGTCGGCCATGGGGGGTGCATTTAGTGTGGCGTGCGGTGCTTGAGCCACTGGGTGTTGTATCCATAGTAGAACCGCCGGCCTGCCTGTTGGCAGTCGGGGGCTCGCATGCGGGAAACGGTAGAGTCCCAATCGCCCTCAGCGACACTTAGGACGCCAATGCTGGAGGCTCCCTCAACATCCAACACAGCCTCAGCCTCCATGGCATGATGGGCCCAGCGTTTAGTCTTCTGGTTCTTTAGTGTCTTGGGTCAAAACAGTTTACAGGACTTGCACTGTTTTAGCAGAATGGTCTCTAGGAAGGTAGAGATTAGACACCCTGTTTTGAGTCCTTGCAGAGAAACTTCCTGTTACAGGAAGGATAACATTTAAACAGTGTGTTTTCTATAGCATGGAATGATTGCAGCTCAGTGATGTAACAGGAAGAAAAGAGAAATAGGCATTCTCTCAATGAGATGAATTATGACCTCCCCCCCCCACTCTCCCTACTGTGCAGGACCGAGGCCCGTTGGGGCCTAGGTAGGCCGCAGACAAAGTGCGTTGAGATGGGTGAGTAGTTGCCGTCGACAAATGTTCTTGTCCTCGAAATCAGTCGCCAGAGATCTTGCGGTGTACGGCCGTCGAAAGGATAGAAATAAAGTCCAAACATAAAGGCGTTAGCCAGAAGAAGGAACTGCGCAACTTGTGTCAGACTATGATGGCGGAAAAAACAATCTGAGGGACCTAGACGCATGAAGGACCATGGGTACAGGAGACGTCACACTAGGGATAGTATTACTCGCACACCCTATTGACGTCCCTTTTCGAGTTTCGAAAACAAAAAATGTAATACTCTGCGGCTACCACTCGATGTCGACCTATGGATAGCATGTGATCCAAGCAGATCCACAAGCCTCAGAAATAAATATATATAAAATTATAGTGCAGGGAAATCAAAAAAAGAGATCTAAGCCAGAAAACACTGGACTATATCTGGATGTCATCTTCTTGGTCAGAAATTGATAGCCTGAAAATTCACAAGACGTCCAATAGTGATCATCATCTACTAGAACTAACCTGGTCATTGCAACGAGTAGTTAACTCGAAGGAGTACATCTGGCCAGTGGAAATAAGTCAAGGAGGCAATAGACTGAGAATTAATGGGTGCCTTATAAGCTCCTTGAGACAAAGGCTAAAAGGGAGCTTGAGTTCAATTATCCTCAAGAATAAACTACGCACCCTTTCTCATTCAATTCTGCACTAAAACGCCCAAAGTTCCAGTCTCAACGAAAGAAACATGTCTTTAGCGCTCAAGCAAGCCTGGAGAAAAAATAAAATGAACAACAAGATCAGACACTTAAAAAAGACAAGCTGTGAACACGATATCTCCTTAGGCATAAAGAAGCGCAAAATGAAATATCATAATTGGCTCAAATCTTTTAGGATAATAAGAGACCAAGAACATGCAGAATCTATTCTGAATTTGATTGCCCAACACAAATCCATAGAAATTTGGAAAATTCTGAATAGAAATTCAAGTTAAAATGCAAGACTGGTAAATGGGATCTCTATGTCAGCTTGGGAAAATCATTCAAAAGTGTATTTAACGATGGCCACTATCGTTCTGACTTCGTGATTCCAGTCAGTATGGAGCCCTGGGATGTCTGTGAAACCAATGTGAACATTGTAAGCATGATTCCACAATTAAAGAATTATCGGGCTGCGGGTCCCGATGGACTGACCAACATAATGCTAAAGGCAAAAAAAGAAGTATGGGCTGACTTCATTGTGGAGCTTTTTTTTCTCATATCCATCTCAAAGGAAATTCCGACTTCTTGGAAATCAGCAGTAATTATTCCTATATTCAAAAAAGACAATAGGCAGGATCCTGTTAACCAACGCCCTATTGCCCTATTGGATATAATAGGTAAGATCTTTGCCACATGCTTACAACACAAAATTACTGTTTGGGCCACCAACATCGGCCTCATGGATTGCCGTCAAACTGGCTTTACCAAAGGAGTTGGAACTGAAGTAAACTTACTAATTGTTATTCTTTTGAGACTTGAAGCCATGAAGTCTCATAAAAAACTGTTTATGGTTTTCATAGACCTGAGACAAACTTTTGATACCATCAATCGCACAAAACTTTGGAAAAAGTTATCAGCATGGTTTTGTCCGCTACCTCTACTTCATCCGTTGATGGCTCTACATAATGAAACATCAATCAGAGTGCGCATCGACGGGAGGGGTCAATTGACGAACGAAGTACAAACAACAAATGGTGTAAAAAAAGACTGCCTTTTGGCAGCGCTACTGTTTAAACTTTACATTTCTGACATCTCCGATGTTCTCAACAGTGTTCATTGTTTTCCACCGAAGCTAAATGGCCCACAGATCAGCTGGGCCCTCTATGCCGATGACATTGTGCTATTTGATCAAACCGAGATCTGGTTACGACTACTACTGACCAAATGAGCCTCTTACCTACAAGTTAATGATCTCGCAATCAATGCTTGTAAATCCAAATGTATAGACTTTGGGGCAAAACAGCAATCCATTGGCAAAACCTTTAAATGGACTGCAGCGGGTGAAACAATTGAGTCTGTTTCAGTTGTCATTTTTGCAGTGATTGACTATCTTGACAAGATTTTGGACCATGAACCACTATCAGGAAAATGAACTAAGTAGCTTAATATTGTCAAAAGGAATCGGGATGTTCATTGTCTGGAAGAAGTGTAAGAGATGGATGTAAATTCTGTGTAATTAAAGTTTTGTAATAAAAGTAATTGTTACTAAAATAAATAAATAAAATGTATTGCTAATAACTTTGCACTTCACAATGAATTGGGCTGACATTTTGCAGACAATTTTGTATGTACAGACGCAAGGGTCATGACATGATGACTTGTGTGCTGATGAGTGAGGATATGAGCAGTGCATTGGCTATTGGAAGACCTGGAACCACAATTTGCAATTTTTCCACTTTCAGCTTTGTATCCACCTCAATGCACTGCACTAGTGTACTGGAAGGCCTGGAATGAGAGTGCATATTTCAACACAACATTTTTCTCTGTGCCAGTCTAGTCTACCTGAAAATATGGAAAGAGGCATATTTCAGAACTACAATTTCCTGCAATCCATGAGGCCAGTCTCCCGAAGACCTAAAACCTAAACATGCAGCTATGAACTTTTGGGATTCTGTGATGTTGGAGATCACGCAGCCATTAACTACATCTCACACATTGCATTCTATTGATAAGGCCTTGGAAACTACATCTTAATGACCTACTGTAAATTATGGGGATTGAAACTGCACTCTCCAGACTAGTTTGAAGAGTATCCACTTAGATTATTAAATCTAGAAGCTGGAACCACTGCACAGGTGCCCTCAGTACATTAAGCACCTGCTTAAGCAGTGCTGATCCAATGCAGCATGCCAATGTATCCCTCTTTTCCAGCAGTTCACTGTGCCCACCGATTCCTGACATAATAAATTCTAGGATTGTGTGCTGCTCTCGTTACTGTGAGGCAGTGCACCATCTCCTGCTTTCGTAAAATAGTTTTAAAAGCTGCTCTGCCATTTGCATTTTGGTTTACATCACACAGTTGTCTTTTTGTGGTTGTCAGCCAGTCCAGATTTGTTTGCAGTCTGCTACTTTCAGACTTGTATTTACAAGAGGAAAATCAAAACAAAACGCCAGAATGCAAAATAAAACCCTGCCTGGTGAGTGAACTCACCCCCGGCAAGGGACAACTTGGGAGAACCATTAAAGCAAATTGCAAATTTACTTCTAAAGCTAGGGCTAGTTTCAATGCACAACTATTTGTGACAAATTGATTATTCAACAGCTGGAGGCCGACAGCCCCACAGTTTCTTTCATTTCTACTTTTTCCTTTACTGATTTTCTAGTCCTGGATAGATTGCTCAATAAACACAAACCTGGCAGGGTAGCATTTAGGCCAGCATGCAAGTGCTCGGCTCCAGGTTGAAATACATAACATCACTTTAATTATAAAGTAGCTGCAGAACAATCTATTTTTTAAACTTTTTTTATTAAAGTGTTCTTGGTAACAAAAAGAAAGATGAGCAATAATCATAAATATTTCCAATACAATATATACAAATCACATTATAAATTGCAATATGTATCATACAAATACTAAAACATAATTTGGGAAATATCGCAATTACCAGTCAAACTATCACCAAATCCCAATCCAAAACCATTCATCTTCAGTGCAATTTATCCTAGTTCATTTACAAGTAATTTCCTGCCAAATAAAATACAAATTAGAATTCAAGACATGGTTCCCGCCAGAATTAATAGACCACGTATGGTCACTCTCTAAAAAAATCTATACGCATAGTTCGGTCATTTGGCAGTTTAGGACAGCTTGACATCAAGTTTCAATTTTACACAATCGACATAGCCGGTTTTCAAAAGGGATACTCTTCCAGGTACCTATCCTACTAAAATTCGGAAGCAGTCCTAACTTTAGGAGTAAAATAAATCTTTTAATCCTATTATCATTTTCCTTAAAAATATATTTCAAAGTCGAATTAACAGGAAATGCTTGTTTCACATAATCTCCATATCTCCTTTTCTGGTGAAGTATTCTCAAGTTATTGTCTCTCTCCCAGATTTATGACTTTTGTTTAATCTTTTCGATTGCAACTCCAAAATTAATGGGATAACCAACTGTGTAGTCTATGCCATCATAAAAGAGAGAGCAGGATTTCAGAGCAACCAGAACTACACAATGTTTCAATATATTAAAAGAGGAGTATGTCCTTCAATTAATATCTTCATTAAAAGAATACCCAGGGCTATTTTTTTCAAGGTCTGCATAGCCATGCATCCTAGCTCACAACATATTGCTTCAATACGAGTGGAATTGGGTAATCCAAGCGTAGCACGCCATCATTTCCCTTCTAACTTATTTATATACTTTTACCAGGCCATCCGTAGAGTAGCTCCCTGTATGAGGATTTTTAACTCGCCCCATGCTTTTGCAGGATTTTAGCCGTTGACACGGTCAGCCATGCCATCCTGCTCAACCGTCTTTGCGATAACCTGGGCATCACCGTTCAGGCCCTGGCGTAGCCGACTTCTTCTCTCTCTGATCGACCCTCCCTGTTCCAACTCTGGTCCTTCCTCTCCTCTATCTTTATCTCTACCTCTGCCTGCCTGTCTGCTATCCAGGAGTGGTGTGCCGCTAATGATCTCTGCCTTAATGCCAGTAAGAATGAGATTCTCATCAGCACACCCGCTCCCTCCTTTCCGGTCACTCTCTGGCCGGCCTCTCTTGGTCCTCTTCTTGCTCCCACCTGCGAGGCTAAAAACCTCAGGGTCATCTTCGACTCCACACTCTCCTTCTCTCCTCACATCTCTGACGTCTCCAAGAAATCACACTACCAGCTGCACCTCCTCAGAGGTATTCTTCCTTTCCTCTCCTTCCCCCAGAAGCTCACCATCTCCAGAGCTCTGGTTCTCTCTATGTTGGACTATTGCAACAGCCTCTTTATAAATCTGCCTGCTTCTTCTCTACGCCCTCTGCAACTGACCCAAGAAGAGGACTGCTAGACTTTTCCTGGGCCTCAAGCCCAGGGCTCGTATCTCTCCAGGACTGAAATCTCTTCACTGGCTCCTAGTGGCTTCAAGGATTAAGTTAAAAACCCTCTGCATTGTCCACAAGGCCTTCTAGGGCATGGGGTCTCAATACCTTCAACTCTCTCTTCCTAAATATCTTCCTTCTCAAGCTCTTCGCTCATCCGCCTCCAAATCCCTCAGAGTCAGTCGCTTCTCCAACGGGTTGGTGGTAGCTCTCTTTCTTTGGCTGGGGACTCCCTCTGGAAAAGCCTCCCTGACTCCCTGAAAACTTGAGAACCACCATCTCCAGTTCTAGAAACACCTAAAAACCTTCATCTTTGCTTCTGCTTTCTCTCCTCCTCTCCCCTGCTGAATTCCTGGTTGAAACTGTACTGGCTTCATGGCCACCCTCTGATCTCGGGCACAGGCCCCCTCCCCTGCCTGTTACACACCTGCACTGCCTCCTTGGCAACCACCGCATTTGGGGACTGTTTTCTGTATCCCTACAGTCCCTCACCAGCATTGACACCTGATGTCTGCACTTACCCTTGCACTTGCCACCAGCTGTCCCTACTTCCCTTATTGCTTATTTATTCTATTACCCCATGTACTGCACTGACCCCACCCCCTTCCCACTCCGCACTTTTCCTCTTCCTCATCCCCCTACACTTGCGTGTTCTGAATGACACTTGGCCTAGTAGGATCGCTGTCTTCCCTCTGTTCCCCCTCGCTTGCCGCGTCGCGCCTTGACACGCTTGGGTATAGGCGGATTATAAATGCCATATCATATATCATATCAATGCTAGTAGCAAGAATATTAATCACTAAAGTAATAGTGATACACATACCTAAATATGTGTAGTTGATTACTTCTGATAAATTTCATTTCAAAGTTTCCATACATATTTATTAGGCGTACACCTTCTTAATCATCATTTTAGTTTTTTTGTAATTTACGCACAAATGATTCTTTTCAGCATGTTTCTGAAGGGTCAGCTCCCTTTTACTCCCATTTGGGTATGATCAATTAGAATAGTGTCATCTGCATACATCAGGCAATTGACATGGTGATAACCAACGCGCATGGGAAAACTCCGACATTTGTCAATTTACCCCTTAAGATCAGCAACATAGCCAGGCTCCGTGTCCCTCCTGATTCAACCTAAACTGTACCATAGTATCGAAATAGAGGGACTTCACAAAATGCAAGTTAACTGTATACAAACCCCAAACATGTAATTTTTCCCATAACAGCCTGACTACCATATGAATACGCCTTTTCATAGTCAACTAAAGCAATGTGCATGACCATCCGTTTAGTACTCCGAGTCTCTCGCATCAGATCATTCGAAATACAGAGATTGACAGTAGTACCAACCCCTTTCTTGAACCCATTCTGGTGAATACCTCATATTTTCCCTCTTAATCTATTCATTGCTTCTCTGAAGGATAAACACTGAGACTATTTTGGCAGTAGAATCTATCATTGCCAATAAACGATAATTCTCTGGTTTATCTTGAAGACGATTTTTATATATCGGTATAAGAATTGATTTGGTCCAATTAACAGGGACTTTATCCATATTCACCACAATTTAAAATATACTGTATAATTTCAGTCCATAAAAGAGGGTCCTTTTTAATTACTACAATAGCCAAACCATCAGGGCCAGTATCCCTAGATGGTTTCATTTGTTTTATTACACTATCAATATCTTCATTTGCGACAAACGATAATGTTTTACTAATTTGTGGTCATCTGGATCTACATTCAATTTCTTTTCATCTTTGTAGAAATTCTTACAAATATAATTATCCCATGACCATTCTGAAATAGGATTGACCTCATTTGCGTCCTTAGTCAATAGCTGATTCAGTTTTATCAATGCCCACATTTTTTGTGTATCATTTGATCTAAGGCAAAGCATAAGCCACTGACTAGTTGCAACAGAACCCTTTTGCCAGTTTTTATAGCCAGTATTCAATTTAGTGATCGCCCTTATTTTTTCATGAGCAGTATTATCACCCTTTTTACTTGCTTCATGCTGACCTTCAATAATGTCTTCTTCTCAACCATAGCCATGTCATTAAAATGATTATACCCTTTAAGGTTTTCTTCTTACTTGCATTGTTTAAAATATTCTCAATTAAAATGTTATAATAATGAAAACCGCTAAAACTGGAGAAACCATCAGATAAATGATCCAAAATACATTCATTAAATACACAAATATTTCTTTCAGACCAAGTTACTGTATTGTCCATCCCACTGACCTGATAATTCCCTATTAGCTGATTATAGGACCTGCTAGTATTATATGAAATGTAACATTAATGGCTGCATGGTCGCTAAAGCATGTGTATGTGTGCCTATATTCACTTAATATAGTCAGTATCTCTTTTGGTACCAGTACAAAATCCAACCAAGCACGTTCATTAAAGCTATACCAAGTGTGAGTTGCAATATTCTGGCTCATCGGTTGACCCAAATCATGGGCAAAAATAAAATAAAAGCCAATTACCTGGATTACGTTCCAATTCCTCAACTCTAGGTATTGACACCATGCTGATGCTTAGTATCCAATATAGGAAGGTTACTATAAAAATAATTATTTCTAAAAAACTAATAAGCAAACACGCGCTTGAAATCCGGAATAGCGAGCTCATTAGATCATAACTACACCAAACACTCACCATCCCATATCACTATGCTTACTCTCTACTCTAAACCAACACACAATTAGAGTGCAGCTACACCCCTCGATCAATTTCGGCTTAGCTGCTCACATACGAACATTACTCCATGAACACATTCTAATAAAACGCAGCTACACCCCACGAAAACCGGCCTAGCTGCACACATATGCGTCCTACACAGGCCTAACGCAGCCAGAACCCACTTTTGTTGTCCATCCTCTAGACTGCACACATTCAACTGATATCAAATACCATCACACCTAATGCTAGGCTGCAGCTACCATCAGGCAATTGCATCGGCTGCGCACGTAATTGGTGCACCCAAGTACCCTATGACACCTTAATCTCTCAACTGACCTGGACTACGGTCCCCGAGGGCGTTCAACCTACCAGCGCTTTGAGGTCATACCAATGATATATAGAGCGCTATATAAATTCCAAATAACAAAAAAAACCTTGGATAGTTGAGGTCACCGACCAATATATATCCACCTTCAGTGTTTTCTGATGTCCATTGTTATAGTATTAGATCAATTCTATTACTATCATCTGACATTTTACTACTTGGAGGATTATATATATTTATAACCAAAATCTCATATCTCCTTCCATTAGATGTATTTATCATGACAGCAGTCACAATATTAGTATTTGAGGCTCCAGTATCAAATTGCACCATAGGTATAGTATTTTTTATATCAATTAACCCGCCAGAGGGTCTCCCTATCCCACCAAGTGGGGCCACTATCTCAGAGGAGCTTCCTGCTTTCTTTCTATGTATCCCATGTTATTTAACTCACTAATATGTTTCCTGATCATTTCAGCAACAATAGGGGAGACTAAGTGTACTTTAGTCCAGTTTCATCAGAAATAAGTTCTGGAAACTTCACCAATTTTATCTCTCTAGTGGTGATCACCCTTAAAATCAACAATCGTATGCAAGATGGTCAATACATTACCGAGATTCAAATACGGGTTCAAACTAGTAGCCCTCAGTTCCCAGAGCTTTATTTTGTTTGACAAACATTTAGTACTCCATTGCTCCTCTAGTGTTACATGCAGCCTATTGGAAAAATAAAATCCACCGATTTTGGCTGACTCGCCACATTTTCCCTCTCAACTATAGGAGCATCATCCCCATTGTTTGTATCTTCCATTTACTGTTGCGCATATGATCTCATATTGAAAGTTGTTTGAGTAGTGATAGAATTATTATTCGTTTTTATCCATGCATTAGGATTAGTGGATTGTGGTCTCTTTCTTGTTTCTGTAGGAACAGGAGGTTTTATAGTAACACTCCAAGCAGTAAAAGGGAGTTATCGACTTGTAGAATTTCTGATTGAGCATTAACCTCTAAAAAAGTCAGATCACTAACAATATTATTAGCACGAGTCTGTGTATTTCGTGTTATAGTTCCATGGTTAATAGCACAAGGGGCCTTAGTGGTTAACATGGGGTGCTTTGCCTTACCTCTTCTATGTCTCTAATAATTCTTAAGAGCTCCCAAGTTAAACAAAATCATAACAGTGAGAATCCATCAGTTCAATGACATCCTCCTAATATACATTTTCATTATTTATATCCTCTTCCATAATAACTTTACTGTTTATTGATAGGGGACAGTCATCACAACCCTCTTGGGTCACGCTAGTTTCAGATGAATGTTCCTTGCGAGTTTCCCCTTTCTGAGCAGCTTCCAGCACTGTGTATACTAAGCATACCAGTCCATCCTTTATTATTTGTTGTTTCATGTATAAATTATTACAAATTGCTAGTATACCTTTTAGCATTACCAGCATTTCAGACTCCATAGGGGGTTCCTCTTCCAATGACTCCGAAGAGAAGTAGGAGCTAGAGGCTGGGGAGGAAGCAAACTCTTTCCGCTATTTAGACCAAATCGGTAGATTTGGACAGATTGATGATAGCGTCTGGTATATTATTCACATCTTCCAATCCCAAAGGAGACATGAACATTATTACAGGCAAAGTACTCAGTGTATTTTTGTAATCTGAAAAGCCTATTCAATAAGGAATTGTTGTCAAAAGGTCATTTATTTAGCGATTCTGTATTTCTATTTAGTACTTCCACACCAAATACCACAATTTCACAATTTCATCATCTTGAATTTCACTCACTGGGTTATGTATCTGTACTTTAAAGTACTCTGTGATTTTATTTTGTGTCATATTCGAGATACTTCTTTCCTCATTAACAGCATTAATAACTGCAGCTGTAGCTTCCTAACCCACCAATTTAAAACTTTTTTCTGTTTTAATAGTTTTTTCCACTCTAAGAGCTCTGCTACAAGCCGACTGAACAGTACTACATTATGGGTACTCATTCCCAGAGGCTGGCATAATGGATCAATCTTGCAACATTAATTGCACCAAATACTGAAGTACTGCACAGATGCAATTATTTCAAGTCCGGATCACCAGTCGCTCCATCAGTATTGTGGGAAAGTTCAATTACTGTGCTCAGAGGGAACGCCAGACTTGCTCGACGGGCAGGCTGAGTCCTACCCTTCCCTGTCCCCCGACATAACAGAATTGTTCCAGAGTTACTCAATGTCAAGATCACATCAAAATCTCTACTGGTTTCACCATCTACATAGGTCCACATGGGGCACCCGTAGTAAACTCAATTGGTGCCAGCAATATTCAGGTTTAATTTTCTGGTGGTATTTAAAATATCCGACCCCTTTGTATTAATCTGTCATCCTCTGTGGATCTGCCAATAGACGGACCAAACAGTAAGCCTTCAAAAGCAGTCGGTATAACTTACAATGAGTTTGAAATCCAAAATAGATGTAAAAGAAACTCACCCTACCACTTGCTCCACTGGCCCTGCGGACAGTGAGACATTACTCGCAATGGAACTTTCAATGTGGCTTCTTTCTTCTTCTTGCTGAAATATTTTATCCATCAGCAGTGATTTTCGATACCGAGGCTTGAGCCTCATTACTCCATCTTCTCGGTGTCAGTGTGTAGTCGTGGGTTGGATTTCTTCATGGTCTGCATGGACTGGTCACTTTCACAGGGTCTTTGCCATGATGGGCCATGGGTAGTGGTCAAAAGGGTTTGTGGCGGTGGCAGGGAGTCGTCTGATCAGACGATTTGGGTTCTGATCCAGCCCTTGGCAGAAGTTCTTGCTTAGCTTCACTAGAAGTTTGTCCAACATCTCTGTGTCCAGTTCTCTGTGAAGGTCAACTATCCTTGTTAAGAGTGGAGCTACAGCCGATATCCTCAGGGCCTTGTTCTCGACTATCTGAAGACTTCCGGTGTCGCTCAACGTAGGCCATCCATGTTGGGGAGGCATACACCAGGGTATGTCTGATGATCGCCTTGTAGACATTGATCTTTGTACACAGGGGCATGGACTTTGTCTTCAGGAGTGGGTACAGCGCTGCCATCTTTCCTGATGCCTTCTGCAGAGTATTCTCGATATGGCTTCCCCCAGTTTAGTTTGCTGTCCAGGGTCACGGCAAGGTAGCGGCTGCTGCTCACGCACTTGATGGTCTCCCTGTTGAGGGTGATGTGCGGGTGGCCCTTAATATCTTCTTTCTGGTGAACAGCATGGTTGTTGCATTGCTGGTGTGGAGTTCTATCTGCCAATCACTGTACCATGTCGGGATGGCATCCAATGAAGGTTGCAGGTTCTTCACCACTTCCTTTTCACTGAACGACTGGGAGAGGACTGCAACATGGTCCGCATACAGTACCAGGTCGGTCTTCTGGAGATCTGACGGGATATCGTTGGGGAAGAAAATGAACAAGAAGCACACTGGCTTGAATTGGATGTGATGAGGACATCTCAGACCGCATGACGACATGCAAGGTACAGTCTCACAGGTAGCTCGCAATCGTCTTCACCAGGTAGTTCAGAAATCCTAGGCTGATCATCTTGTGCAGCAGTCCCTTGTGCCAGACTCGGTCAAATGCTTTGGCAGCATCCCAGAAGACGATTCCTGTGGACTTGATGTTGAATCCGTGGCTGATGGTGTACACCACTCAGCAGCTGATGGGTCTTTGCATGCTTTTTTCGAAAATCCAAACTGCTCCTTTGCTAGTAGATTTCCTTCAGATGCAAAGTCGCTAAGGCGGGCGAGGAGGACCGTCTCCAGGAGATTTGATAACCCAGAAAACATGCTGATGGGGTGGTAGTTTGCAGGATCCCTCAGTGGTTTGCTAGCCTTTGGGTATAGGATGACCCTTGCTTTCTTCCAGGATCTCGGGAAGTGATGGAGTGTCATCCATGGATCTCTGTGAGGTGTTCCATTGATGCCAGCGGGAGGTTCTCGATTGCCAGGTTGGTTATTGCGTCGCTCCCTGGTACCTTGCCATTCGCCAGCTTCTCTGCAAGTCCTGCTACCTCAGAGCTTGTGCACTCCTTGATCTCTTCTGCTCCCATCCCGGTTTGGTTTTCTGCGAGATGCTTCTTAACATCTTTCTCCACTCTGTCGCAAAGCCTGCTTCCCTTGTTTGGGGGGAGCGCAGCCTCTACCTTGTCCTTGTTGCTGCATGCACAGTGGATAAGTCCCTGGATTGGTGGGCTTTGCTCCTTCCCAGTCAGGCGACAAGTCGTTCTCCACACCAAGTTGTCTGCCTCCTTCAGCTTGGCTGTTGTGGCCTCCCACTTCTCTACACGGTACTGTCTGATTTGCTCCCGCAGGAGCCTTGCGAGTGTGTTGTACTTCTATCGGGCCCGGTTCTTGTCAGAGATTGACTGCTGGATGCCTCTCAGTAGGTCATAGATGGACCGTCGGTTTGTCTTCCGCTTTGGAACGCTGCTCTCGACTGCCTGCTGGACTTCTATTGTTAAGTCTTCCAGAGTTGTCAATGTTTTCCTTGGTGCTCAAGGGGGTTAGGTGTGACCTTGCTGTTCAGCTCTTCCTTGTAGCGGCCCCAGTCAGCTCTTCTGAAGTTGTACCGCTCGGCCTGCTGGTAAGGTTGCATCTCATCTCCCACTGTGATTGCTACTGGGTTGTGGTCCAAGGTCAGCTCTGCCAGTGTTTTCAGCTCCACAGAGTGCTGCAGGTTCTTCAGTAGCACAATGTCCAGCACATGTAGGTTGTGACTTTCCGCACCTGGTTAGTGTGTGGGATCAGTCGGACCTGCTACCACAAAGGCGTTCTTCCTAGAATACGCCAGCATTGCTAGTCACCTCTGGTTGGCAATTCTGGGGTTCCAGCATCAATGTTTGGCATTGAGGTCTCCTCAGATGATTGTGCGAACTTTGGAATCCAGCAAAGCATTCAGGTCTCAAAGGTCCCACATTGCTTTCACAGGGTTTTAGGCTGAATTATATGCAGCACGCTTTGGGAACACCACCCACAATTAAGACTACAACTGACAGTACAAATTCACCTTTGGTACAAGCCTGTACTACACAGTTAAAGTGGTAGCGATGGTAGAGCAGCCAGACTTATCTCAAGAGTAAGTGAGCAGTATCAGATAGTTACACAAAGGACAGCCATTACTATGACTCAGGCAAACACTGACTCAAGGTTTTCAAGTAAAAGAATATACATTTATTTCACTCTTGAGTTGTATAACATTACACTATTGTAAGCAAGTTAAAAATCACACTCTTAATACACCACACCACTTCCTTAAATTTCAGACAACTTAAACTCACAAAATGAAGTGGGAGAAAAATGGCCCTCCAGCAATTTAAAAGGGAGGGAAAAACAAAATTAATAGAAATTGAACCACACCAACAGGTAAGTACTCAGGGCAAGTCAGCAATACGAACTTCAATGATAAAATCAAATAGAAAAGGCTTAGGGCCAAAGTCAATTGGTCAAAGGTCTTTTGCTCAAGATAATACAGTTCAGGGTAGTTTGCGGTAAAGTTTGTGCCAGGGATTCCGGACGAGGTTGGTTGGCATAAAAGTTAGTTCAAAGAGAAGAGAAGGACAAGCCCTCGGTTTGGAGAAAGATTTCAAACACTTTCACCGCGGCTGAACGAACAACCGGATTTGCACAGTACCTTAAAACCAAGAGGGAGCTGTAGCTGTGGCAGACGTTCCTGGTAGTTCCTGCAGGCTCACAGTTCCTGAAGAGACCGTCTGACTGACAAGAAGTAGGAAGACTGGAGGGTCCTGCACTACCCAGGGAAGAAACCAGCAGCAAAGCAAAACAAATAAAAGGTGCGCTCCTTAAAACCCAAGCAGGGTCCGACCTTCCTGGCTATCCGGCCCAGTGTAGCTCTGTACAGCCAATTCAACCAGAGGAGGGGTTCTGGCTTGTAGTTTGGGCGAACTGGTTGGTCCCACCAGCTCAAGGGAAGAAGTTTCCTGGAGGATCTTCTCTGTCGTCGGATTCTGAAGAGTCGGACCTGCAGCAAGGCTTCACCAGGCGGTTCAATCGTAGTAGGGGTCCTCTTCCATTAGCTCCTCGTTGGTTCTTTCGTTCCAGTGGCGACTCTACCTTTCCAGTCCCAGAGACCTGCTTTTTATGCAGTTTTCCCCCCCATTCATACAGCCTGCCTGTCAATCACACAGCAGGGTGGCTGTCCTGGCAAGGACAGTCCCCTCAGCCAATCAAACAGGAGTGCGACTTGGGTTACCAAGGGAACCCATGGCAGGGTCCGAATATCCCTCCCTCACATCCTGCCTACCTAGACTTTCAGGCGCCTTAAGGAGGGCTTCTGTGCAGAAGCCCGCAAAAAGACGGCGAACAAAGGAATCATCCCCGGTTTGGCGTGCAGAGAAAAACACGAGAAAGACTTAACAAAAAGAAATGGTGAATAAACCCAGCTGGAGTCAAAATAAAATGTATTTGGTCAAGCGGGTTTATGTTCGAGGCTAATATAGTAGCCTAAAACAATACCACGTTTATAGAAGAGAACTGCGGCACGTAAAATAGGGTAGTAACCACTGCCACCAGCCAAGTCTTAGTGTAAAGGTATCGAAACAATGCTCCAAGAGACACAGACAAAAAGGGATAATAATTAACCCTTTCCAATACTCCATGTAAGATGGTTTAAAGTAACTAATAGTAAAGTTAATGACAACTTTACCTTTTCTGGGGGACAGTAGTCAGCCCCAGAAAATTGAGTCAGTGGGAAGTCTCAAAGACAACCCTGTGTCACTGCACTGAAGGTGCTGTGTAACACACATGAAAAATATGAGGTCATGGAGTAGGTGAGGCTCCAGTGCTCAAGATCACACAAAAAGTGAAAACACACACAGCAAAACACATGTAAGAGTGGGACAAAGGCTCACACTCTTACCAGGTGAAAAAAATAAATCCTAGAAATCCAGCAAAGCTGCTGAGGGACTCATTAGGTAAGGGAAATCAGCCATTTATGAGAATTATCCCTAACACAGGGCAGTAAGTTGCAATCAGCCGGAGTGGTCCTGTCGCAGTCTTGACTTGCACTCCAGTGGCTTCGATGCTTCTGAAAGGTGTGAGTGCAATCTCATGGTGGTCGATCGCCATCTTCATTATCACTGCTGCCCCCCTTCGCCCTTCCTTTGACTCCTGCTGGTCGGTAAGTCTGGTACACTCTGTGGTTCGGCAGGATCAGCTTCTGTCTTCTTCTGGATACCATTGGTGTGCCACATCACGATGGCGTAGCTGAGTTTAGATGCCATGTTGGTTTGTTTCTTCGCCCGGGAATAGGCTCAGGACGCGCCTTGCCACCATTTTCATTGTGGGGTCGATGTTCAGCTCCGCAACAAAAGCTGCGATCTTAACAATGATGGTCTTCCAGTTGATGGAGCTCGCTGTTCGCTCTTCAACCACTAGGGCGGCAGCTCGTGGCGGGTTGAGTGGCGTCTTTATAGCTCAGTCTGGATGTGGTGGATGTCCTCTGGGTCTTTGTTGGGCCTTGGCCTGGTGGCAGGCGAGGTGGGTAGTTCCTCTGCATGGCAGTTTTTTCCGAGTCCTGGTGATGTGCAGTGCCTTGGTGTGGTTGTTGGGTTATGCTGCTCCTCTGCTTTACAGTCTCCTTCTGCGAGTCATGTGCAGTGGCTGCTGGGTTCTGTGGTGTTTGCAGTGGTTGTGTTGCCCTCCTCTGCGGCTCGTCCTGTTTGGCTCTGGTCAGGGCCAGACATCCACGGTAGCTGGCAGGGTGAGGTCCCTTGCAGTTGGCGCAGGTTGCCGACTCGTTTCGGTCTCGGCCATATTGTTGCGATGTGTGCTTCTCCCCACATCGCACGCAGTGTGGCTCCTTGCAGCAGAAGGCGGATGTGTGGCTGATGCGCTGGCAGTGGAAGCACATGATCGTCTGCCCAACTTCGGTGCTTCTGAGGCGACTGTGCAGCTGCATAGCCGTGTGATCTTTGTAAGGTCAGTGAGTCTTCCATCGCCGATTGATGCCAGGGTCGCAACAAACAAAGGGAATTTCCTGCTCTTGTCTGCCAGTGAGGTCAGCTGTACAATGCTTTTCACTGAGAGGCTGTGTTCCGCGAGCTCCTCCGAGAGGTCTCTAATGCTGGTGTTTGCCGGGAGGTAACGGAACACAAACATCTGGTACCTCACTCGCTCCAGTGGGAAGGTGTAATACTGCAGGCCCTGCTTGGTGAAGGCGTCCGTCACGCTCCTGTAGTCCTGCAATGTGGTGAGTGGTATCTTTGCATGCTTACCATGAGACTTGGTTGTGAAGGTTGGTGCGCCTCACAGATCCCGGAGCAAGTCGTCCAGGTCCTTGTGAGTCTTCAGGTTCTTCACAAAGACTGGTGGGATCCGTATCTTCTTTGGTGCTGGAGATGCTCATCATGTTAATGTTAAAGGTAATTTGTACAGCGCATTATCACCACCGGAATGGTCCCCTGGCGCATCTGAAAAGGACAGTGTGAAGCAGGGAGGGGGTGGTATCCTCTGTAGAAATCGAGCTGTATGTGGGACATGGGGGGTGGTAGTGTGTCTCCCCCCCGACCCCCAACCATTGTGGGTCCCTCCCTGGGTTTCCTCTTTCTACCAGAATGTATGATTCCTACTCATTCTCTTCTGATTCTGGGGTGAAGAGCCAGGTTTTTAGTCTTGCTGAATTCCAGATGATCCCTTGTATTGAGTAAGCTTTTTGGTACACCATTCCATGTTTTGGTGCCAGGTGTGAGAAAGATGATCCTCCAAATCTTTTATTGTATGGTTTTGGTTCTAGGCGAATGTCTTAGCTGGATCCGAGTGGTCTTGCTGGATGGTAGATGGTTATTTTCTTTTTTAGGAACTCTACTCCTCGGCCGTGTATTGCTCTGTGCGTTATGCACATCGTTTTGACCCTTATTTGTTGTTTTATCGGTAGCCAGTGTAGTAGTTTCAGTGCTGGGCTAATGAGTCCTCTTCGTGTTAGTTTAAGCAGGAGTCTGGTGTCATGATGCCTACCTCTAAGGAGCCAGGCCGGGCCCAGCAACCCCAGAGGCAGACATCATTTTCCCCAGGGAAGTCTCAGCGGGCCCAAGTCGGGGTCCTTTGGACTCAGTCCTGGCGTCTTAGGCGCCAGGCTCATAGCAGACCCCAGTCCTGGCGCCTTAGGCGCCAGGCTCATAGAAGAGGATATGTGTTTAAGTGCTTGGGTGCACACTTACCTGATGCAGACCTTGCTGCTTCATCCAGGCCCTCTTGAGGCCTGAATGGGACTACTTAACCTGTAGGACTACTTCACCAGCCGGGTGTGGTCGGGGAAGGATACATACCTGATTGGTGGAAGGATACATACCAGGAACTTCTTCCAAGGCTATTTAAACCCCACCCGAACAGTCACACATGCTTCGCGTTGTTCTGCACCTAGCAGCTGGACGCTCACCGTGTCAGCTCCTGCATCCTGACTTCAGCCACGCCTGCCAGCACCCAGGAACACCTGCAAGGGGAGAAAGGAAGAGAATAGGAGAAGAAAAGCCCTTACCTGCTAAATCTGCATCCCGGAGTCATTTCTCCAACGGCCCTGAAAAGGAAGACATCATTTTAAAGGCATTTCGTTTCGATCGCTGCAGCGCTGCATTTTACTCACCTTTGCAAGGCGCTTCCATCTTCAGCAGCGATCTTCCGGATTCAGCTACGCCCCGGCGCCTAGAGGAAAAAAGACAAGAACAAAGGTGAGAGGGAGAAAAGGAATAAGGAAAGCTCAGTTTCCTTTTAAGTCTTACCTGTTGGATTATTCCCACTGCATTTCGGGTCCTGCCGCTTCCTGGCATCCCCGGACCCCGGCCCCTATGTGGAAAAAAGACAAAGACATTGAATGAGCGAATGCAAAGACATTACCTGAGCGCTCATCCAGAACTGTTTCACTTCGGGTCTGCGCCATATCTCCGGCACTCCGAACCCCGGCCCCTAAGGGGAAAAAGACATAAGCATTAGCGCTTGCTGCAATTAGACAACGAACATTATTATTAATCTTGAACTTTTGAACAGAACTTTTACAGCGCCTTACCTGAACAGTCAAGCTTACCTGAACTCCCATCAATCCTCAATCCAGTGAAGTAACTGGGTTTCAACGCGCCCCTGGATCAGAAGCAGGATGGAGAGCTCATCCTTCCAAACCCTAAGGTGAGGCTTCACGGGGAATCGTGGAGGAGGTATCGTGGAGGGTTGGAAGGGAGTGGGAGGCTTGAGCATTGTTCCACAGTTGGTAATACTCCCTTTTCACGCACAGGAGGGTATCCAACGAGCCAGGGAAGCCAGAATAGAGGGGCCCTTCCTGTCCATCTTCAGAGTTCTGCGCCTTCGACGCCGCGCCTCCGCGCCTCCGTGGGAACCAGGTGAGCGTTACAGAACGCGAAGCCTTACCACAATTTCCCACCTGGGCGCTATGGAGACTTCCAAGACAGATCAGCTGGCCCATCTTTTAGGGGAATTACGGGCAGAAGTGCACTCAGCCCGCCAGGAGACTAATGCTCTCAGAAGGGAACTAATCCTATCCAAGGAAAGAACTGATGATCTGGCCAAAAGGTTATTGCAGGGCCAGGCAGAGCACACTCCTTTACCTGTTTCCGGAGATATTTCTACAACAATGGGTTCGAATAACCCGGTACAAATCAATCTACCTGGACACATGCCTTTGGCCCCGCCGGAACGTTTTGCGGGGGATCCCAAGAAATATGCCGTTTTTATGAACCAATGCCGTTTACACTTTTTATGCAGGCCCGGGGCCTTCCCCAACGACCAGACCAAAGTAGCCTTTGTACTATCTTACCTCAGTGGCTGTGCTGCCGATTGGTCTATTCCATTGGTAAATCAGGATGATCCCATTCTCCGGGATTTCCAGGGCTTCCAGGCCAGCATGGAAAGATTGTTCGCTCGACACTCGCAGGGACAGGCCCTTGACAACGAACTGCTATCCTTACGACAAGGTAATCAGGATCTTTTGTCCTATATCGCCACCTTTAATAGACTAGTTGTGGAAACCGGATGGCCTGAAAATAAAAGGATCACATTGTTTCATCGAGGCCTGCGCGGAGAGCTTAAAGATGTTATAGCTCAGATAGTAGATCCACCCCAGGCCTGCGCAGACTGCATAGACTTAGTGGTTCAACTTGATCACAGACTTCAAAATAGAAAAGCAGATCGGCTCAAGTATGAAACCAGAGTACCTATCAAGACCCACGTTAACTCCAAGAGTACTGACGTTTCCGAACCTATGCAAATTGGCAGTGTTAAAGGACCATTAACGCAGAAGGAACGAGAGAGAAGGCGACAAATGCAACTTTGTCTGTATTGCGGAACTTCCGGTCACTTTCTTCAAAGTTGTCCAGTTAAACCACCCAAGAAGGTGGTTGGAGCCACTGATAACGAGTTATTGACACCTGGTTCGGGAAACGACCTAGCCCGACAAGCGTAGGGGTCCGCTTGCCGAGCTTGAAAACAAACTCTTTGACCTCGCATTTTGTCATGCCAATGGTGCTTGTGAACCCAAAACAGCCTCAGCAGTTGCATGCTATAAAAGCATACATAGACAGTGGAGCTATTGGAAATTACATAGACCGTGAACTGGCTTCCAGGATTAAGCTTCCTCTTCGCCCGAAAGTAACCCAAGATGTAATTACTACAGTTGATGGAACCGAAATAGCCTCAGGGCCTGTAACGCATTCCACAGTTGAAATCACTCTGGTGGGTCAGGACGGACATCGGGAAGCAATCGTGTTTGATGTGATCAAGGCCCCACAATTTCAAGTACTTCTTGGAATCCCTTGGTTAGAAACACATAATCCGAGAATAGACTGGCGAGCAAAGAAGATAACTTTTCCTGATTGTGAACCAACCTGTTACCCAAGGAATCCAGCTATGGGTCTAGCCTCTGTAACTTCCACCCCTGTACAGCTACCATCTGAATACCAAGAATTCCAAGACGTTTTTCAGAAAGAGCAGGCTAACACCTTACCTCCCCATCGATCTTACGATTGCCAAATCGACTTGGTACCCAATGCACAACTACCTTGTAGTAGGATTTATGCTCTTACTGAACCTGAGAACCTGCATTTGCGCCAGTATTTGGATCAATACCTGGCCAATGGTTTCATTCGCCCATCAAAGTCACCAGTCTCTTCCGCTTTGTTCTTCGTACCTAAAAAGGAAGGAGACCTTAGGGCCTGTATTGACTACCGCGGCCTAAATCAGATAACGATTAAGAATCGTTAACCTTTGCCCCTGATACCTGAGCTTATCGACCAATTAAAAGATGCTCGTGTGTACACCAAGCTAGATCTCCGAGGAGCTTACCACCTGGTACGTATAAAAGAGGGCGACGAGTGGAAGACTGCATTCCGCACCAAATTTGGGCTCTTCGAATATCAAGTAATGCCCTTCGGTTTGTGCAACGCACCTGCCGCCTTTCAGTACTTCATGAATGATGTTCTTCGGGAACTTATCGATGTTTGTGTCATCGTTTATATTGACGACATCCTGGTGTATTCCTCCTCAGAATCTGATCACAGAAACCATGTTAGGGCAGTTCTTGAGAAATTGCGCCAGCACAAATTATTTGCCAAGCTCGAAAAATGCGTTTTTCATACCACAGAAGTGGAGTTTCTCGGATTCATCCTGACACCTCAAGGAATCCGAATGGACTCGCGGAAAGTGGACGCCATTCTCAAATGGCCATCTCCTAGCTCTGTGAAGGGAGTGCAAAGCATGCTTGGCTTTGCCAATTTCTATCGAAGGTTCATCCCAGAATTTTCTCGAACTGTTCAACCCATCACAGCTCTCCTAAAGAAAAATAAACGCTTTGAATGGACTCTTGAGGCTGAACAAGCCTTTCAGGACCTGAAAACCAAATTCACCTCTGCACCTGTATTGAAGCACCCGCGCCCAGATCTCCCTTACATCGTGGAAACCGATGCATCCAGTTCGGCCATGGGAGCTGTCCTGTCGCAAAGAGACCCAGAAACTAACCAACTACACCCTGTAGCCTTTTGGTCCAGAAAATTCTCTCCACCTGAACTCAATTACGCAATTACCGACAAAGAACTACTGGCTATTAAATCAGCTTTGAAGGCTTGGCGTCACTATCTTCTCGGTGCAAGATACACCATCACCGTAATTACGGACCACAGAAATTTGCAGTATTTAAAGACGGCCAAAGCTCAATCTTCGCGACAACTCCGATGGGCTTTATTCTTTGCGGAATTTGATTTTGTAATTACCTATCGCCCTGGCTGCAAGAATGGTAAGGCAGATGCCTTATCCCGGATAGGCATGGAAGAACCCAATTCGAGTTTAGAACCTGTGCCAATCATACCGGAACAAAGAATTCTGGGCTTGACTTCATTGCAAACCATTGAGGACATCCAAGCTCAAGTAAAACAGCTTTTTGACTCTTCTGCCTTACTGGAATGGAGTCAAAAGGGTCCTCACTACACCGTTAAGGATGATTTACCCTACTTCTAAGAGCGGTTATTTCTGCCAAGTAAAGAATTGCAGGAACTTGTCATTACCCGTCATCATGAATCATTAATGGAAGGACACCCCGGTATCGCGAAAACAGAAGAAAAGATCAAACGCCACTTCTGGTGGCCTTCTTGGAGAAAAGACAAAGTCATTTGTGTTGTCTTGCGGAATCTGTTCCCAAAATAAGAGTCAAAAGAAAAGGCCAGCCGGCGTACTTCAACCTTTGCACATTCCACCAGCACCTTGGCACACCTTGTCAATGGACTTTATAACTGACCTGCCTCCTTGTGGTGGTTACAACACGATGCTCGTAATAGTGGATCTATTCTCCAAAATGGCCCATTTTATCCCTTTAAAAGGATTGCCGTCAGCTTCCACCTTGGCCAAGGAATTTATGGAAAATATAGTGCGGTTACATGGTTTCCCTTCCATATTAGTCTCAGACCGTGGAAGTCAATTTATCTCCCACTTTTGGAAGAAATGTTGCCAACTAGCACAGATAGACGTGCGGTTATCCACCAGCCACCACCCCCAGACCGACGGACAAACCGAGAGAACGAATCAGACTCTCGAGCAATATCTGCGGTGCATGTTACACCAATCCGAGTTGAATTGGAAGGACATCCTTTGGATTGCAGAATATGCATACAACAATTCAGTGCGTTCTGGAACCGGACAGACTCCTTTTTATACCCTGTATGGTCACCATCCTCGGACCTCTGACCTAGATCCACCTCTGACCCTGGAGATGCCTGCAGTAAATCACCTACATTCCACAATAACCCAAGCCTTCAAAGAAGCTACAACCCACTTACAGCAAGCCAAGAAAAAGTATAAAGAAAACGCTGATTTGCACCGAAGTAAAACTCCTCCTTACCAAGTAGGAGATCAGGTATGGCTAGCAACTAAACATCTACCCCTCAAGGGTCAGCGAACTTTTAATCCCAGATTCATTGGGCCTTACCCCATCAAAGCTATTATCAACCCAGTGGCCTTTAAACTCGATTTACCATCCAACATGCGGATTCATCCCGTTTTTCACGCATCTCTTCTAAAACCAGTACAACCTGGAACCAGACTGTCTGAGCCCCCAGGCCCTGTCCAAATTGATGGAGAATTAGAATTCGAAGTGAAAGACATTTTAGATTCCAAGATAGTTAAGTCGAAACTCTTCTATCTTGTTGATTGGAAAGGATATGGACCTCAGGAAAGATCTTGGGAACCCAGTAACTATGTTCACGCACCACGATTAATTCAAAGATTCCATCGAAGATTCCCGCACAAACCAAAACCCCCGGAGGAAAAGACCTTGGGAGGGGTCTTGAGGGGGGGTACTGTCATGATGCCTACCTCTAAGGAGCCAGGCCGGGCCCAGCAACCCCAGAGGCAGACATCATTTTCCCCAGGGAAGTCTCAGCGGGCCCAAGTCGGGGTCCTTTGGACTCAGTCCTGGCGCCTTAGGCGCCAGGCTCATAGCAGACCCCAGTCCTGGCGCCTTAGGCGCCAGGCTCATAGAAGAGGATATGTGTTTAAGTGCTTGGGTGCACACTTACCTGATGCAGACCTTGCTGCTTCATCCAGGCCCTCTTGAGGCCTGAATGGGACTACTTAACCTGTAGGACTACTTCACCACCCGGGTGTGGTCGGGGAAGGATACATACCTGATTGGTGGAAGGATACATACCAGGAACTTCTTCCAAGGCTATTTAAACCCCACCCGAACAGTCACACATGCTTCGCGTTGTTCTGCACCTAGCAGCTGGACGCTCACCGTGTCAGCTCCTGCATCCTGACTTCAGCCACGCCTGCCAGCACCCAGGAACACCTGCAAGGGGAGAAAGGAAGAGAATAGGAGAAGAAAAGCCCTTACCTGCTAAATCTGCATCCCGGAGTCATTTCTCCAACGGCCCTGAAAAGGAAGACATCATTTTAAAGGCATTTCGTTTCGATCGCTGCAGCGCTGCATTTTACTCACCTTTGCAAGGCGCTTCCATCTTCAGCAGCGATCTTCCGGATTCAGCTACGCCCCGGCGCCTAGAGGAAAAAAGACAAGAACAAAGGTGAGAGGGAGAAAAGGAATAAGGAAAGCTCAGTTTCCTTTTAAGTCTTACCTGTTGGATTATTCCCACTGCATTTCGGGTCCTGCCGCTTCCTGGCATCTCCGGACCCCGGCCCCTATGGGGAAAAAAGACAAAGACTTTGAATGAGCGAATGCAAAGACATTACCTGAGCGCTCATCCAGAACTGTTTCACTTCGGGTCGGCGCCATATCTCCGGCACTCCGAACCCCGGCCCCTAAGGGGAAAAAGACATAAGCATTAGCGCTTGCTGCAATTAGACAACGAACATTATTATTAAGCTTGAACTTTTGAACAGAACTTTTACAGCGCCTTACCTGAACAGTCAAGCTTACCTGAACTTCCATCAATCCTCAATCCAGTGAAGTAACTGGGTTTCAACGCGCCCCTGGATCAGAAGCAGGATGGAGAGCTCATCCTTCCAAACCCTAAGGTGAGGCTTCACGGGGAATCGTGGAGGAGGTATCGTGGAGGGTTGGAAGGGAGTGGGAGGCTTGAGCATTGTTCCACAGTTGGTAATACTCCCTTTTCACGCACAGGAGGGTATCCAACGAGCCAGGGAAGCCAGAATAGAGAGGCCCTTCCTGTCCATCTTCAGAGTTCTGCGCCTTCGACGCCGCGCCTCCGTGGGAACCAGGTGAGCGTTACATCTGGCCACTGTGTTTTTGATAAGCTGAAGTTTCTTTAATAGACGTTCTGGTAATCCTTTTTACTGTGTGTGGCTCAAATGTTAGTTCGTTGTCCATCAGGACTCCAAGGTTTTTTACTGTTGTCGATGGTGTTGGTGCATCTCCTAGTTCTGTCGGCCATGGGAGGTAGAGGCGGTTATCCCGGTTTTTGGATATAACCATTATTTCTGTTTTGCCAGGGTTGAGTTTGAGGTGGTTTGTGTTCATCCAGCCGTAGAGTGACTGTAGGCATTCTTCCAGGTTTGCGTTCCTCCTTGTGTGTTTTGTATTTTGTCGATCTGTGTGATATCAACGTAGTTGTAGCATAGGAGGTCATATCTTTTCATTAACTTGATTAGTGGAGTCAGATATATGTTGAAGAGCAGCAGAGATAGGGAGGATCCTTGTGGTACTTCACAGGTGGCTTCCCTTGGGGTGGATTTGAACAGTTTGATCCAGATGTTTCTGTTCTATCTGTTAGGAAAGATTTAATACAGCGCAAGGCTAGGTCGGTGATTCCCATTTCTTCCAATCTCCTGATGAGGGTGTCATGGTTGACTGTGTCAAATGCTGTCAAGAGATCTCGAAGTATTAGAGCTGTGCTTGTGTCCGAGTCTGCATTAGCCTTCAGATCATCCCAGATTGCGAGCAGTGCCGTTTCTGTTCCTCTCATCAGTCAGAAGCCTACTTGTGCCTGGTCCAGCAGTAGGTTTTCTTCTATGTAATCTTGTATTATTCTATACATGTAGGTTTTGAGTAGTTTTGCTGGATAGCGGATGTTTGAGATGGGTCTGTAGTTGAGGTCATCCACATTGCCTGCTGTGTCCGTGAGGAGCAGCTTGATGTACGCTGATTTGAATGATGGTGGTACTTTCCCTGTTAATAGTGATTGGTTGAAAAGATTTCTGTAGTGTTCCACCAGTGCTCCTTGTGTGAGGATTGATTTGTGTACGTCTGGAGGGCAGGGATCCATGGGGGAGCCAGCTTTGTTGCTGTTTCTTACCAGCTTGATGAATGTCTCTGCTGATATTTGTGGAAAGTTTTGTCGATTGTTCTGGCGATCCTCGGCTGGCATGGTGGGTTGCGTGTTTGGTCTGCGTTGTATTATTCGGTGGATGGTGCCGATTTTGTTTTTTAAGTGGTCTGCAAGGTTGTTGCATAGTTTCAGTGAGGGCATTGGTGTGTTGTTGCAGTCAAGGGGGTTTCTCTTTTCGTTAATGATAAACAGCTCTTTTTGAGTGTTGGACGCTTTGGAGAATCGGTTGTCGTAGAATTTCTTTTTGTCCTTCTGGATTTCCTTTTTGTACGAGCGGATTTGTCTTTGGAATTGTCATTTCTTTGCCTGGTCGTATTTTTTCCTCCATTCTAGTTCAAGCGTCTTGTTTTCAAACCATTTTGCTGTTGCTCGTTTGCGTGATGGTGTGCAAGGTTTTTCCTTAGAGACATCGTTGATTGTTTTGGCGATCCACTTGTGCAGTAGTTCTCTTTTTATGTCGAGGACAGCTTCAGCCAGGGTCGTTGTCAGTGGTTTGTTGATTTCCAGTTCTAATCGATTGCTAGCTTTGATGGTCCTCCAGTTTCTTTTCATGATTGTGGTCGGTTTGTCTGGTTGTTTGGCTGTTGACCTCGGTAGAGTGATCACGAACGGGACGATGAGGTGGTTGCTCCACAGAGTTTGTATTGGTGGCGCTGTGATGAGGTTTTTGTTGGAGAAGATTGCATCTAGTGTATGCCCCGCCGTGTGAGTTACTCCTTTGACTAGCTGATGTAGTTTCATGTACTCTAATTGTGTGGCTAGTGATTTTTGTGAGTTAGCCGTTTCTTCTTCAAACCAGATATTAAAGTCTCCCAGGAGTATCAGGTGTTCCTGCTCGATGGATAGGTTGGTAATGGCTTCTGTGAAGGCGTCCACGAAGGCTCCATCATATGGTGGTGGTCTGTAAAGTAGAACAAATAAAGTTTGTTTTGGGTTTTGCCATTAGGTGAATTGGGGATTAGCAGTTTGATGCCTAGTGGTTCATCCGTTTTAATTTTCAAGTGTTCCTTGTAAGCTACTGCCAGTCCTCCTCCTTTTGTTTTTACGGTTTGCCTGTGAGCATTTGAAGTTGTCAGGGAGGCAGTTGTGGAGTGTGATTTTGTAGTTTTCGTCTAGCCAAGTTTCTGTTATGAATGGGATACCAATACCCCCATCGCACAGGAGGTCAAAAATCTCTGTGGCATGTTTGGACATTGATCTTGCATTGATTAGTTTGCAATGGATCTTTTCGACACTGTTTGATTCATTTTGTATCTGTTTTGTCTTGCAGCAGTTCTGTTGGGTTGCTTCTGTTTTGCTTTCACAAATTGATTGGAGCACTGTGAATTATGCTTAGACGTTGAAGCGGTCTGTTAGATTGATGGCTGTGTTGGGGAAATCTTCTACTTCATTTTCCATGTTTTGATGTAGTTGCTGACAGGGTCCTTGAGTTTTTGTGATATAGGGAGTGAGTGCGTCGATTTTGTTCCTTTCTCTTCTCGGATCTACTCCTTTTCCTGCGAGGTTCCAATAGGTTTTTAGTCTGCCTAGAACTGACGGTGGCATTGGGCTGTTGAGGTGTGGATGCAGTTGCGAGGTAGGGTATTAAATATAGGGATTTTTCTCTTCTAATTACGTTTGTTCTGTTGGTCGTGGTGTTTGTAGGGGTGTGTTCTGCATTTGTAATAGTTGCTACTGGAAGAGGGCGCGGCTGCATTCGTATTGTTCCGTCTTCCGTGTTTCTTTGGTGGCATTCTGTTCTGTGTCGGGGCATCTTGTGGCCGTAGGTGGTCGGATGGCTTGGAGATTTTGCTTTGGGTTACAGGGGCTGTAGCCCACCTGTAGGATCTCGAGTGGTTTGGATGGTGTTAAGTCTTGTCCTTTTGCGTCGCCATTGCTCGGCTCACTATAAGGCCTCGAGTCTTTTTAAATTGTTATAGTCCTGGGGTAGTTGTGATACAGTGGGCTGCTGTTGTAGATTGGTTTGGGTGTCTGCATATGACTGAGTTTGGAGATATTGGGGAATTCTGGGCTTGTGTTGTTCTAGGGTGCTGGGGGTTTCTGGGGTGGCTGCCTAAATAGTGGATTTGGATTTTGTGTTTCATTCTTGTGGGGGAGGGTCTATGCGCGGCAGTGGCAGGATATTAGGCATTGGAGAGAGGGCGGCAGTTGGGTTATCTGTCAGTTGTGGGAGGTCGGCGACCTGACCATGGTTCCTAGTTATTTGGGTATAGATCAAGCTATGTTTAGTTGCTTTCAGTGGGTAGCCGGGTGTTTCTGGGAGGCCTGGGTTTCACAGAATGGCAGATATAAAACAGACCTAGATTCGAGATTTCAAGACAGTGGGGGAAAGGCATTGGTTTCACAAAATGGCAGGTATAAACACACCTAAAATTGAGACGTTTCCGTGTCCAGAGTTGGAACAATGATAAGGAGCAAATGGATTGAATGAGTATTGTTGCAATAGCCAATGAAAAGTGAAGCAGCAGTCCGGTAAGCAGCATATAGTTGATCATTCAGGCTTTCACAATAATAAAAGGTATTTTAGCAGGAGCACACAAGCGCGAAAGCGATACCAGATGCAAAGTCACCTCCAGCTAGACAGTGTAATAATTGGGTTCCTGCTGCTTATAGTGCTGCATGGGGTTATGCTTATAATTCACTTTGTATACGGCAAAGCGCCACCAACAAACCCAGCGCCACGTGTAAATTGAGCCGGATTAAGAAGCCCATAAAGCAGATACTTGGCTAAAAAGCCAATCAGCTTTACAAATGCGATCCACTGTGGAGGCTATTTAACAATAATCTTCCTGAATCCCAACAGGCGGAGGTAAAGAACACTACTTGAAAACCAGAAATCGCATCGGTTGTAATTCGGTGCCTTTAAAAATTCAGTCGCGCCCAGCCGGGAAACAAACACACTGCCTTGCTTCCAGCAATCTAGCACTTCAAACGTGCTTTTCACTCAGAGCGCAAGCCACACAGACTTAGTTCTGCACCAGTCTTTGAAGCAGTATGTGCATGGATAGGCTTAAGGATTAGCTCTTTTTCATGCCGGTCCTTAAAAATAATACTTTGCAACAATTCAACAGTCTTTTTTTTAATCTTTAATGTTTTGGTTTCTAAAACATTACAAATATCTCTTTGATAATTTTACAAACAATTTCTTTTGAATTCACTATTAAACTACCTATATACCATCAATTTAATTGCACATGGGCATTCAAACTTTTTTTTTTTTTTAAATTAAGAGTTCCTAGCTTCAGGGAAACAGGTTTACAATGCATAATATCCAACCACAGCAAATATAAAAACACCCTTTCTGGGTTTGAAATATAGCCAATAAAGTTTCATTCTTTGTGTCAATATGGCTGACCAATGGAGCAATAGGGGAGGTAAAGTTTCTGTTACCGTCAAGTTCAGAAATTGTCTGCATAACATTTTTCCATTTCTCAATTTTAAACGTAAGTATAGGCAAGATAGTGAGCATGAAACGCATAAAATTGTTTCTTAATTTTTTGCATGGGAATCGGTTAGATTACAACTCCCCACACGCTTTTTAGGGCCATACCACCAATACATAGAGAGTCCAAGATTTCATTTACTCTACACCACACCTCAAGATGTTCGCCAACTACAGTGGCAAAAATGTTTGAATCCACACCCATGATCACTATGGGTCTATAATTAGATGGAGATGATCGTAAGCCTTTCTTGAAGATGGGTATTACATGTGAGATTTCCCAACTTTGGGGAGTTGTGCTACTGATTAATATGTCCCTGAACAATATGTGCAGGATTTTAGCCCATAGGACAGAGTTCTGTTTCAATATTAAATTAATCGGTTGGTTCGGACCTCCCGCTCCGGATGGACTAGATTTCTTAATCTTTCAATGCGGTCCACCGAGATATCCATTTCCCATTTAAATCCTGGAATCGGTACCATTTGTCTATATTTGGGTCGTTCTTATACACAATCAAAATAATGTACCCAGATTTGTTCAGGTATGGGGTTAGTCTGAATTAGGACCGGTTTTATTTCTGTTTGGTCAATTAGAGCCCAAAACCCACTTGAGTCTGCAACCTTGAGAGAGCTAAGTATGTTTTCACCATCTCTTGGATACAAGGTAGATCGGTGGAATTTCATCTTATTTCTTAGATTTTGTTTCACTTTACGCATCCTTTCTTCCACCACCCTTCTTTCCACTACCGTTTTATTTATTTTGCTGATCTTTTTATGATTCTGTCTTTTCATTTCTTGAACTAATGCATCATTTGTGCTTATGTGTTTGGTGTAGGATCTTCTTTCGCATCTTTTTTTTAGTACTCATGCAAGTCATCATTATGGTCTCGATATATGCATAGTGAAATAGACATCTTTACATCCAGTTCCGAGCTCTCAATCTCTCAGCATAATGGTGTTATAGCCCTCTGATGATTTATTGTTCCATTTAATTCTGATACCTCTTACATTCACCAACGGTGAGTTTTTTATAACATTAGAGGGTCATTTGTCTCTTTTCGACTTCAAAGTCAAAGTCAACCGCGCATGATTGCTGTCATTGTTTACCACAACATCATGTCCTTGGATGTCGAAGTAGGAATATCATTGCTAATTTTGTGCAATCCCCAATTTTCAAGTGATTGGAGCCACTTGGCCCCTTGTATCCTCTTCCTTTTTGTGTGGCCAACTATTCGATAATCATGGGTTAGATGATAGTCCTTTGTGTAATCAGCAGAACAATCCACTTTAAAATCCACAGCTATTATTATTTCCCCTCCCGGATAACCAGTAAACCAATCTTTCAGCCGAGTACTAAGTATGCTCAGTACCCCTTCAGGGTCATCCAGTGGATCCCAATATACATGATTCAACAAGACATTCAATTTGTCTCCATGGTATCGGACACTATTACAATAGCCATTATACCCTTAGAAATTGGCCAGTCTTTGATTTTTTTGCAAACCGACCCCATTACGGAGTGCAATGGCTATTCCCCCTTCGGTCTACCCACATTACCTTTCACTGCGTTTTTACTTCATATGTTATAGCCATCAAAGATAGGCACCCCTACAAGCCAAGTCTCATGAAAAAAGATACCAGAGGCCCTCAATATTCTATCTAGATAGCAGTCACCAGAGTGACCGGAGAGACCCCTGGCGTTCCAGGCCATGACAGCGAGACAAAACCCTCCACTAAAGTGGTTGCTGATTCATGTTCTTTAGCTGGGAGATAGAGTTCCTTAAGGTCATAGCTAGCCAGCGCCAATTTGTATTTTCATTATCTGAGGTTTTGTTCTCCATCACTCTGATTTTCCTCCTATTTGTATCAGAAGAAAACTTCCTAGCCTGCATGTTCGGGCTCCAATATTTCTGTTTCTCAAGGCCCATTTCCCTTACAAACAGTACTTGGTCATAACTTAGTCTCAGGAAGTTAGCTGCCACTTTTAATAACATATCTCGTACTAGTACCGATGGTATTACTAGTCTGACATAGTCATAGCGGTAAGGATGAATTAAGTTATTGATTTTATGTCCATTGATGTAATTAAACGAAGGGATGGGATTTTACCTGAGAGACATCATTCAGATCCTGCACAGCAACTCTGGCCCACCCTCCTTAAACATAGTTAAGCGCTAGACTTGGATCTTCCGGGAAGACCAGTTCTCTTAGCCGAGTATAATGTTGATTATCCTCTTCAAAGAAAATCTCTCATGAAACATGATCTGGCACCCCCTTGGGTGAATTACACTCTCACCCCCCACTTCTGACGGATTTAACGGGTGGGCAATTGGACTAGTCCTTCCTATATGGTCTGCATTAATGGATGTAGCCAAACCAGAGATATATTTGATTGTCTCCCCCTCTTGGGCGACCTTGGCTATAGTTCTACCGCCTCCACTATTCAACAGTATGTATTCCGAGGGGTTATCTTTTTCTGTTAAGATTCTCTTGTTACTCCGTGATTGATCTAGAGTAATTCTATCCTGTATTTCATCTTGCACCCCATCTGGCCTCGACCCTACCAGACATAACAGAGCATCCTTGAGAAATTATAGTCTTAACCAGGTGTCTTACTTCAGATTCAATCATATATTTGGTACTATCGTCTTGTATGAGGTTAGTTTCCACTAACCCTTTTGTGTTTTTTACATTTCTTTTGTTAAGTAGACTCTTCCCGTCAACACTTACCCCTACCCCTCTCTCCTTACTGAGCTTGGATTCGGGTCTATCTCGGATGATTAGTCCTTACCATTTCCCTTCTATAAGCTACCCAGGTCTTCTGACACTCCGACCTCCTTACGGGTACCTTTAAATAAGTCATAGATCGGTTTTCCCAGGTTTGGGTGTTTTAACTGTTTTTATCCGATGTTCTTTTATTTTGGTTAAGAGAGTCCACCAGTCTATCTTCCGCTTCTACACAGATGGGGTCAGGGTTTCTTAGATCAATCACTTCGGATTGCCCCCTCCCACTCTTCTATAATCAGAACCGAGTCAGGGTCTCTCAATGGAGCCCCACCATTTTGATAGTCCTGTAGTTCATGTAAGGCTATATTTCACAGATATTTTCTAGAAGTTGTTTTGGACAATGGTAGGTCCATCAGCTGCTTCCTTTTATTTTGTTCCCCCTTTTTATTTCTCTCTTTCAGTGTTGAGTCCCCATTCTCAGATAGAGCTCTCAGGGAACCCAGTCGCTCTATCTTGTGTCCCTTGCGGGATTTCAGTCACATCTATCTTTTGATTTACAGTGTTAGTACTCGTGTGTGATGTAGTTCTAGGGAGAACGCCTGGAACTCCAGCTATCTTCTTCGGGACCTCTGCTTCCGTCTGTGTCTTTACCCCCTGTTTAGGGTTTATTGATTTCAATCTTCCAGAAATTTCCAACAGGAGGATAGTGTGGGTCTCAAGTTCATTAAGCATCAAATAATATGTGTTTTGAATGGCATGAAGTAAAAGGTGCGTATTAACTTCCATAAGCGGGGACTGGTCTTTCTGATGAATTACTGTGACTTGACACGGCCCCTGCTCTATCCCCTCCTGATTGTGTTCTGTCATGGCCAACATAGTAATTTCCCCCCATTTGGAATACTTGAGGAGTCTCTATCGGGGAACAGTTATGGAGGCAGAGTTCTCCCCGAGAGTTCTGCCCTCTATTTGATCAAAGCTGGTTTGAGGCAGAGAGCCCACATCCTCCATATATAGGGATTGGGTGGGATTGTGGGCAATGGGAATTGAAATACACCCCCCTCCCTTGTTCCCTCGACCCCTACTCTTTTACGCCTTCTCCCGCTACCTGCGGTGACCGCGGGAAAGGCAGTGCTGTGCTCTAGAAAGGCTATCCCTTCTGTTGGTGAATACCAGTGGTGCTGAGAGTATATTGTGTCTACTGGAGGAAGTTTCATCCTTTTTTCTCAAATGTTCTGACATTATGGTTGGAAATTGCTTTCTGATGAGGTCAATATTAGTCAAGCTATGGCCGGATAGCCCATTCTTATGTTTGTCAAGGCAGTACCTCGTGTGCGTCTTACATTTTGAGAATGCCGATTTCTGCAATGATTGTTTCGGCTTTCTCACGGAGCCATCCAGTCGTCCAATACGGCGGGAGAGGAACCAGCGTGTCACTGAAGAATAAGTAAACAATTGCCGGTGTAATCATGCCAGTTTAATACAATCCCGGATTTTGCCGGCAGTTCATGTAAAGTGTAGCATGCACATTTAAAGAGGGCGGGCGGTATAACCCACCTGCATAAACTTTGCACAAACTCACCCTTGCTCTTAGTTTGCCAAGCAGAGGCTGTGGAGAGAACCCTTTCTCCGACCTCGCTAACAAGACAACAGATAACAGCAGAGGCGTTGCTAGGGAGGGCTTAGGGGGCTATAGCCCTGGGTCTTTTAGTTGTAGCCCCGGATAGAATCTCAGGGGATACAACCAAAAGGGTAGCTAGCCCCACGTCCCGACAGTCCCGACATTAGCATAGCCCCAAATCTTTTCCAGACCTAGCAACACCCCTGGCTAACAGCACTAAAAAAAGCACTCCGAAAATGCTGTTAAATAGTCTTTCCTGTCAAAGAGGTGGGACTCAATCCACTCAATCTTTAAAGCACGGCTTGTCCTCCAGACTTCGCAGCAGGGTCCCCACCGACCTCAGCACCTAACAGCACTCAAAAAGCACTCCGAAAATGTGTTGTATCGCGGCCGGCTGCTGGGGCTACAAAATAACATGGCAGCTTTCACTTTGAAAAGCAAGTCCAGGTCTGTGTTCAAGCAATGTAACAATCATTTATATATTGGGTCAATGCTGCTTTTGTTCTTATCGCCTGGTGTTGACAGGTAGTTTAAACTAACGCCTTAGTTAGCAAAAATTATTTTATACACGGTAATGCCCTTTACAATTAACATCTTTATCTTAATAAACAACGAGCGAATACATTTATTTCCATTTAAATCATAACAATCCACTTTTTCTATGTTGCAAAAATGAGGTTAAATGTGGAAGCAGGGATGCAAATGTATTCGCTTTCTCCATGAAGCGTCCAGATTTTTTACAATGATCTCAAGATATCAAAGAGCAGGTGTGACTTGTTTAGCCTGCGCCCGTTTATGTACCAGGTGTTTGTAGAATTGTGTAAAATATCAGTGCAAAACTTCACACACCAGAACGTAATGCAGCTAAAAGAAAATAAATAACAATAGTGTGGCTAGCTCATTTCCAACTCAGAACAATTAAGCACTCTGGCATAGCACCGATGCCATCTGCTCAGAGACCTCGAGTCGCCCCATATCCAGTGCGAGTAGCTTCTTTTTGAGGAAGAACCTGAACCGAGCTCTCAACCATAACCATTTACGCTGGGTTTAGCCCATCCTGTACCATTTGTATCCTTTGAATTCATACAGTTTTTCCATCATAAACGCGACAAAATAAGAACCAGAATGCAAAGGAAATAAAACAGGACTGGATGAACTATAACGTCAAAGGGTGGGTCATGAATGTACCAAGCACAAGAAACGAATAGTTAATAATCTTCTGCCCATTTCACAAAGCAAATTTCTATGCATTGGCTTCCAGAGACTGCTAAATAAGAAATGTTCTTTTACGATAGTGCTCGATTTCGGATTTAGTTTGGTGTTAGCAAAGATTCTGGTAGATACAGGAGAGGTACGTGGGGATTACATTATTTTCCTGTTATTATAGTATTAGACTAGTGTTGAACATTAGGGACAGGGGGGCTTGGGTATCCAGGACGCACAGTGAGTAACAGTCACTATAGCACATTTTGTCCCGACGACAGAAGGTATTCAACGATAGAGGCTAAATGTTTCCCTATACATTATAGTATTTGAAGACCTGAAGCTAAAGGGGCAGAAATAAAAGCTAGGAGTGCCTCCAGAGCCCTTTTCTTCCGGTTTGCATGTGGTGGTACAACCAGGAACAAGCTGTGGTGGCCCCGAATGGACGCCCAGACCAGATCATTGGAGGGACCCCCAAAATCCCAAGCAACGAACATGTCGTACCGTAGCTACAGAGAAAGCTGGCGAGGTTACAGGAGCCTGGGGCACCAGACGGAGAGTCTACCATTACAATGTACGAAAATTGTAATTAATGTCTCTGAAAGCGATCAAGGTTACAGAAGCCTGAGAAACCAGAGCGTGCAAATACCCTATGAAGGGAAATTTAAAAAAATGCGAACATTGGAAATAACAGCTGGGAAAGCTATCAAGGTTACAGGAGCCTGAGAAACCAGTGTGTACAACTGACCCACGACAGGGGGATTGAGAAACACATAAGAACACTTTGAATTAATGTTACGAAAGCAACAGAAGGTCCAGAACTCTGATAAGAGAGGGTGGTCACCCTATCTGAAACAACTTGGATAAGAGCAAAGAACCTGAATAAGCATCACAGGTCTTAGGGGAATACCCAATATTTCGAAGGAGGAAGTCGTTTTATTTTTTGTTACAAGAACTCATGGAGGAATGGAAAAGTTCACAACAAGACAGTTTTTCTTTGTTAACCGGAAAAAGTGAAAACCTAACTTGATATAAATACTGGGAAGAATACCCCGAGGTGTAAAAAGAAATTTTTGAGAACACAGAACAGACCTAATATTAATTGGGACAGGCAGACGCCCTGTAGGCTATTGTACAAAGAGTCCTATTTCCCTTTCAGTTGGACGTTTTTTTCTGAAGTGGTAGGGCCAGTGAGTTGGATAGGAGTTGGACTGTAGAACATTTTGGACTTAAAAGCACAGCTTTAGCTTTTGTTTTGTTGGGTAGGAGACTTCCCTGATAATGATAGTGCTAGTTAGGCGTTTTGACTCTTATTTTCATAAAACCTCTTGAGAATGAATTCTAATTTTCGAAATCCTTCTTCTGGTTCAGTTAACATCTCAATCTATGTAGTATCTAGCATACTGAGGGAGAAACCAGCATAATATATTAAGCTGGGATTAACGATGCCAGGGATAGGGAGAAAGGGAGACAATGCTTCTAGATGAGAGAGGGGGCAGCACTCAGTGAGCCCCGTTCTCCATTGAACTGCCTGTTTTACTGCTGAACGATCACAAATTGATGAACATAATTGTCAGTACATCTTAAGCCGTTATGCATTAAAAAAAAATTACTCTCGTTAAACCTGCCTGAAGACACTTCAAGTTATTAAGGCCATCTGTGGCAATAGAGGTTTTAACAAAATAGTCAATTGTACCTGTTCTGATAAAAAAATAAGGAAGACTTTTATGAGGGAGTTGTGTTTGTGTTACGCCAAAGATAATGCATTGGGAAGCAAGCACTAGCAACGTTGTTGGCTTTTGTATAGGCATGTGAGAGGCATTTGCAAGCCACTGCCATAATGGTTTTACCTGTCCATAACATAGCTAAAACTAGCAAATGGTGAAAGTTCCTGGCCATATGATGGCAGTGCCTGCGCATACGATAGCAGTGCCCGCGCATACGATAGCAGTGCCCATCTAATGCCTATAAAAGTCAAACCTGTTGGCACAATCAACAGGTGCAAGGGCAAACATATTGCTTTAAAACAAGTGGCTGAAGGCACACTTGGTTAAAATATGTTATTTTATCTTACAACTGCAGTTAATCAATTATCGGAAGACTGCTTATAAATGACATTGGCATCGTAAAGCACTGAACTACCACAAAGACATTTCTAAGGGGGGGGAGGAGCTGTTTGGTAGGTAGAGGGAATGTCTATAGGTATTAGCATGGCTATGGGTCATCAATGGATAGGTAAAGAGCCAAACTCCCACAGGATGTGTGTCATGCCCCCTCACATCGATCTCTCTCCCATCTTCACTTCCAATGCCAATAGCAACAACTTGCAGCGCCACCCAAAAGCAGAAACTAAAAAGGTTTAAGCCAAATAAAAAAATTAATTAAAAAAAGACCAGTGAAATGTTAAGATGTTCTATCTAGTAAATATGTTACAAAATAAATTCTTATGAGTAAAACAAATTGTGACCTCATCCTACATCAGCAGTCCAGACAAGTTTCAAGTGGTTAGGGAATAAAAAACAAGCACTATATATATTTGGCATATATTTAGATCCAGAGCCTTTCATTTTCAATTGGTTTACTATTCACAAGGTTTCCTGGGTACACAATTCATGCTTGAAAACTTCATCTCAGCCTTTGTAATTATTCATCCCAGCTTTACCCATAGATTAATCACCCATGTGTATTAACACCTGCAGTGAGCCTTTTCCCCATCTTGCAGTCCGCAGTAAACTCTAGTGGCCTGCAAGCAGTCCTCTGCAAAGGTAAAGAATTACCATTTTTGGTACAAACCTCCGTTATTGGATTGGACCACTATTGGCATTCCTTAGTTACGATTGATCCAATAGTAGTTTAGGATTATGGTCTGCAGTGCTAGATCTCTTAGCTTAACATAAAGGCAGATCACACAATAGCTTTCCCAACCCTTTTTTAGGAGCACAGGTCTGCTTCTGTTGGGGGCATTTTCACGCTCAAAATGTGAAAACAGTTTGAGACTTTTGCAGCTGGTAGTAGATGGGAATACTTTGTTGACTATTTCTAATATCATCAACATCTAAATCTATTTTGGAAATGCAAAAATATTTCCATTCAATTTTTTTTTTTTTTTTACAAAAATCGGTGTCCAGTCAAAGTTTCGAAACAATAGTTACGAATGGCAAAAGTTCTGACACAAAAGTGCAGAAAAAAAAGTTTTGAATGTATTTATTTTTATATTAAAGGGTTTATTTTTATTTCATTTTGTTAAATAAGTGTTTAAAAACAAAAAAACAGGGATTTGGGGGGACCCCCCATAAAAAATTCTAAACTTTTTTGGACACTTGTGTCTGAACTTTTGCCATTCGAAACTTTGACTGTCAAAACTATCACTAGGAACCAAAAAAATCACAAACGGTTACAAACACATATACACAAAATACGAACAAGATAAAAACCGTTAAAATACAATTGATAATAAAAATCAGATCCCTATAGATCTCAAAGAATCTGATGTTTTGCGCGTTTTTCAGAAAAGACAGCAGTGCCCAACCCACACAAAGTGAGTCAGCCCGTAGCAGATCTAACAGGGCAGGACTGTAGGGGAGAAACGCCTGTTCCCATAAAAGTGGTTTTATCATGTGCAATCTTAGTCTGGAGTAAGCAGGACAAAACAGTACAACAAAAATTGGTCCAGATCCTCCCTAGCTGTATTACACAAAGGGCACGAATGGTTGTCAAGGTCATCAGACCAAGCTGCAACCACTGCTTTTTTTTTTAAAGAGTTAAAATGCGCCTTAGGTTAAGAGAACACGTTGAGAGGGATTCTCAGCCCATAACATATCACTTTTCAGACCAGGGGCCGCTAAAATTACATGCCTCCTATTTGAAGGCTTCCTAATCTCCTGGGATTTCTTATTTACTGAACTGTGCAAATGAACCCTTGTTAAACTAATTAACCACATTCATTTCAGCAAGCGTAGTGTTGCCTTAACATACCTCAGCCAGGGAAGGCTCCCATTTTAGTCTTTAGAGACCAGATATCTAATTTAACTCTTGGGTCAAAGCAGCTTTGGAATTACCCCAGAGGCTGAGCTAGTGAGAAACGGGCTGCGCTGAGATAATATCACTGACAAATTTACATTCCAGTTCTAGGTGTTCTCCAGAATTGTGAGCCGAGTGCGGAAGACCCAACACCCTATTGAAAAAATCATTAGACGGCCTGAATGGAATTGGCTTTGCTATAAACACACAACTCCATGCCAAACCTTGCAACCGAGACAGCTTTTCCATGATATATTTTTAACACCAGATCAACATATTTGGTCTTCAACATGCCCATGGCTCTAGTAACCCCACGTATGGCCTCCTTAAATCTCAGAGTCTGTTTGGCTACATGTGGATTGGGACTGAAGTTAGAAGAAAACCTAACTCCCAGGTAGTCCAAAACTATAGACTCTAGGGATCAGTACACCCTTACTGAACATGGCTTGGAATTTCAGAAGGTGCTTCTCTCTGCAGCAGGCCATAGCAGCCAACTTTTAGGCATTAACCCCAAGATCCACAGAATCCATAAAAACAGTAGTCATGGACACATTTCTGCAATGCTCAAGGGGTATGCGCCAATAAGACAGTAACATCCGCATACTCCAGGACCGGCAGAAGCATATGACCCAACCTGGGGTCATCCGAGGTAGAGTTTAACAAATGATCACATAGACTATTAATATACAAACAAACTAGCAGAGGCGCCGGGGCACAGCCCAGGCACACCCCCAACTCCACTTGAAAATGGATAGTACATCACCCCTTTGATCCACTCCTCACACAAGCTTGGGTAGAATGGTGCAGTCTGATCAAAAGATTAATTAAAGCAAGATCGCTATTCATGGATTTCAGCACGTTCCAATGTTTGGCACGATTTACTTTGTCAAACGCTGTGCTCAGATCCATGAAGGCAAGATAAATATCGGCTCATCTTTAGCAAACAATGAATGGACCACGACTAGATCGCGATTTAACGACTGTTTGGGCTGAACAAGGTCAGGCCTAAACCATAGCTGTATCGGAGAAAAGATGTTATTTTCCTCAACCCAGGCTTCAAGCTTTGCTAAACGAGCACACCTAAAGATTTTAAATAGAGAGTGCAGAAGAGAAATAGGCCTGTAGGAAGCTGGTGCGGCTTGCAACCACTTTGTGGAGAGTTATATTGTTTGTAGCCTTGTGCTGTCATGCAAGTCTGGTTTTCCATGTTATGACTATAAGGAGTGACGTCGCGTGAGAGCAGTGGCGGTTGAAGGATTGAAAGAAGCCGTTTTTTCCTTCCTGCGGGCTCGCCGAAATAATCTTACTATAAATACTCACTGTGTCCGCCAAGTCCTTACTATGGCGAAGTGAACTGCGAGCCCGCAACGGAGGGGAGCTGCGCAGCAGGTGGGGACCGCTATCGTGAAGCGCGATCGGCTCTCAAATAAGGAAGCTGCCAGAGTGCCGCAGGGGCTTTCCGTCCTCCCAGCTGGGGTCGGCCAGAGAGTGGCACGGTGAGACGCGCCGAGTGGCGTTGCAGCGGGACGGTCTTCCCAGCGCAGCGCAAAGCGCCCGGAGGTTGTGGATCATTCAAGCAGTTGTGCCGTGGACCCACCCACTCTGTACTCCATTGGCTGCCGGTCTTCAAGGTGAGGAGGAGAATGGGGAGAGTGCAGAGGGCACATCCAATGGGGGCGGTCCACTCATTTTGAAGTCACTAGGAGTGCTAGCGAAGTTTAAAGTGAAACCCCGAACCTCAGTGGGCACATGTCTCAGCAACTAATGGAGGAAAAACAAGCCCGATCGCCACTCAGTTTTGGTTACTGAACAAGGAAAGATAACAGTATTATAGAAACAAAGGGTCCCTGTAAAAGCTCAACAAGTACAGTGAGACTATTGAGGCATAAGCACACACAGGCTGTGCATGAGTCAACCATAAAACAATTCTTCAAGTCTGTATGAACTGTTCCATCTGACAGAACACCGGTATTATTAATTTTGGCCAGAGAGCAGAAGTGTAATCCTTAGCATGAATGGCTGCAACAAGCATGTCCCCACCTCCACCCTTCCTGTCTGAGCCAGACACTCCACCCATTTGCTATGGTGTCCACTCCCCTGAGAATGATACTAAAGAAAGGATCAAAGTTTGTATGGACTCCAGAATGTGGTGTGGCTTTTGATAGTATCAAGGAAGCTGTCAGCAAGGCACCTTCAATTGGAAGGTTTGACCCCAAGGACAGAAGCGTGTTGGTGGTGGATGCTAGTATGTTGGGATTGGGGGCAACCCTAGTGCAGTACGACAAGGAAAACAAAGAGAGTGATCACGTTTGCATCAAGGGCACTGAGAGGCGCGGAATCTAAGTACTCGGTTATTGAGAGAGAAACGTAAGCCATGTTTTGGGCCATTCTCCACTTTAAATACTTTTTATGGGGTAGGAGCTTCATTGTTAGGTCGGATCATAAACCCATGGTCCAATTGTTTGAGAGAGGGAGATGGGCCTTGGGGTCACCTAGGATAAGTCGATGGGGTTTAGGTCTCCAAGGTTATAACTTTGATGTGAGCTTTCTGCCAGGGAAAAGGAATGTGGTGGCGGACTGCCTTTCCAGGCTACCAGTTGGTGGAGATGAAGAATTTAAAGATATGGAAGCGGGCGAGTCGGTTGTAGCAGAAGTGGAAGATGCTGTGAGTCAGGAGAGGTGGATGCAGGAGGAGGATTCTGATGATGAACTTAGAATGATCAAAGAGTGGACGGCGAAGGGGTGGCCCCAAAGGAAGGGTTTGGATAGGAAATTTGATGTGTGGTGGGAGAGCAAGGAAGATTTGAACATTTATAGGGGCAGGTTAAGGAGGGGGCGGTGTGTGGTTCCTCCAGAGTCGATCAGACCATGTCTAGTGGAACTTGCGCATCAGGGACACCCAGGGGAAGAGGCCATGAAAAGGAAACTTCGACAGAGCTATTGGTGGCCAGGCATTGACAAGATGGCGCTGAGAGATGGGTGAAGGACTGTATGGCTTGTCAAACAAGTGACAAAACCAGAATTGTAAGGGAGACCTTTGGTTCCAAATGTCATACCAGACCAGCCATAGTCCAAGTTAGCAGTGGACATCATGGGTCCCATTGCGGGTTTGGGAGGAGGTTTGAGATTTCCGTTTGTGCTAGTAGATTTTCATTTGAAATGGATTGAATGGGACGCAGTTAAGGAGGTCACGGCTAGGGATTTGATTGTATTTCTAGAGAAGGTATTTCTTAACGATGGGGTGCCCACAGAATTAGTCTCAGATAATGGGGTTCAATTTGTTTCGGAAGCAATGAGGAGGTTTCTGAGTAGTTATGGTATAAAACATACTAGAACTGCGCTGTACCACCCTAGGGCCAATGGCCTTGTAGAAAGAGTCAACCAATATTTAAAAATGGGATTGCAATTGGCTATGAGAGTGAGACAGCCGTAGAGAGAGGTGTTAAACTCATTAACTTGGAACTATGTAACTACGCCACATTCAGTGACTGGAGTCTCTCCATTTGTGTCCCTGAAGGGCAGGGAACATGGGACAAGATTATGTCCAGGGTGGGTAGGGATGGCCAAAGTTGTTCAAGTAGATAGGGATCAGATTATGAAACTCATCAATGTGGGTCAGGAGAAAAATAAGGACTGGTTTGATGCCAGAGAAAAGTGAAGGATCGTGACTGGAAGGTTGGGGAGATGGTCTATGTAAAAAATCCCAGGTTGGTGAATAAGTGTCTTGAGAGCAAGTTTTTAAAAAGATATGTGCGGTGAGGAAGAGTGTGGTGGTTTTGGAAGGAGGAGAAGTGTGGTTAAAAGGGAGGATTGCAAAGGTGTATGGTCTGGATGAAGATGAGGAGAAGGGAGGCCTGCTGCCTGAAAGTGGGAGTATAAAAACGACTGAAGGAGCGGAGAACAGGTTTTGCAGTTCCCAAAGGACAAGGTCACAGCCTGTTTGGATGACTGACTATATGTTTTAAAATTTTAGTGTTGGGGTGAGGAGTAAATCAATTTTATCTTCTTTATGTTTATATCATCAATTCAATTGTTTTTGTGGTTGTTTCTCTTCTTGATTGTTAGGTTACTTATGTTATAAGCTTGTTCTGGTATTTAGGTTTAAGTTACATTTCTTATTGTTTAAGATTTGTTGTCTCTCCCGAGGGGGGAGATATGTGGCGAGTTTTATAGCTTGTAGCCTCGTGCTGTCACGCAAGTCTGGTTGTCCTCGATATGATTCTAAGGAGTGACGTTGCGCGACAGCAGTGGCGGTTGAAGGACTGAAAGAAACCGTCTTTTCCTTCCTGCGGGCTCGCCGAAATAAACTTACTATAAATACTCACTGTGTCCGCCAAGTCCTTACACACTTCTTATCGATTGGGTGAATAATAGCACAAAACCAGGAGGCTGGAAATGTACACCCTTCACATTTCCCATTGAAGCCCAAGTGCAAAATTGGGGCCCATAAATCGGGTTAAGAAAGAAAAAGGTAACCGACAAGTTATCTGGACCAGGTCAACAAGGACTTTTTAAATTGATTGGAAATTCAATACAAAAATGTATTAGAAATTCCTAAACCAAAACAGCAATAAAATACTTGTGCTTTTAAAAACAACCATTGTAAAGTAAAATAAAATGTACAATTCACCAGTATAGTCCTTTGCCTCTCGAGAATACATACAAGTCCTGCTCACTTGCTTTTAAGAAGTGTTGATGTTGCTTGAACATCTCACAAATTCGCCATAGCAAAGACTAGATGCCCTTCCTACGTTTACCAGTGCTTTCAATAACAGGGACCCAATTGAGCAAGAATAGGGAATTTGCCAAACGTGGTCTTTCTACAATGCTGCTGTGCATCCATGGCATCATCTTCCCGAGAAGTAATACAGGCCATATTGAACCTTCTCCTCCAATTACAGCCAAGCACTTTTCAATGAGGTCTCTGAAATTCTCACAAACCGATTTTACCAATTAACTTTGGTAATTGCTCCAGGTGCCAGCCATGCCTCATTTGGCCCAGCCGAGCAAGGTACCAGTTACAATGACAAACCAAGGGTTATCTGTCTTTAGGGTGATGATCTGTGCTTACATGCCAACAGACTTGTAAACATATTTAGTAAAGGTTTTACGCCATCTCCTCAGCCCCCAGATGTTGACCTGGGCCTCTCCCCTTCCACCAAACCCTCCCACACGACCACTGTTCCCCAGATAAAAACATTCTTTATAGCTCCAATGAATTCCCCTTCTGTTTTCCATTAAGAACAGTTATCCACCACAGTCAACCAGTACAAGTCGCAAGCAAGCACAGGTCTGATCCATGGTAACTAGTTAAAACAACGTCCCTTCTCAGACACTCCACCTTGAAGTCGTTTGTGGTGGCTACTCCCCACAGGACTTGAAGCAGAAGAAAAACACCCCGCTTTAGAAAGAAACAGAAGACTTGCATCTGAAAAACATAAAAATAAGCACGCTCCCTATCGCTCTCTCCTTACCATGGGACTATCTTCCAGACCCAGGAATACTTCCACCCATTTGCATCATGCACTTACTCGTCACTCCATGCCCTGCCATCTTCCATTCTTTTTTGTTCCAACATAATAGACTGTCATGTTGGACATCGGTTAAGCACTATTGGAGTGATTGCCCCCAATTCATGCACTTCATTCATTGACTTCTACTGCATTTACCTGATCTGAACATTCTCTTGACCCTGTGAATGGTTAGCTGTCACTGTAACCTTCCCACTTTTGCTTAGGAGGTGCCATAAAATGATTTAGTCTTACAAATAACCAATAAATGAATACAATTAATAAGCAGAGAAGGGGGTAACTAATATCCTTTTCAATAATAGAAAGTCATTATCAAATACACAAGTAAAGGCATAACACGCAGAGAAGCACTAAGGGCATAATGATATACGTGCATAACATATGCTGGCAATCAACATACGATGGCATGAAACAGTCTCATATTACTTTAGCCAAATCATTGTTCATTTTGGTGGATGTTATTCATATCACCCAGAGGAGATGGGTGAGCTAATCTGTCAGATCAACTAACTTCTCCAGATAGGTCAGGATAAAAAAATTAAAAAAATAAAAATAAAAAAGCATAGCCAGTTTGACTGGCAGCGACCCCTGCGATCGGGAGCTGGTTTAAAAATCAAATACATAGAATTGATGCTGGCCTCTGGGCCCATCCCACCTAAAAGCCTTATTTCCAATCAAATTTGTAGCAGGCCTACAATGTAAGAGCACCGGAGGGAACAGAAGCCCTCGGGGCGAGGCCAGGGTATTGCAACCATATGAACAGAAACAGAGCCCCAAAGCTTAGAGATGGGAGGAGCTATAACTTAAGTGCTTTTTGTATTTGATATTTTTATTTCGCAATCCTTAAATTATATACAGAGCGCTTTACACAGTTAAAAAGTAGTACAGTTTGAAAAAAGGAAACAAGATTTAACAATAAGAAATGTACCGACAGATAATACAAATCACTACTAATCAAAGTAAAAGTACAGTTCCAATAAAAGCATAAAAGAATTCAAATCGCATAGGCGAAACCAAATATACAAAGCACTGTACAATATAAATTGTCATTTACGATTTCAGCTGTCAACTGCCTCTGTCTGCTGCATGGTCGACATTCCAATGATAATCACAGACAAGCTTCACGCTACCTTCAGCTTCTTGGTGTGGGGCAGGGAATATATTTAAAAATTAATGAAGTTCAAGATGTGGCTCATGTTGTGCAACTTGCATAAGGAAACATTCCCCATTATAATCAATGAAGCACACAGCTACAACAGCTGCAACATTATTTTCCTAAAATGTTTCATTGGATTTAAAACACGCTCCGACAGATCTCAAACTTTCCTTGTCAGGTAACTCTTCCAGTCTTCATTTTGTCTTTGCATTCTGGTATTTAGAATATAAAATTAACTGCAAAAAAAGAAAATTTGGAATCAAGACTTCTGAGAATCGCAGCACTAGATTAAATACTATCTGACATGACATGATACCGGCCTGCTCTTATGATTATGAGCTTATCCATAATGACGTCATCAACTCAAAGCAATGGATTAAGACAGATGTAACTATAGAATGTGCACAAGGGAATGTTGCCTGGTATATAAAATTGCCATAAACACAACACTTTGCAATATAGCATGGTGCATGATAGAATTAGCAAACCTGTAGTTACCACGTTCAGCTAGGGGTTTTCTGGAGAACGAAAATGCTACTTGCTTAACTGCAACTGAAACTGAGTTCAAGAGGTTAAGACATCAGTTTCCAATCTTAGACAATTCAAGGTCTGCCTGCTAAGAAAAACAGGGGTGGACACTTAACAGAGGCAGCAGCAGCCAGCTTCCGGCTTTGGCCTTCTCAGACTGCACAAGTAAAGGTATTTAGGGAGAGAGAGTTGTAGGCCCAAGAAGGCCTTTTGGACTCTGCAGAGGGTCTTAAACCTGATCCTTGCAGTCACGGGGATACAGTGGAGGGATTTCAGTGCCAGAGAGATGCAGTCCCTGGCCTTGAGGCCAAGGATAAGTCTTGCGGTTCTGTTCTGGATTAGTTGTTTAGGTCAGAGGGTAGAAGTAGGCAACTTGAGAAAGAGACTGTTGCAGTAGGCTAGTCTAGAGACCACCAGGGCTCTGGAGACGGTAAGACTCTGGGAGGAAGTGAGAAAGGGAAGTATACCTGAGGAGGTGCAGCTGGTAGTGGAACTTTTTAGAGATGTCCAAGATGTGAGAGGAGAAGGAGAGAGTGGAATCGAAGATGACACCCAGATTTCTTTGCCTCACTAGTGGGTAAGTGTGCAGGGCCAAGAGAGGTCGGCCAGAGTGAGTGGGAAGGCAGGAACAGGAGTGCCAATGAGGACGATCTCCATCTTGATGGAATTAAGACAGATTCTTTGCAGCACACCAAGACTGAATTGCGAACGAACAGTCAGGAATGAGCAAGGAGGAGGAGGCAGAGGGTAGCTGGAAAGAGAGCTGTGCGTCACCCGCATAACACAGAAAGTTAGAGGTGAAGGCAGAGATCCTGCGGGCAAGAGGTACCATGTAAAAATTGAAGAACCAGGGGGATAAGTTGCAAACCTGGGGGACACCACAAGAAGAGAGCGAAAGAGAGAAAAGACCCAAGTTCCACCTGCGAAGGATGGTTGGAGAGAAGGAGACAAGCCGCGCCGGGGCCTGATCTGTGATATCCATGGACCTTCACACACAGCCCTCAATTACAGGGCTGTGCCATCACAATCCACACAACACAAAATTATGTAAATGAAATATTTGAGACTACCAGCGAACTTTATTATTCTATCCTGGTTGCCTTTTCCCGACTCTCATGGGAACGGCTACCCACCATGACACCATCAGAGCCTTGAACCACAGATATACTGCTGCGCAACTGTTGCATATTGGGAACAATCTAACCTTCCCAGGGAAAATGGTCTGCAGGCGATTTGAAACTGTCGTGGTTCTTGCCGGCTTCACTAGAAAATCACATTTCATAAAGGATTTTGAATTATAAAATGGTCATATATTCCTCTTTCACTGGCAGACCTGCACCCTGTAAGCTCTAATCAGTTGACCTTGAAACATAACCTCTATGTGCTTCCCTCAACCCTGGCCTGGGATCGCATGCTTTGTACTAATGACCCTGCTGCAGCAGCCTTTGCCATGAACAAAAATGCTTGCACACGTTTAAAGCAGAAGGAGGCTTTTTGGCCCATTTACCGCGCTTCATTCTACCGCCAAGTTTGATTACACTTACCTGTGCCCCAGGATTTATGGATTAGTTTTAATTTCACAGAGCCCCCCCTGCCCTTTTATAGTGCTACTCTTGCAGCTGATAAGTGTGTTCCTTCATACCGTGCTGAACTTGCATTTTTATTACATTATTCCCCCCTTTTATTAATGTATTAATAACAAAATCTTTTTGGACCTCTCAATCTTTTTTTTAGCAACTTCATCTTTATGGATCCATATTTTTTCTAACCGTGTCATGTCTCCCCCAGTCTCCTCCCAGCCGTTCAGATCTTACCCGACACAACCTGTCCCATCTTTTAGACATTGGATCCAGTATCGATTACAATTTTCAACATTGGCAGGTTGTCTAAACACCCATCCATCAGGATCCTCCCCTTTATTTCCCCCATTATTTTCTTCCTGTTTTTCATTTCAATACTATTTTTATCAACACTCAAGGGCAACATCAAATGGCCTTTTTGCTCATTAAAGAATACTGTAAAAAAGTTTAACGCAGAAGGTGATAAGAAGCAGCACTAGCACAGGGACAGTCACTCGAAATAATCCAAGAAGCCAGGCGGACACCCATGCAAATACGATTTCCAAACAGTCTTTAGCTTGCACTCCATTGACCTTGCTCGTCCTCTTGCCCTGGAGTGTGCTCATCACTTGTATAGCTGCACTTAAATTCCATTAGAGGCCTCATCATCAGGGTGTGCAGTAAAGCAGCTTAGCCCAAATCTGGCGCAAACCCCTCCTTCAATGGCTGTAAGGAGGTCCAGAACAAACCGATTTAGGATGGCCACCAAGCGCAAAGCCCTCAACTCCTCCTTGATTGCATCTAATCCTTTGGCAGTTGAATTAGCTAGTTGCAATACCTCATAGCATGTTAGCTGCAGTCATTTTGAATTGGCTACAGACTGCACTCCTGGAAGTAGCAACGAAGTAAAAAATGTTGCAGCGGAAGAGAACAGATGGTACTCATCCGGAATAGCGGCCAGGTTGTTTGAACTTTTCCTGAGAAGCAGTTGCTTTCTCTTTTCCTTCTCATTGTTTTTCCTTGCTCATTTTAATGCGCCACAGTCCCCTGCAGTGCGATCTTCATGGCAGTGCTATTTCGAGGCCCCACAAGTGCAGGGCTATGCAAAGTGCTGAGAGCGCACACTCTGCTCCAATCAGGCGGAAGCTGGGCATATGCTCTGGACCTGCAGGCCCACCAGAGATCCATCAGTGCTGCAATTTCCCGCGCCAGCCAGTGAATCACTACTGTCCCCCAAGCTGGATACATCCCAGGTGTGGTGCACACCATCCCCTTCTCTGAGAATTAAATTGTGGCGTTCCATTTGCTGAGTAGATGCCTCCCCAGAATATTGATAGGAGTGTCTTTTGAATACAGCAAAGGTGCTACAATATGCTGTGTCACTATTATTAAAGGTAAATCCTTTGTCAGAGGAACTTTCAAAATTGTCCCCCAAAAGCCTTGCGTTTCCAAACATTTGTTAGATAATGGAAATCCTACTTTCTTTATGCATGATCTGGTTGCCCCAGAATCTAAAAGAAAGAAAAATTCCCTCTGTCCTCCGGTTCCTCCTCAGGGTCTTCAGTTACTGCTAGAACAGGACACACTTGGCACTCCCTGTGATGCAAATGGGTTACCGCCCATCATTATCACTTTAGTGTATTGGGGTATGGTGTTCTGCACCAATAGTTACCCCTTCGGGTATCTGCGACTGTGCTAGTACCTGATGTATGCTCACTATACCTTGAGTTCCCGTCATTTCCCCATTCTGTGCATGCATGTATCCCTGGGTAGTAATACTCTGAGCCTGCGCAGGCTGTATCTTTAATTGCTGTTGCTGCAGCATTACCTGCATCTGCTGTGAGGTCGGCTGCATGTGCATCTGTTGTTGCTGTGGCATGGCCTGCACCTGAGGAGTCTGCTGCATGTATGTCTGTTGCGGCTGCCCTGTCTGTGCAATGAGTGTGCATGTTTGTGCAAAATGTCCAAAATTCCCACATGCGAAGCACTGTACCCCGAAACGTGGAGTCATTCCCCTGTATCACATTTCATCCACCTGCCTGCATAACCCCTGGCTGCTGTTGCTGCACATTTACGAATGCGGGTTGCTGCTGCATCTGCAACATTCCCCATTGCTGGTTGGGTGGCACCTGTAACGCTCACCTGACTCCCACGGAGACGCTGACCAGGTCTGGACTGCTGCGGCCTCTTCTAGGGTGATGCGCAGAACTCGGTAGACCGACTGGACAGGACCCCCAAATCTCGCTTGTCTGAGTCGCAAGAGAATCCTTCTGCAGATGGAGAAAGGGGATTAACTACTTGCGGAGTAGCGCGTCGGCCTCCTACTTTCCTCTTTCACTCTCCTCAGACCACCTCTGAAATTCCCTGTTAACTCTCACCTTAAGGTTTGAAAGGACGAGCTCTCCATCCTGCTTCTGGTGCAGGGGTGCGATTATATCACTGGTGTTCGGATTGGTGAGGATCCAAGCTTACTTGACTTTCCTGGCAAGGTGCCATAAGTATACTGTTGTAAAAGTTCAAGAGTTGGCCTCCTTTTCTATTTGCCTTTATATTCAGTAGTCCGTCTCTTATCCCTTTTATCACAGGTGCTGAGTGAAGATTTCACATAGAGGAAACAATTCGCCGAAGGTAAACTCAGGTGAGTTTATGATGGGTGGTTCCTTTAATGTCCTTATATTCACCCACTAATGCGTGTGTCTTTTTTCCCCATAGGGGCCGGGGTACGGTACTGCCGAAGAAGCGGCGCCGACCCGAGATGAGGAAAGATTCTCCCAACAATAATCAGGTAAGTCTTATGGCGAAAATCTGGCTCTCCTCAATATGTTCCTTTTGCTCACCTTTTGTTCTTCTCTTCCCCCTTAGGCGCAGGTATGCGGCGGATCGTGGAGACGGTCGGTAAGGAGCACGGAGATGCCTCGTGAACAGGTGAGTGAAACGCAGCGCTGCAGCGAGCAACGCGATGCGTCTTTAAAATAAATGTCTTCCCTTAGGATCGCTGGCGTGATGACTCCGGACTCCGGGTAGAAGCAGGTAATGTTCTTCTGTTCACCTTTTCCCTTCTCTTCTTTCCTTTCAGGTGTTCCAGGATGGAGGTGGGCGTGGCTGGAGTCAGGATGCAGGAGCAGACACGGTGAGCGTCCAGCTGCTAGGTGCAGAACAACGCGAAGCGTGAGCTGCTGTCTGGGCGTGGCTTAAATAGCCCCCAAAGTAGTTCCAGGTACGTATTCTTCCCCGGCCACGCCCGAGTGGCAAAATAGTCCCACAGGTAAAATAGTCCCTTTCAGGCCTCAAAGAGGTCTGGATCTGGCAGCACGGTCTGCATCAGGTAAGTTCACATAAACACTCTCTGAGGTCCAAAATGAGCCTGGCGCCAAAGGCGCCAGGACAGTGTCCAAAGGGCCCCTACTAGGGGTTGCTGGCCTTTTCCCCGGGAACATGATGTCTGCTTCCGGGGACGCTGGTCCTGGACTGGTTCTCCAGGAGTAGGCATCATGACAGGACCTGAGAGTAACCTCCAGTCTGCATTATCGTGGTCATTGGAAGCCCCCCTTGCTGAGCTTGTGGAACCACTACTGGCCCTGTGAGTACTGCTCCCTCCATGTGCATTTTTGCTTGTTTCTTCTGAACCAATTTGTTGTCGCTTTGGTTGCGTTATCGACAAACTCCTTATCCTTCTCCTGCTTTCTTTTGTACAATTGTCGCTTGTATCTCAGGCCACCCCTTTGCCTCAATTCCCACTACGTGGTACAACAAAAAGGTATCATTTCGTCCCATGACTGTTCATTTTCCTGCGCCCACATTTCTTGTACGGATCGCATGTATTCCGTGGGATCCTCGTTAGGCTTAATTTTGCGAGCCTGGATAGACCTCATGTTTGACGTGTCTGGGTACAGCTTCCTTAGACCCTTCCAAACATGTGCTCAAAAATTGTAACGGGGTGCTCCATTCTGTATATTACAGCTTAACTATAGCCCTGAATACCCGGCCTGTTGCCATATTTTGTCACTTCTCTACCCGCTAACAAACCTTTAATGTCTCCTATGGCCAATGGGATTCCCGAAGTCTTTCTCAAAAACAAAAATCCACTTGCTCGCACCGCCATAGGTAGACTATAAACTAGATTGTCCCTGTTCATCGTCTGCCATGGTATGTAGTGGACCTCGCCCCTTGCTTTCTGTAAAAGGGGCATTTGCATGCATACTGTGCGTTTATTGCCACGTTGTGGCCTTATTGCTACTGCTATTCTAATTTTCCTGCTTCAGAGCCTATTTCCCCAGACACCCAGTGATTTTTCTTTTTCCTCCTCCTCTATTTCATCTCTTCTCCTTTCCCCTCTCTGGTCTTTCAGACTGTGTTTCTATGTTGTCATTCCCATGATAGCTATTCCCACTATCTTCCCAGTCCGATATGGTGTGCCCTTCGTCTGCCACGTCAGTTCCACTGTGGTCACAGTCCCGTCCCCACTTGTCCATTTTAAACTTTATGCACCCTGCTGTCCACTCCTGCTCAGACTCCCTTCTTGTTTTCCTTTCCTTTCTCTTCTTTTTCCCTTTCCATAACTTGTTCTGCCTCCTTCAACACACTGTCGAGTTGTTGCTGCGCGCTCTTTATGTCATTTAAATATTTCCTCTTCTCTTTCTCGTCCTTGCCGGTAATGCCTGTGTCGGCCTCATGTTTCTTTTTATGTAGTCCTGACTTGTCTTGAGACACTCATTTAGGATTTGTATACCATCCAGCTGGTTTTAATAACAGGGATATTGTATATGTTGGTGGCGGTGCACTTCCCTGCTGCTGCTCCTCCTCCTCCTTCCCTTTCTGTTTCTTTCTCGCTCTCTCTTTGTATAATTTCCAAAGCCCCAGAATGTTCTGTTTCTGAGTTTTGCTCCTTTGTATGAGGCAGCTAGGTAAGAGTACATACTTTCTATAATATCTTTATGAAACGTTCCCTTGATGCGCTTTCGATCCAAGAATGCATCACGGTACGATTGCCTTGATGCGCTTTCGATCGAAGAATGCATCACGGTACAATTGCCTTGATGCGCTTTCGTTCCAAGAATGGATCGAAAACGCATCAAGGCAATCTTACTGTGATGCAGGAAATGGACTCATAATTATTGAAAGATTTAACTACCCAGAAACACCGCAAAAGAGCTTAATAAGTGAATGATAAGCAAAACTGTACCAACAACCAAAATCAAGAAAATAGTAAATAAGGAATCTCTCCTGAAGAACCACAGCTAAAGTTGTGGGGAAATACGTGTTGGGGGATTATTAATTTGATGACAATTTGCGATTTGGAACTGTATTATATGTGTATGAAACTAAAACATGGAAATTCACAATGAAAATATGCAATAAGGAGGGAGATTATTAATTTGATGACAATTTGCGATTTGGAACTGTATTATATGTGTATGAAACTAAAACATGGAAATTCACAATGAAAATATGCAATATGGAAAATGCAAAGGTTTAAATGTATGGAATCAATATATGAAGAATCAGATACATAACAAACTATCAAATCATATTGAAAAACTGATTGTTCAAAAAATAGTTTTTTCTGGGGATCGCACGCTGTAGGAGTACCAACTACAAAATTCACAAATGATGTCTATGTACTTCTGAAGTATAATATCAGTGCAATATCTGTAAAATGTAAAGCTTCACAGCATGAATGTGGCCAAACAAATAAAGCTCTAAAAAAAAATTCAGTTCAAGGATGTGTGGCTGGGTCATGCAGACAGAGTTGCAGCACAGTGCTGAGTCCTTCATATTGTTAACAAGACATCAATTAAAGACTTAGTGTGTGCATGCAATTTTTATTTTATTATTATCAAGTTAACATATAGCAAGTGTTTGGCATAAACGGTCACAAGCAACTTTACTTGGTTTAAAATTGGGAAAAACATTTTAAATGAATGTGTAGGGCTAAGAATCTGTGTCTTGAGACATGCTTGGTGTGCATGATCTTTTCTTTTTGGGAGAGGTAGGCCTTAAGTAATCATCAGCAACACCAGGTGGTCTTGGTTTCATGCAAAAAAATAAATCTACAGCCTTTTTGGATTTGAAGTCTGCAGGAGAAGGGCCCTGCTTCTTAATACGAATGAGTGTTTCAACAGTCTCTTCTGATAGGGATGCCCTCCAGTCAGTTTTAACTTTGTTCATGAAGGAAAAGCAGCGTTCCACAACTGCATTGGACACAGGGAAAACCCTCAAGATATTTATGAGCTTTCACAAGCTGGGGATATTAGGTGCCATAGAGGGTTGCCAGTTTCACCCAGATCTCTTTTGGTGGCAGTTTGCAAAGGTTGTTCTGTGCAAATACTTAAAACTCTTGCCACTCAAACAGAATTGTTCCAGGACTTGCTACTGAAAAACTGCAGTCAACAATTAAATCAGAAAAGTGTTCTGCCATTCTAACAATTTCATTATTTCCATATTTTTCCAACTCTTAACTTTGATGGCCATAATCGTCGTGTCTTAACACTTTTGCACAGTTGTAAATACTGTCCTCAGTAAAAGACAATATCTTCACACGATTTGTCAATATTTGTGACATCTTTTTAACACTGTTGCTTGCAACTGTTCAGAACTTGAGCCCTCACATGTGTTAGTTGGACCTCACGATAGGAAACGGACTTGCAGGTTCCAGACAATTTGATGGCCTCACTTTTAAGAGTATCAAGCTCACTTCCTACCAGGGCAGTCTCTCCCCTTAAGGTTTGCAGAGTCATTTTTAAAGTAGAAATAGAGCTAATGAGTTCTGGCATTTCAATCACTTGCTTCTGAAGTGCAAGGGAAGATCTAGTTAGGGGTTGCAGCATCTGCTCAAAGAAAAGCAGATGGCATACCATCTGAAAACGTGTTAAAAGCTGCAATACTCCCTTGGCTTTTGCCTGGTCATGACTTGGATCAGCTGCCATACTTTCTAAATGTGCCAAACAGGGAAAGATGTATTCAGGGCCCGAGTAGCAAGTAATATATGTTGCACCCAACGGGTCCCCATGAGCTTTCCTTGGTTTCTGAACAGACTGTTCCATGGCTAATCCCAGAGCATGCAATTCACGCAACCTTTTGGGGCTTTTTTAATACAAATAAAACAATTGTATTAACATATTGGGCACATCACTGAAGTAAGTCTTATCCAATGCATCCTTCACAGCCAATTCAAAACCGTGAGAAAAACATTGGACAGACACCAGCCATTTAATGTCTTGTCTGAGCAGTGCAGCAAGACCTTGTTTCATACCCAAGTTAACAGCTGCCCCGTCAGCCCCAAAACCCACCATTTTCTTTAAGGAGAGTCCTGTTTCATTTAGGACTTCCAATAGAAGTTTTTCAATCCCTCACTTTGACCATCACCAACTGATTTTATTTTGAGAAAAGAAACCTCCATTTCACCACTTTGTGGGTTTACGTACATAACATACACCAACTCCTTCTCTGTTACACCGCTATCTGTGCTACCATCCATTAAAACAGAAAAAGCATCAGCAGTCTTGAGAACATTAAATAGTTCTTCCTCAAGGTAGCGTCCAATACAAATTGCAAGCTCTCGTCTTGTTACAGCATTATTGTACTTGGAGCCCAGGTCCACACCATGACGCTTCTCCTGCTCAGCCAATGCACAAAACTTTTTAATAGGAATGTCCTACTTTGCCATTGTATTAAGGATATCCATTAGCTTGCACACAGTGAGTCTATGCTGATTAAAAAATCATAAAATCAATGACTGTCAAAAGCAGCTTGCAACTGCTCGAACTAAGCACAGCCCTAGGAAAAATCTTCACTAACTCACCAACTGGAGTGTGGCGATAAAGGTCCACAGCACTGGTTTGCTTTCCAAATTTCCTGCATTTTTCGGCTTTTCAGTTTTGCTCTGTTTCCAGGTGCTTGCGGAGTGTGTCTACTTTCAGCTGGGGGCCACTGATCCCAGAAATCAATGAGGCTCTGAAATTCCTCATAGAACAGAAATCTGTTTGAAACTCTGCACTAAGTGTACATCTTGCACACACAGCGTCTTCCTCATCATAAATGTCTAGCCAGGTTTTGCCTGGGTCGTATTTTCTTTGCCACCCCAAAGCTGTGGCCAATTTCACAGTATGTGGTTTTGAGGTGGCCATGACTAAACTGAAAACAATTAAACCTTTCCATCAGTTTACTGCATCACTCAACTGCTCAAGATGAAGACAGCAGCTACAAGGAGTTTGTGACAAACTGGAACTTAAAAAAAAAACTCAGATGATCTAAAAGATCAAAATAAATTATCCAAATAGGGCATGCAGCCGTCCCAGATACCTCTTAATATCAATTTTATAATAAATTAACCGGGTTCCCAAGAGATCAGAAATCTGTTCTCTGAACCGGGTCACATGTGCATTTTGTGACTCCACAGCAGTGAGAAGTACTGAGTGTCACGTTAGCAGCAAATTGTGCAATGCAATGCCCATCTAGGCCACCCAGTGCTCCAGATATTTGAAAGTGGGAGTATTTTACTCCCTATTTTTTAAAGTCTGGAGTAAAATGACTTTTTAGGGGTAAAAATGTACTTCGAATTGCAGTATTTTATAAGTCAGAAAACATTTTATTTTTACTGGAAAATGAAATTGTCTTAGTAATAATAGTTCTTTGTACCTAGTTCAATCAAAGCTATGGCTTTACTTCTGATCAGGCAGATATAACCCTAGTTTCTATATGTGCTACTATTGGTCCAAACATAATATACATGGAGCTATGTGGGTGAAAGCAGTGGCACATTTTTTGTTGGGTGCATTTGCCTTTTTTGAAGGGAGTAAAATGGGCTGATACACCCCTTATCTGTAGGGCTGAAGCCACTGACACCTATGGATAAAATGCACATTTCTGTTATTGCCAGCACTTGTATAGTTGGGTGGGTCAAATGATTTACCCAGGATCACATGCTTTGGTTTAGCAGTGAAGCCAGAATTGCTAGCAATTTAACTTAACTGCCACAAACTTCCAAGCTCTAATTAGTACACATTTGTTTTGGGTTAAAAAAAGAGCCACAATGGTCTTGTTTATTTGCAAAGTACACACAAAGCAACCTCCTTGGAATATTTGCACCACCCTGAACCGAAGAATACACATCTCAGAATGCAAAACCATGTTTAATCTCATGGATGAACTCTGCTTTAAAAAGAAATCACTTCGAGTCACTTTCTGTGCAAATGTGGTGTTTAAGGCATCTCACTTACGTACACATTCATGGCACTCTTGACAGTTAGCATTGCTAAATGGTCTCCCATTTCCTCTTGCTTCCAAGCACTGTCCTGATTCAAGATCACAAATCTATTCATTGCAAGTAGTAGTCGCTGCTGACAGGAAAGAACAAATGATTTAGCCTTCTGCAGGCTTCATCAGTGCAGAGCTGCGTGCTAGCAAAGGGCTCTGGGACGAATATTTTGCCCACCAGATGCACCCAGCACTGCAATTTTAACACAGCCTGCTCAGAAAAGCTACTATTCTTTAAATTGTGATTGAAAGAAGGCTTTCTGCGCCAGCACCAGCAGTGCTTTTACTGCAGGGCTGAGCGCAAGCAAGTGGCTGGTATTGATATTACTCCCACCCAAAGGGGCAGGAGAAAATTAATTTCCAGCGCGGCCACCTGCACGAATAACACATCCTGCTTGCAGAAGGCCTTTACATTAAAAAGATATTTTTAGAATAAAAAGTTGAGCTAGGTTTTGCTTACGTCTCAGGCCCGTTATCAAGTGGGAAAGTCCTCTCTGCCTAATCTTCCTCTATACTGCAGACCAATTCCTACAAAATGGACAAAAAGCAACTCATTTACCGGCTACCCACAACAATGCACACTCACTCTGGGGGCAGTGGGGGCTCGAGAATCGACAGCTGAACAAATGCCAGCGCAGCCACTTGCCAACACCTAGCCCAGCAATCGGGGACAGTGTTGGGGCCTTTCGCCTTTACAAACAAAAGAGGCCTCAAGCCTCTGAGGGTGTGGGGGGTGGAGGCCCAGCAACTGCCCCCATGGTTCCAGTCTGCAAAGCACAGCAAAGAAAGTCAAAGTCACAGTTTTCGTTCTGGGACTTTTAATATGCGCTTTTGCAGTGCTCACATTACAGTTATGGCCAGTATAAAGCTTCCTACTGGCTCTGGCTGCCTGCCTCGTGATAAATGTGGCAGCTAACCCCCATGCACCACTGCAGGCTCCTCGGACTGGTCTATATAGGGCAATAGGCCCATGGCTTAACCAAACACACAAAATGCTTGTGTGGGCCCATTTATTGGGTCAAAGTGAGCCACCTTTTTAGCCAATGTGGGCCAGTTTGATGAGTTACTGTAGTCCAGTAACTCATCAAACTGGCCCTAATGGTTAATAGTTTTGACCAGCGTTGCTGAATTAAAATGTACAATTTGACTCACCTCCCCCTTGGGTTATTTAAACAATGTCACAAAAGGAATTAATTCACTGTGGAACACTTTTTCGGTTGGTGCCCGAGACAACTGTATGCCCCAGTCCGACCCTGCCCCACTGTTTCCACCATCAGTAGTGGGAGGCCAGGCGGCACACATTCACCTGGAACTGATGCTGCTTACTGTGGGTGCTGGGTATTCGAGAGTAGCTGAACGGGCAGGAGAAATATTATTGCCAGCCACTCTCTAACACCCAGCACCGGCCATATTAACGCAGCCTGCTGATCGCAAAAGACCTTTTGCAAGGCCTTCTACGAGCAGCAGGCTGCATTATTATGGTGGGTGCTGGGAGTTAGCAAGTGGCGGGTCAGTACACAACAATGGATAGAGAGACGGCCAGTTACTAGCCAGTTATTAAGTTACTGCCACCTCAATTCTAAACATACACCCAGCACACTCGTTCTTACTCGCCAAAGGTCATCCTGTGCCCCCTCCGATCCCCCCCCACCTAAGGCGAACAGTGACCATGTTCTCCGTTCATGGTGTTATTTGTGGCACTCACTGAGGCCAATGTCTGCCTCTCACACGACAATACTCCCTTTGTCTCAAAGCTAGTAGTGATCGAGCAGCTTGCAGCTCCTCCCAACAGAATGTGGCTACGAAACTGCTAATAATGTGCCATATTAGTCACTGAAAGTTTGTGTGCCTGCATTCTGATGGGAGCGGAGGTCCAGTGGGGTGTGGGTAGTTCTGGCGTGCACAAAAGCATATCTGCAGGAGTGGTTGTGACGTGACACATTCATAGGCGCCCCCCCCCTACTTTTGTCTGTGGCTCCCCTACTTTTTTCTTTGGCCCCCTCTATGCCCCTCCTAAATGTGATTCCTAGCGACACCACTGAGTGTTTGAGTCTAAAGAAAATAATAGAGGCCTTCTATGAGCAGCAGGCTGCGTTATTACGGCGGGTGCTGGGTGTTAGAGAGCAGCTGCTCTCTAACACCCAGCACCCGCCGTAATAACGCAGCCTGCTGCTCATAGAAGAGGCCTTCTACGAGCAGCAGGCTGCATTATTACAGCGGGTGCTGGGTGTAAGTGGCTGATGATAATATTTCTCCCGCCCATTCAGGCAGGAGAAATATTATTCTCAGCCACTTGCTAACACCAGTACCCGCTGTAATAACGCAGCTTGCTGATCGCAGAAGACGTTTTGAACGGGTGGGAGAAATATTATCATCAGCCACTTACACCCAGCACCCAACAGATTCCAAATCAAAAGGGCCCAGCTCCCTCACCCAAACTTCCCTAGCACTCAGTGACTCCCTCAGCCTCCTTACCTCTTCAAAGTTGAAGCCAGAGTGTGAGAGGGGGGCCGAGATCCACCTCTCACGCCAGGATGACGCTGCATCCGGGCTGGGCTCATAACATTGATACAATGTTTTGAGCCCAGCCCGGGTGCTTCTGCCTCGCCTGCAGTGCACGCTGTGCACAGAGGCAGGCGGTAAAGGCACAATATTTTTTCGTTGTTGTTGTGGAGTGGAAATCATATCGCAGTAACTGCGACATGATTCTTAAAATACACAGCAAACCGGCAATATTATATTGCAAATGGCGATGCAATACCGCTTATTTTATGCCTTGCAACTGTTGCATATTGGGAACACTCCAACCCTATTGCCGGGGAAAATGGTCTGCAGGTGATTTGAAACTGCTGTGGTTTTTGCCGGCTTTACTAGAAAAATCACATTTCATAAATTAATTTGAATTATAAAATGGTAATATATTCCTTTTTCACTGGCAGAACCTATAAGCTCCAATCGGTTGACCTAAAAAAACAACAACCTCTGTGTGCTTCTCTCAATGCTGGTCTGGAATTGCATGCTCTCTACTAATGAACAATGCTTGCACACGTTTAAAGCAGAAGCAGGCTTTTGGGGCCTATTTACTGCACTTCATTCTACTGCTAAGTTTGATTACACTTACATGTGGCCCAGGATTTATGAATTAGTTTTATTAAGCTTTTAATTTCACAGGTATCAGAAAGAACCCACTCTCCTTTTATAGTGCGACTCTCGCAGCTGATAAGTGTGTTCCTTCATACCGCACTGAACTTGCATTTTTATTACAACAGCCTCAAAACGAGGTGGAGATGGACTCTTGATCGTTCCTAATTAAGGAAATTAAGACAGGTGGTGCCCAAGATGTGGTCCCTTTGCAATGACAGTAGCGTTGCTAATAACCCCATGCCCCAGTCACGGTAAACAGACAAAAATAGGTTTTCTAAAAAGTTTTTTTTAAAGGAAGGTTAGGTGGTGGGCACAGAAGATGGCTGCTCATCAGGGGGTACATATCCCTAGCCCTGCAGGACCGCTGTGTTAGATTGGCTACGATTATCAAATTGTGATGCTCCAAATATAAACGTTACCTTAGCAATTGCACAACTGGGAGATTTACCTATAGAAACTTTATTTACTTATTTAAAAATGCCAGCCAATAATGTCTATGCCACTCCCCTGATAAGAGGAGACTAAAACACTATTGAATAACCCCCATAACAGTTTCCTGAATTGGCTTTAACTCAAGAATCATGTAAACTGGTTTGGAGGTAATCTAGTGTATCCACAAACCAATGCTAGGGATGAACCGTTAGCCACACCCAACCTGTCACTAGAATTCTTGTGCCATTTTCATTCAAATCGTAGAAGGCTCTTTTTGCAAGCAGACTATAAACTCACAGTTTAGTAGTCTCAGATTCAGATTACATTGTCAGGGCTTCTAACACTGACTTGCATTGGTAGATTTAGAATGATTTCAGAGACAATGGGCAAGAAACTCTCTCTTCCAGAGAGCTCTTGAAACAAGTTTGGAACCATAAACAGACTCACCCGTTATTAAGGGTGATGAACACATACACAAGGGCACGTTCACAACATTGGCAGGCAAATATGCCAAAGAGTACAGAGTGAGAAAAATAGCAGCAGCCATAACACGCTCCACGACTGCAATTAATAAGTCAATTAAAACTGCATTTTTGTGTATCCTACCCAGGCCAAAAGGGTTTCCACGTTATTATATTTATGACAGAGAATAACAAAGCAGTAGTGAAAATTCCTATGAAAAAGTGAGATCATATTCAATGATTAATACCCAATGAAGCAGACAGAGGAAAGCTACTCGCTACCAATCATGCTGGACTTGCATCTACCCATTTTGGGGTTTTTGCAACCACACAGCTGCTTCTTGATAGATAGTGGTGGCCAGGTTTAGGGCAACAGGTCAACAGGTTAAAGTATACATAGCAAACTGACATGTTTGAAGAAGACTGTGGACCATAATAAAAAAATAAAACAAAGGAGGCTCCTTTATGAAAGGCAAACTCATAGATTCAATACTTGGATCACATAGACCCACCACCAGCAGTTAATACATACAAATATATTCTAGTAATAGTTGATTCATGCACAAGGGTGACCTCGATGATGCCTCCGAAGAGGAGAGCAGACTGCAAATGAGTCATACAGGCACACCAGGGTGTAGTAACCATGACAACAACTCAGGCATTCCATGGTGATAATGGTTCAGCTTTCGCAGGGCGGGCCCCGAGAAAGGCATTAGAGGCTTGGGGATCACAGCTGTATTTTTCTAATCTGTTCGGTCCAGAGACCAATAATGTAATAAAGTGCAAATCACTTCTTATTTATCACTGCTGTCTTTATGCAGCGGTAAGACTCCAAATGAGCTCTTGTTTGGGAGAAAAATGTCTGATCTGCACACTCTCCCCAGTCCTCTCTCCAGACAAGAACAACTGCTGGCAACACCGCTGCTGTGGGAATCCCTCCAGGTGGAAGCTGCCATTGTCACTCCTGACGCCACCCTCAAGGCGTGAGATTGATTTCTGGAGAAGTTCCATGACAAGTCTCCATTTGGCACTTCCTAAAGACCGGCAGTGCAAGTAACCAGACTGAAGGGTTCCAGAACCGATGTCCTGCCCGCAATACCACCCAAGAGAGGATTCAGACAAGTTTCTGTAGATTACCTGAAACCTGCTTCAAATGGTTATCGCAATGTTTCCATGCACTCATCCTCTTCCAGTTGAGGAGCCAGAAGAAGAGGTGCTAGAGATTCGGAAGATGATGATTGGCGTCCCAAGATGATGCAGAACATGGCAAACTTGACCACAACACCACAATTCAGGAAAGTGCTGAGGCTCTGCCCATTTGGAAGCAGAAATCCTCCTCGGTTGCTAAAGCTATGAATACGTTTTTCTGGTCAGACATGCTGAAAAGGCTTGACATGTTGTCATTGTACTTTATTCTGTTGTGGTTGAGCCTCCCCATATTTTTCATCTCACTGAGTTCTAAGCATTTTTTGAGCATGGTTTCCGCTCCATCTGTAAGTTGTTCTAAAGCCTTTAAGTTCTTCACACACATTCGAAAAGAGTTTCAGGAGGCAGGAACTCCAGCTTCGATACAGAGGTTTCCAATAACCATGGGCATATGTGGATGCCATCTTTTAAAACATTTTATGGCCCAGCTAAGCAAGTTCACACTTTTCCTGTGATTGATGAAATCCAGACTGTTTACACCGAGTAATCCTGTGTCCAGAACGCATAGTTAACTGTTAAGAACTAGGCTCAACACATGTGTGCAAAATGCTTTGTTTGATTCTTTTGAGGATGTTGAAGACCTATATGGAATTGAAAGGGAGTGTGGGAGCCGCTCTACTGGGAACGAACATGGGTCAAATACCCTGTTCTATGGAATTTCTACCACTCAGGAGGGTCTACAACCATGTTTTAGATCACTGCACCCTTCACAGAGGAGAAATATCCATTTGCATATCAGTTTAATATGGTGTCCCATGGGTGTTATGTCAGATATTACAATGCCTTTTTGTGCGAGGCCATTCTATGGCCCAAATACTCTTTCTGGGAACACTGTGCAGTGCCATTCCAAGCACAGTTCCCATATATTTCATGACATGTTTGAAAATCAGTATAGGTTCCCTACAGTGTCAGATAGTGCACAGCACATGTATGTTGCAGATTCAGTTGTTTTTGACAGAGAATAATTTTCAAACCTGACTGAACAAACATGGCAGGAAAATGTCCCTCTTTGGTCTACATGGGGTCAGTAAATAAAAGGTGTTCACACGTTGGAAGTGACATGGAGATTCCCACATTTGATGCATTTCTTAAATTATACGCAGTTTCAGACCACTTGCAGTAATAATAATTTGAGCTTCTACCCCGAGTGGAAGAGGGAGAGTTCTGGAGTACGTCATCTAGAGAAGAAAACGGAACGCAATGGCACCAAGCATATTACCTATGCATCAGGGCGACATGTGCTGTGGGCCTGTCAAGCAAACAAATGCAATAAAAAAGGAAAGCAAGAACCAGTTTGGGCCCATATTGTGCTTCAAACTCCCACAACACTTATCCATAGGCAAACTCTGTCCGAGAATGCTTTCAAAATCTCACTTGAATGAGGTGATACAACCGAGAACATTTTAGATAGCTTTCCAGTGTCAGCTGCTGGCAACGTTTTTCAACTGGGGGCACAGTGCTGCTCAATATCGCCGTCAACTCCCCCACGCCACTCTCATTATCTGGCTGTGCCATTCCTCAATCGGACAGAGTGGTATAAAAGGATGTACTGCGCCCGTACCTCCGTTTGCCAATCCCACCGCCCCCGGCTCAGCCTGCGAGAGGAAACATACAGTAAAGGGGAAAGGCATTGAAACAATAGAAAACCAAAATTGTTTGCTTACCTGGGGATGCTGATTAGCAGCCGTTGGAAATGGCCGCCTGAGTGCAAGGCTCCGGCCCCATCGACAATCCTTGTTAAAATAGATCCTCTTGCAGTCCATCGAATGAAATTCTAAGCAGATATTCAGCAAGGAGATTGATCTGATCACCAGCATCCCAGAAATTAGTCCACCAGCCTGAACGGTTCCAGAGATATCAGCACTGAAGAAACAAGTGCTGTGCAAGCCGGCTGCAGAACGCAGGACGACCGGAGGAGGAGGAGCCGCCACCCGCTGTATTGAATAGGCGCCGCCCGGAAGAAGGCACAGCCACTGCGGCATCGCCTGAGATTCGGGCACGGAGCTGCCGAGAGACATGGCAAGGTGGAGGCACAGAGTGGTGCCCACCGAGTGCAGGCGTATACCCACAGAGAAACAAGCGCATTGCAGCTCGAAGCGGACGAAGCGGCTTAGAGAGAGTGCTGCCGCAGCCGGGCTAGCGGCTGCACATATCGTCTGCCAGAACGTCACACACGTGGGACCCTCGAGACTTGGAGTCGGGTAAGTGAAACCACCCCACCCGACCCTTCGTAGAGACTCAGGGAGGGATAAGAGGGATAAGCATGACATATCAAATACCACTCTCCCTCCGCCCCATAGTGCTGCAGCATTCCTGGAAGGAACTAATACACAGAAAGGCCACTGGCTTACCCTTGGGAGAAGCTACCCAGAGAAGGGCCCCGATTAAGCTGAGCGCTAAACATCCAACCAGGACACCCCGGGCCCCGCACAGGGACTTCGCATCTAGCCTCGGCCTAGTACCCCTGTGCCAATTGAATCCATAAACACGAAGGGGCACACATGTGCTGGTGGCCGCTGGGCCCTAGAAAATATGTGGTGAAGAAGGGAAGGTGTTTTGGCCAAGGACACGGCCGACAACTGGGCAAGGAAGCTAACCATAGCAACCCATATCGAGATCAAGCAAAGTAGAAGAGGGAGAGAAGAAGCAAGCACTGCACCTTATCAAGAAATTGCAGGCATGGAATCCTAAAGAAAAATAAGGGAGAGACATCCACTTGCAAAGAAAGGACAGGCAACCTGGCATAACACCACTGCAAATATAATCATACTAGAAGAATGACCAAACAACCTAATTAACTCTTAAGAAAGCAACAGCCGGAAAAACAGCGCTGAAACTGCATCGGCAAAAGGGAGAGGCATTCATGAACAAACGGCAATCCTAACAGGGCATTAATTAGGGAGGTGGCCGGAGAAAAATCACGCTATGTGAGCACATCTGACAAAGGGTTCTATATCGCCCGAACAAGACCGACCCCTTAATAACTTCATAACGAACAACTGGGCACAAACACCACCACCCCCCGTAACACGTGGATGCCATATTGCAAGCAATTCAGTATACGTGCAATTGCTTTCTGTGAAAGGGAAGCTGAACATACTGGAAGGGTGACCGGAGCAAAATAAAACAGTGAAAGATTTCTGCAGCGGACAACAATCAAAGCACATTGACCTGAATATAACTCGGATACAGATTGAACGGGGAGATACTGCAGAAGGACAGAAACTATAGGCAAATGTGTGCCACAAACCAAGCCCACAGTGCACCGAAAAGATGACGAAAGGAGCCAATAAGAAAAAAGCTCCCATGGATTTCTTCACTGGACCCAGGACCTCGCCTCCTGAAAGACCCATCCAGCCAAGCTCAAGTCAAACAGGAATGACTGAAGAAAACATACGGGAGGACCACCTGTGAAGCACTATTTTAATTTAATATTTAATGTATTTTAGTTTTTTTGAAAAATAATAACTTTACACATATTATGCAAATAGAAAACAAGATAGTATAATATCCATCACATCCTAACAATCAAATCACAAAAATAAACATAAAAGCCATTGAACCATCATTTACATAACATCACAATGCATTGCATTCAAATTGAAATTAGACCTTTTCAGTCCTATACTCCCCATTAAGTCTTTAACATAAAGCCAATAATCTCCTTATAATGAATTAGTTGAAATGGAGATCCAATTTTGCTATCACTCTTTTCTCGAGAGGCCTCAGAGGATAATTGAAAATAAAGGCCATATCAAAGTCATTCTCTCCACCCCAACCTGTCCTCCATTTAATGTGAGTAATATTGTCACCACCTTTCATGTTTTTCATATTATAGGGCCCAGTTTGGTTTCAATGATTAGCCATATGTTGTAGAGGGCAATTAGCAGGCACATGTTATTCGAATTAGTACAGCAATACCAGAAGGACAATTTCCCAATGTATTCCTGATTATGTGCATATCTACCAATATAGAGCTGGATTCTGCTGACCATAGGTTGACATTCGGTCAGTAAATGTGTGGCTGTCTCCAGTGTATCTGTAGCTTTGCATAGGCGACAAACTCGCTCTTCAATAGGAATTTTTTCTCTCCTCCCCATGACCATCCTTGTTGGTAGTTCCATTCTAAGTAGGACGATAAAGCGCCCAAGTCTTTTGGATGGGCATAGATTCAGATACCCCTGTGGTTTCTTATAGGTGTATAATCTGTACTGCACAAACTGAAAGCTCTTTAACTTACTGAGGTGGGCAAAGTTCTCCAGCCAATCCCATAGCTCAACACGTTTCCCAAGCACATTTTGCACTTCCTCTGAGTAACTAACTCCTCTGCACGTCCAGCCTATTTCCGCTAGGAATTTTGTCATGTGCTCATATAGTGGGCAGGTGGCATGATTTTTAACTAGTTCTTGGTGGCCTGCCCTTAGGAGTGGGTTTGTAGTTGATCATCTTCAAAAAGAACCCTGCCCTCTTTTTTAAGACTATTGCTTTTAGAGAAGGTAATCCTAATTCCAGTTTTAGGAGGGCCATAGGAACACCAGGAGGAAGACCAAGGATCCAATGCCAGAGTTTCCCTTCAATGACCTGAAGCCATGTCAAATCAAAAGACAGGAGGGCCTCTAGGCCATATGCATCATCGGGAGATGTGTGTGTGTGTGTGTGTGTGTGTGTGTGTGTGTGTATATATAATATATATATATATAATATATATACACACACACACACACACACAAACACATCCCCCCCCAATAGTGTAAAGCCACCCTGCTTACTAGTGAAGCTGGAAATTAGTGCAGTAACTTGCGCTGCTCTGGTAATGCAAGCTTTTTTGCATTCAACATAATCGCCATAGAGCTCGAACTCAACCCCCAGATATCGATAGGAGGGGGCATATAAAATATTTGTTCTATCCACCATGAGGCTGACACGAGAAACTCTTTTGCTAGTATATCTCTGCACTTTGGTCTTCTCTAAATTGTTAGGCCATTGCTATTAGCATAATTCCCATAGTGCTGTCGCAGATCGTCGGAGCCCACTTATGGTATTATCCAAAATAACCAGATCGTCTGCATATGCTAACACTGCAAAGGGGGCCTCGCCAATTTTGGGGGGACAGTTTTTAGCTACTGCTATTGCCGTTGGTATGTCGTAGACCTACAGACTGTAAACAAGTGGTGCAGTAAGACATCCCTGCTTCACCCCCTGTTCTGTTGCACCATTTCAGTCATATGTCATTCCTGATCTAATTTGAGTCTGACTGAAGTATTTTGATGGAGGAGTCTGAGATAATACAAGAGTCCATCTGGGTAGCCCATGGCTTCCATTTTTAGCCACAGTCAGCCTCTGGGGATTGAGTTGAACGCAGCCTTAAAATCTATATATAGTGCATAGAGCGGTGGCTGCCCCCTACTGAACGCCCTAATGTGTAGAATGTTCATCACCATAAGGTTATGGGTGGTGGAGTAGCCCTGTCGGAACCCACTTTGGAATTTACATAAGATGTTTGCTTCGTCCACCCATTTCTGCAGTTCTTTGAGCAGTAGTAAGGCAAACAATTTACAAATTGGGTTCACTAAGTGACCCTTCACAGTCCCCCTTGCCTCACTTAAGAGTGACCAGATGCTGGGAGAATTTTTCCAGCAGATAGTGTGCACTATTCTTTGATATGCACGGTTTCTCTCAGCCTTTCTTATCCTCTTGAGGGTAGCTCTATATCTATTCTTGATTTTCCTCACCTTATCACCAAATAGTGCAAGTGAAACAGCCTTTGCCTTCATGTTATGAAGCTCCGTTTTAAGATCCCTCTTTGCGCCTCTTATCTCCCTATTAAAGTGCAGTATGTTACCTTCCGTTCTTACCATAAGCCCCATAGGGGCTGCTTGTCATGATGCCTACCCCTGGGGAACCAGACCAGGTCCAGCGACCCCGGAAGCAGGCATCAAGTTGTTTTGAGCAAGCCCAAAAGCCCCTGTTAGGGGCTGTTTGGGTGCGGTCCTGGCGCCAGGCTCATATGGAGAGTCAGTCCTGGTGCCATAGGCGCCAGGCTCAGAGAAGAACTTACCTGATGCAGACAATGCTGAAAGCTTACCTGGTGCAGACCATGCTGCAGAGCTCCAAGCCAAATGAGGCTTGGAAGGGACTATTTTACCTAGGGACAATTTTTTTACTCTGGTGGGGCTGGGGAAGAATACTTACCTAGGACTACTTTGGAGAGTATTTAAACCACGCCCGAAGAGCAGCACACGCTTTGCGTTATTCTGCATCCAGCAGCGCAACGCTCACCGTGTCTGCAAGCCTGCATCCAGTCTTCTGCCACGCCCGCCTCGAGTCTGCAGCTCCTAGAAAAAAGGGAGGAACAGAAGGAGAAAGGTTAGAATAAGAGCAATTCTTACCTGGATTCCGGATCCACAGCACCTTCGAGCTGGAAGAAAGAAGCATTTACGCGCGCTGCCTCGCCTGCTGCAGTGCCGCGCTGAACTCACCGGCCTTCGCAGCATCCTCACGATCCACCGCATCCATCTGCACGTTCCCGCCGCATTCTGGCACCTAAGGGGAACACAAGAACAGCAAAGGTGAGCCAAGGAAATAAACAGAGGCAATAGTAACTACCCGCATAGACCCGATTACCGCCGGGGGTACTATTCCTCTTCACAGGTCGGCGCAGTCTCCATTGCATCCTCACCGCACCCCGGCCACTAAGGGGAACAAAAGGACGACAAGCGGAGACAACGGGACATATAAGGAGAACTCTTCTCACCGCAATAGACTTACCTAATTTTACCGCCAGAGGCATAATTCCTCGAACTTCATATTTTCTCGCCCCATCTGAATAAGGGAACAAGCAGCTTACATTCTGGCCTTATTTTATTGAACTGTGTAGGATAAGCCAAATCCTTACCTGAACTTCGTCAGCTACCACGAGGAACTCTTCGCTGGGGTCAAGCTGCAAACTGCAAGGAATCTGACAAGAGTGAAAGTCAGACATGTGAACTCTTACGAACTACATATTTTTCTGAGTCATTATTGTTCTGGAACTCACCGATTCCTTCGAGCCAGTGAAGCAACTGGTTACCAACGCGCCCCTGCGCTCAATGCAGGATAGAGAGCTCATCTTTTCAAACCATCAGGTGAGACTATAAGAGGGGACATCAAAGGTGATTTGTGGGGAGAACAGCGGGGGTGGGGGGAATTTACACTCAACTCCACGGGTGGTTAATTCCCTTTCTCCATTTGCAGAAGGATATTCCTACGGGCCAAGCAAACAAAGCTAGGTGGGCCTGTCCAGTCCGTCATCTCAGCCCTACGCGTCACATTGGTGGAGACCGCAGCTGTCCAGTTCAGATCGACGCCTCTGTGGGAGCCAGGTGAGCGTAACACTGCTGCACGTTTACCAGAAAATGCCAGTATCCAGTCTTCTACTGAATTGATAGACATGGCATTAAAGTCAGGAAGATAAGGAAATCCCTTGCTGACTAGCGACTCGATTGCCTGGTTAATGTTTTTATCAGACCATCCGATTCTTGGCCCTGCATTGTTAACCTTTATTATGCCCATACTCTTTTGCACAGGGCCTCCACTGGGAACATTAAGGGCACACCGAAGAATGGCATGATCGCTCCATTTATTGTGGATCACTTCCATGTCTTCAACATGTTGCTGCATTTTGGGACACACAACTATGTAGTCTAACGTGCTCCTAGCTGCTCCATAAGACCATGTGCGTTTTCAGGATGATCACTAAATGTGCGGCCATTATCATTTCTAGATCCCAGGATTCAAACAATTAGACCCAGCCCCGCCCCTCTACATCATTCTGATCATGGACCATAACGCATTTCTCATTTAGCTTGGGGTTCATGGTAGTCCCCCCCCCCCCCTCACCTGTCATATGGCAATTAAAATCCCCAACCACTATTGCGGCAGCGTTTCCAGGCTTTATCAACCAGGATATCATTAGGTCATGCAAAGCCTCTTGTAATAGTTCCCTTAACACTGCTCCAGGGGGATTGTACAAGCTTACAAGGAGAAATCTTCCATGGCTGGTCTCCCGGCCATATTCCACCTCACCTGAAATCAGATTGGACTCACAGTTGCAATTAATCCATCTAGAGATCAGCTGTTAGCCACCCCCAGTAGCAAGCCCCCAAAGGGACGGCTTCTTTCTCCCCTTTTTTGCATAAGACTGATATACAACAAAACAATCCAATATAAGAGGGTCCATTGCCCAAGTCTCTTGAAGGCAAATGCAACTATGTTTAGCTAACAGATCAACTGGGCCATCTGATCTCAATAAGTGGGCAAAGCCTCTGCAGTTCCAAGAGAGAATGGTTAGATCTCAATGGTTTGCCAACACCCCGGGCAATGACTCTGCCAAACATTTTAAGACTTGCTGTTCCTCGGCGAGTTCCATTTTCCCTCTGGTTATGCTAGGACATGTTGATTCCTTTAATGGTGTTGCTAAGTCTTCTTGTGCTAAGCAGAGATCTACTTCGTACAGATCAACATCAATGTCGACATCTACTGCCATCAGTTCATCTGTGTATTTTCTGATCATGTGCTGTTGATAGGAATTTACAATGCAAAGCAGAGACATTGGAATTAGGTCCCTTCAACGGCTCCACAAATTGAAAGTCATCTGATTTCAAAACTCGAAGTTGTGGTACAGAGTTTAATCCGACTAGTAATTCAGAACTTGATAGCCATCTATGATCGCCGCTTTGATATAGATTCTTGATCAGGCATACACGATTACCTGACAGATTTTTCCGCCCTATGTCCTGGCTAGATGGAGTGGTCGCAGGCTTGTTCCCTTCACTCAGAGGTCTTGGTGATTTTTCTGGGCTCAATATTAGCCTTTCATCTTCACCCTGGTCCTCTATCTCCAGTAATTCCACATCTTCGACCGGCTCTTTAGTCTTTTCTTGCTCAGGTAGTAACCAGCTGGTCAGGCGTCCCTCGCCTGTGGGATTCTTTTTCTTTGCTCTAGCTGCTCTTTTCTTCGCTTTCTTGCAGCGTAAGCCAGGTATTGCCGATTCTCCCACTGGGGAGGGCAGACAGCTTGGTTTCTTACTCTTTTGTGCCTTCCTTGCCATTCTTCGCTGTTTCCGTGAGAAGAATACTTCAAGACTTTGTTCTAAGTCCAGATTAGTCTCCTTGTCTTGTAGTTCTTCAATTTCCTCCGCAATGTGAATGGCTTTAGAGAGGTTATCTTCTACCTCCTCACACTCTTTTTTCCCCGTCTGCTCCTGTGCCAGGGCAAGTGTGTCGGTATTCCCCAGGATATGCCCAGACATTTGCAGAAGGATCTTAAGTACAAATTGTAGGGATGCCACAGAAGATTGTATCTCTGCAATTTCATTTGCCCCAGGATAGGGACAATCAAGCTCCTCAGCCTATCAGGAACATCCTCCATTGAGGCCATGGCTAGATTAGGGGAGGCAGACAGTCGGCCATAGCTCCCCATAGGATTGCGTAGTCCAGAGGGGATGGTCATGGGGCTTTCGCTCTGAGGAAGACTACTACTTCCCATCATCAACAGTATTTGTGGAGTCATCCCTTTTTGAATGTTCAAACACAGCTCCAGTAGTGCGTTATTATCAATGTTGTCGAAATTAGTTGAGCTCATTAAATCGCTGCCACTAGGGCCTGCGACCACAGTTTCCTCAATGGTAGTTGAATTAATTTCCGGGAGAGGATTCAAAAGGAAAAAACCCAGTGATCACACCTTGATGAGCAGGGATGGAGTTCTTTACTGTCTTTTCAGATTTCGATTTCGTCCCTAGAGGCTCAATCACAGGTTTCTCCATACTGGGTTGCTTCTTAGTTTTCCGAAGATAATATTTAGTGTGCGTGGATCTTTTCCCCAGAGGCATTACAGTCCCAGCAGTAGGTGAAGGATCAAGCTAGTACTACTTTCAATCCCAAAATGTCAGCTTCTCACTGGCACTTGAAGTAGCTAAATCAACGACTGCTGTTACGGTAGACTAATTTTCGTCTTTGGTGCAGGATCAAAGGCAATTGGGCCCGCAGTCTCCTGCTAGACAAGCTTGTTGCACAGCTATTAGAAGACTGGTATAGTGGCTGCTGTTAGGCTAGCATAGGTTTCACCTTGCAATGCAGGATCAAAGGCAATTGTGCCCGCAGTCTCCTGCTAACCTTGCTTGTGTCCCCATTTGTAACTGCTACTATTGCGCTTATAATTAAGCAGCCCCTGCTAGCTGACTCACTCTGGGCTCACTCCCCAGCCCCAGGCAGAAGAAACAAAGAGAACTACAGGTGAATGTATAATCCACAACCACACCCGCAGCTCAGCAGTCACCAGAGCGAGAATATGTCAGAACGTGATTATACCACAATGCTCAGTGCTTACCCTCAGCAATATTCTGTGCTTGCTTTCTGGCTTACTAACAAACTTACTGATATAGCCGCCAGAGCCGCCTATAAGCGTGTAGACGTTTTCTCCAACTATCCGTTGTCGCAGGTAGCGGCTCTCAAACGTCTCCAGCCAGTGTCAGTTCTCACGGCCAGCGCCCTGCCTGCCGGCTCTCTGCTCGCATATATCTCAGCTTCGGTCCGTTCAGCACTGCGCACCACAGTCACCCAACATGACAAAATTGGGCGGGAAGTCAAGACAAGTTAAGGCGAGCAGAGCCAAGACAGTATCGAGTAGCGCGAGCAAGTGGTCAAAAAAGCCGAACAAGCCGGCAATGGTTAGAGGAAAGGGCGTAACAGCGTCAAGCCGCACCATAGCTAGAACACAAGGAAACGCAGTAACTAACAACGGCCACTTCCAACGCTCGCCACAGTCTTCACAAAGCACTATGCAAAGTGGCTTTATGCAAATAAATGATAAACTAGACACCATTGTCTCGACAATGAGATCGTTGAAGGCAAAGCTCGAGAAAGAGAGCAGCAGAATCAATGAGGTGGAAGGCAGAGTTAGCAATACTGAAGACACTCTCGAGCGACATAACCAAGACATTGCAAATATCAAAACAGAGCTCAACAAGATGAGGAATAAATGTGGTGACTTAGAGTCTAGATCTAGACGTAACAACATCTGAGTGGTTGGGGTACCAGAGGCGGCATGTAAAGGCCCCATGGAGCCGTTCCTTGAGAACCTACTAAAAACTCGGTTTGATCCCACCAAATTCTCCCCTCAATTCCTGGTGGAGAAGGTACACCGGACCCACGCTCTCTGACACCCCCCCCCCCCCGCCACAGCCTGGCACGCCCCCACGAACTATAATCGCCAAGTTACTGAACTATAGTTATCGAGACACCATTCTAAAGCTCTCCAGGGAGGCAGGGACAATACGCTATGAATCCAGCAATATACATATATTCCCTTGACTTCGTGTTACACTTACCTGACTCCCACGGAGGCGCTGGCCTGGTTCGCGCTGCTGTGACCTCTTCTAAGGTGATGCGCAGTGTTCGGAAGACGGACTGGACCGGGCCCCCAAATCTGGCTTGTCTGGCTCGCAGAAGTATCCTTCTCTAGGTGAAAATAGGGGATTAACTGTCTGCGGGGTAATGCAATCGGCCTCCCACTTTCCCCTCTGACCCTCCTCGAAACCCTTCTGTGATTTCTCGTAGCGTCTCGCCTGTGGGTCTGGAAGGACGAGCTCTCCATCCTGCTTCTGATGCAGGGGCGCGTTGGTATCCAGTTACTTCACTGGATTTTCGGATTGGTGAGAACCAAACTTGCTTGGCTTCCAGGTAAGTTTTTTGATAAGAGGTTCCCCTTGTGTTCATGCATTAATGTACTAATGCTAGTGTCTTTTTCCCCATAGGGGCCGGGGTACGGAATGCCGGGGAACAGGCACCGACCCGAGATGAGAGGTGAAATCCTTGTAGAAATCAGGTAAGTCTTTAATGAGCGTTTTTTGGTAATGTCTTTTCATTCGCTCATTAACGCTGATGTCTCTTTTTCCCCTTAGGGGCCGGGGTCCGGAAATGCCAGGATGCGGCACGGACCCGAAATGAAGAGGGAATGAATCAACAGGTAAGTCTTAACATGGAGATTTAGCTTTCCTTATTCCCTTCTCTCTCTCACCTTTTGTTCTGGTCTTTTTCTCCCTAGGCGCTGGGGCGTGACTGCGAATCCGGATGATCGCTGCTGAACATGAAGGCGCCCTGTAAAGGTGAGTGGAATGCGGCGCTGCAGCGATCGACGCGATGAGCTTTTAAATTAAAGTCTTCCTTTTCAGGACTGTCGGCGAGATGTCTCTGGGATGCGGATTTTAGCAGGTAAGGACTTTTCCTTCTTCTGTTCTCTTCTTCTCTTCCTTTGCAGGTGATCCAGGATGCTGGCAGGCGTGGCAGAAGTCAGGATGCAGGAGCAGACACGGTGAGCGTCCAGCTGCTAGATGCAGAACAACGCGAAGCACGTGTGGCTGTTCGGGTGGGGTTTAAATAGCCTTGGGAGAAGTTCCAGGTATGTATCCTTCCTCCAATCAGGTATGTATCCTACCCCGACCACGCCCGGATGGTAAATTAGTCCCACAGGTAAAGTAGTTCCTTTCAGGCCTTAAGGAGGCCGGGATCCTGCAGCATGGTCTGCATCAGGTAAGTGCACCCAAGCACTCCCATAATGAGCCTGGCGCCTATGGCGCCAGGACTAATGTCTTTTAAGAGCCTGGCGCCATAGGCGCCAGGACACTGTCCAAAGGGCCCCTATATGGGGTTGCTGGGTCCTTCCTTGGGGACTGGATGTCCGCTTTCGGGGACGCAGGGCTTGAACCGGCTCCCCGGGAGCGGGCATCATGACACTTCGCCACTGTAGTGCCAGCACAAGGATTCAGTAAAACGCCCCTTAAGGGCACACGAGGTTCCATATTCCTTGATCTTCCACGCAAAACTTAGGATCCAACATGGAGGAAGGGCCCACTTTTTTTAAAAGCTGGCAGAGGCGCTAAGCTATGTGGCAAACCTCAATCGCCTGAACCTTGCTTTGCCAAAATGAGGAAGAGTGAGCCCTACTGGCTGGTGGCGGAGACCATGCTGAAAATAATGGTTGAGCTGGAAAAGGTACTTTAATGAATACCCTGTAGAGGGACAAGGAAACTGGAGACGCAAGACCAGGATATTTGAAACAAGATGGGGCACGTTCCAACAGAGCCGGACGGACATGGCAGTCAAAGCAGCGCCCCGAGGAATGTCCATGTTTATCGGGCAATGTCATCATCAGGTTGGGGCAGATGTGGGAGTTCGACAAGTTGTGTTGTTGCAACCGAGAAGAAGGGAAAGTGGAGCCCACCCAAGCTCAAGAGCAATGGGTAAGCGAAATGGAGAGAAAAGTTGCATATGGGTGAAGGGGAAGATCAAACAAAGCAAAAATTATAGGATACACATGGTCCTAGGTTCCTACAAGTTGTACATAGCTTGGGTGGTAAGAAATAACCACACAACATGCCTGTATGGCTGACAACTTGAAACTATTATCATGGAATGTGCGTGTATTGAATAATCCGATAAAAGTTAGGAAAATATGGGCGTATCTGGAAAGACATGCCCACAACATAGTCATGCTACAAGAGACTCATGCACTGGAAGCGACACAAACATATTGCATCAAAGTGGGGGGAAAATAAGATATTACACCATGTATTCATCACAAGCTACAGGAGTAATCACACTAATTCACAAATCAGTTGGATTTAGTGTTGTGTCCACACACATAGATTCAGACAGCAGGTAGGTCATTGTAACAGGTACAATAAATAATGAGGGAATAAAGCTGGTTAATACATATGGCCTGAATATGGACGATGCAACCTTCTATGTACAAATAGCCAAACTGATCGGGCAAACCCTGCAGGCTCCAGTATTATGGGGAGGGGATTTCAACACAATCCTTGATACTGTACAAGACAGAGCAACTGCTAGAAGCCGAGGGAATACGAAAGCAGCACAGATGATCCACCAGATCATGAAACAATATACATTGATGGATGCCTGGAGGGAGGAACACCCAGATAAAACAAAATTCACTTACTACTCTACAGCACACTCTGCAATATCTAGGATAGACTTCTGGCTGATAATTAACACGTGGGTGGATAAGACTTATAGTTCCACGATACTCGCATGCACTTGGTCTGACCACTCTCCAGTGGTTCTCCAGGTGAAGCTACTACCAAAGTCTAGATCTCACGTACTGTGGAGAATGTCTCTAGCAGCACTAACAGATGTCAAACTGGCGGAAACACTGAGGATAGACAAGAAATCCTTTTTTGAAAACAAGGGATCTGTCACAAAATATGCCACAGTATGGGAGTCATTTAAAGTTTGGTTCCGCGGGACAATGATAGCTTCCACATCAGGCATACTAAAAGCACACGTAAGGAAGACACCCTAAAGAAACTGGAGAATGAATACGCTGAAACAGGCAATAGGGCCCTCTTGGGTTTTATCAAGCGGAACTTCCAAAATGTTTGCGATTTAGCAGAGCGTGAAACGCGGTTGATAGTCAAGTATATACAGGCACGAAAGTATAGGGAAGGTGATAGACCAGGCCGCCTATTGGCTGGGATAATAAAAGGGGAGCGGGAAACGCACCATATCATCCGTATCACTAAACATGTTCATGACATTTTACCAAGACCTATACTCCAAAACAGACATGGTTACTAGTTAAGAGCTGGACAGATACCTAGCGGAAACTGAACTGCCCGGGCTCTAGACTGGGAGGCAAGAGGGTGGCTGGAGGTACTAGCTTGAATCTGATACAAGGTAGCCATGCATGACCCTTCATCGCTGCAACATGGCTATCTCCTCATTCTGACAGATTGGATGCTATTTGGCCTGATAGAGCAATTGGTTTGACTTGCGGTTTAATGGCTGCAGCATGTCCTCAACTGGCTCCAATGAGCCGGTCCTGTCACGACAGCCGGTTTCTTGAGTTTGCTGCAAGTAGGGTGTAGGCCCTGGTAATAACCCATCTTCTGTCCGAGACGACAAATCCAATCCTTTGTGCTCTTATTTATTTATTTGCATTTTTTAGCGCTCACACAGCCCGCGAGCATCGAGGCGCTGTTACAGAAATCGTTTTTTTGTTGTTGTTGCGTAATTGTGTTTTTTTTTCTTGAGTTGCATATTTATAACGCGCTTAAATACCCAGAGGTTTCTAAGCGTGGGCCTGGGAATCGGACCTGTGTTGCTTCGTGTTGTCTTGCTTCCAAGGCGAGCATGTTGCTGCTGAGCTCTCCTCCCGGGGATTTGCAGGGACCTTACAGTTGGCGCTAGGACATACTTTAGTTCATGGTCACTAAGGCATCAAGATTACTCTTGAGCACATTTGCATGGCCCTCTCGAACTGGTTTGCAGTGCTGGTTGACAAATGGTCATGCAATGTGGGAGCTCGTCCCATATTGATGATGTAGTGCAGGTAGGTATGTACTACTACACTGGGACGATTTCAGTGTCCGGTTCATACTGATGCCAGAGACTGTTTTTGATGGAGCGCAACGTCCCAAACACTAACGGCAGTTAAACCCAAAAAGAGGGGTGGGAGAAGACTGATACACGTAGGAAACAGTGTGACACCATGTTACTTTGGACAACTGGTAACATGCACCAACCACTCCAGTTAAAGCAAGTTCATAAAAAAGAAAAAAAAAGAAAAGAAAAAGCACTAGTGCTACATACATCTCTCAAAGTCGGTTTGTTACAAAATAAAAAAAGTGTCCAAGGGAGAGGCAGAGATATCCCAGAGGCTACCCCCAATAAAACCTGCACCTCCCTCTAGCTCAAAACTTTACTGAGATCGAGCAGCCTTAAAGCACAAAACAGGTCAATGTGCAGCATACAAAAAAAGCTTACCCTTCATTTAACATTGGTCTGTGCGTGTCTGCAAAAGTAACTTCACCGGCTTGCCTCATGAAATCCTTCAGATCCTGCCAGCAGTTGTAGGTGTCAATGAGGATGGTGGGGTCGGAGCATGTCTTGGAGGCCTTGTTCAGGATGGGCAGGATCCGGGATAATAATGTGTCCCTAGTAATGTCTTTTTTGTTCCTGGTGGGGATAGCCGGTGTTATGTCCCGTTTGATGTATGGGTTATTAGCTGGAATGTTAAAGGTGATGATGTGGTGATCCAACCATACACATGGGAGGTTGGAAGTTATTTGTATGTTGCAATTTAAGTCAGCTAACCAGTCTAGTGTTCGTCCCTTGTTGCGAGTAGGTTCGCATATACGATGTGTGAAGCCAAGGTTATTGATAATGCTCGCGATATCGGACGCATTATGGTCTTTGGGGTCCTAAATTGAGGTCACCTAGTAAGATGATTTTGGAGTTTGGTTTAGTTTTGTCAACTAATATGGAGGAGAAGTCAGCGGGGAAGGTAGTAATAGGTCCAGGTGGCCGGTATATAAGATGTAGTGTGGAGGTGCTGGTGTGGGAGATGGTAATTTTAACCGATAGCAATTCGGCTGAGGGTATCTGTGAGTTGGGGATGATTCTTAGGTTAATAGAATCTTTGTGAATGAAGGCTATAATGAAATACTGTTGTCTGAACAACCAAGACTGGTTGGAGGTGTCAGATATGCCATTAGGCCATTCAACAATGCTCAAACCTTCATCGGAATGTGGTCCCCTCAATTTAGATCAATTTGACTGTCCAATGTAGTAAAGTGTGAGACTCCACATGCGCTGGTCTCCAGACTCATACAACTCTGTGGATCTACAATTATATGGGGAAGACTAATGTTCACTGAAGTGGTTGATTACAAAATTGGAATGAGCTAAAACAAAACAAGACTAGCAGAAAACCTCATATTGGTCATTGGAAAATACAGGAGATCTTGTTCTGAAGGGGTTTCAGAATGTAGTGCAAATGAAGGATTGAAGTTATGGGACAAGAGTGTCCAGTATTAAGCTGACGTCAATGGCCTGCAAACAGTTATTACTAAGAAGTTGCATTATATTATTATATAAGTAACCCAATCTATACCGCTTGCGCACAGTGCTAGTATGGAATTTTTAACTTAATCAAACCTCTAACATTTATGCTTTAGGTATGTCAAGTGGCACAGCGAGTAGAGCTCTCGCTTTGACATCCATGCAGAGCCTGCTAACGCAGGTTCGAATCCCAGCGGGGCCAAACTCAGCCTGTCATCCTTCCGAGGTAGATAAATGAGCACCACACACCATGGGTAATAATAAGCAGCGCTCAGATACCCGATGGTTCGTAGCGTTATATAAATGCCAAATTTTATTATTTATGTCTCTGGCAGTTTATAACCCACTAGACATTTGCCCTTTGATATCTTCCCATGAGCATAGGGGATGTATATTGTAGATGGAAGTTTGTGGCAAGTAGGCCTGCTGTAGGAATATAGTGGCAGAATGTGTGCACATTATAAGCAGGACCCACATTGTTCATATCTTATCCATGCATGTCATTCATAGGCTTTATGATTACTTGACGTAAAATAGTTTTCTTGACCTCAGAAGGATGAAAACACCATGTCCTTCAAACCAACATTTTAATCTGCGGCTTAAATGATCTCTTACACAGACAGGCCTCTGAAAATCGACTAAAAGAAAACTGCACACTATGGCCACCCCGAGGTACAAAATCTGGTTGAAAACCCATTAATTCTCTGAGATCTGCAAATTGTATTTCCTTTTTAAGAATTATGGGAAAATGTTCTGGTCCTTGTCACAGCTTTTTTTAAAGACTAATGTAGGCCTAGAATTGAACCCTACTGATGAAAGTATTTGGCACGGGACTATTAGGAGTCTTTTCTACAACTTAGATCACCACTATTCGCCTAACCATGAATATGCGCTGGGATTTGTTGAAGGTATATTGCAGGACGATATAATACCCATTATTAATTCCTTAAACAACTCCTATGCGCCCAGTCCGGATTCTTTTTCCAATGCTGTGCTTAAAACGAGCCCGGAGTTCTGGGCGTACGTTCTTGAGCAATTATTCAACAAAATATTAGTAAAAAAGGTACTATTCCAAGTAGCTGGAGACGGTTGATTCTGATACCCGTACATAAAAAGGGCAAGAGAACCGATCCCCTTGATAACAATCTCTTGGCAATGCTCGACGCCTGGCAAAAGATTTTTCTAGAGTGTTGCTGAAAAATAAATTTGGAAAATGAGCATCTGAAGCGGGACTGCTATTGCCGTCACAAACAGGTTTTCTTAAGGGGTGGAATACCCAGCATAATATCTGTTTCCTTCAATACTCAATTGCTGCATGTAAGCAGACCTATAATGATGAACTATACCTCTGTTTTATTGATTTTAGCAGGGCTTGTGACACCGTTTCACGCCCTTTGCTCTGGTCAAAACTTTGACACTTTATCATTTGCTTACATTCGGACAACACTGTGGTGGTCCGACTAAATCAGAATGGATTGATATTGTCTGAAATACCTGTTAATATTGGGGTAACACAGGGGTGCGTCCTTGCACCTGTTCTATACAATCTATATGTCAGTGACATGGGCACAGCTATACAATCTATTCGGAACTGCCCTCCTCACATGGAACGTTTGCGCTGTCTTGTTTGGGCAATGCCGACGATAATATCTTGCTTGATTGTACCCCAATCGGGTTCCAACGGTCAATAAATGCCCTGGTAATCTATGCGGGGAAAAAATGTAATGAACACACGCAAAACAAAAATGTTTGTCATTGGGGTACAATCCAGTAAGGTCTCGTTTAGATGGTCCATGAATGGGAAGCACCTGGAAGTTTTTGATATATTGGGTTCCCTATATGTGGTTCTCCTACCTCAGAATTTTTCAACCATTTCATATGTACAATGATCTTGAGGAAATGGTTCCTTTTTAAGAAATGAATCTGTTTAAAGGGAGAAAACAGTGTAGACAGTCAAATAGCCTTGTATTAGAAGAGTATTGTCCCAGGAATCCTATTTGGTCTGGCTGCTATTCCTTAACATATGATGGGGTTGGGTAGACGGGCTTAAAAGGAAGATATTTAGATCTATTACGGGGTTCCCACAGTCTGTGCCAGTGAAGGCCCTTTCATGTGAACCTGGCTTACAATTTTATCAGATCTCGTTGGCTTATGCAACGTAACAATCTTTATATTATGATTTTACTCTCCGCTAAAACACATAATACTCTTCTTTATTATTTAGCGGCTGCGAACACTCAAGTTTGCAAATATTATTTTCTATTACAACTACGAAAGTCCTCATTGACCCAGTTGGAGGACCTAAATATTCCTTTGGATGACCTCCCTAATTGGACCTCTATCCTAAAGAGGAAGTCTAAAAACATTGATCTCTGCAAAAACGTTGATCGCCTGTCTACAATGAGGTTGTATGCTGAATATAGTTCTCAGGGTTTCTCTAGGCAGATGCCCCATTCATATGTAAGTAAACTCTGCTTCACTCCCATGTGCATGGGTATTCTGCCAACTCTTGAGCAGATAGGCAGATGGAAGAAATTACCCAAAGATAGTATCCATATTACAAAGACAACATTTTCTTCTAAGTCAGCCCGTCATATTTTGACACAATGCCCAGAAATGCACACTTAATAAGGGGGCATTCGCATTTTGTTACCAGCCAGTTTAGTAGAGAATGCGATCAGTTTTGGAGCACATTAATAGGAGCTGAATCCGTTGTAATTACAGCCGCGGCTTTCCATATATGGAAGATTGCTTCCAACCTAATTAAGGGTATTTAAAACGTGATTCTCTTAATCCTCCTTTTAACATTATTATTTTAATATTATTTATATTTGTATCAATTATGTGCCTAATTAAACACTAAAAAGATATGTGAAAGTATATGTTTTTCATCAAGTGTCTCAACTGGTTGCTCATGATAAATCAAGATATTTTTTATTTTTCATTCATGTACTTTGCTGGGTTGCCTTCTATTCATTTTGCAGATACACATTTTCCCTTGTGCCCTTTCAGAATGAAATCATACTGATACACATATTGTCAGACTGATTTATGTGGTTTGGTGCCTTCCAAGACATGATTATGTAGTGAGAGTATCACTTTTGAAAGACAACTATGCACAACGCATTGAACATTAATGTAAAACAAAGATGGGAGGAGATATAGTCTACTGCCTGAATTCAAAACTGTAGTACCCGGAAACCATTGCCAAAATCGCTGTTTTTCCAATTGACTGAAGCATGAGATACTGGCCAAATCACTATGCCTTAGTTTCCTTAACTGACACAATTGCTAGCCCATACAAGTGATTATTTTTAGGTGCACAGTACGCAAAGGGAGTCACTCGTGCATATTTGACAAAAATACAACATTCAAATTTATATTTATTAGCATTTTTAAAGAGCTCACACAGCCCGGGGGCATCGAGGCGCTGTTACAGGAATATGTTGCGTATTACTAACACGCTTAATACCCAGGAGTTTCTAAGCGTGGATCCGGGGATCGAACCTGTGTTGCTCTGTGTCCTCTTGTTTCCAAGCTGACCACGTTGTCGCTGAGCTATCCTCCTGGGACATATATAATACATATGGGGTATTTTGTACAGTGCATCCTACAGGCTGGAGTGTCTCTTATCTCACTCATGATACATCAAATAGGAGCAGGAGTCCCATCCAATGGATTGGGTGAAATATATTATACGAAAATGTTTGTTAGGTGGATATAGGATGGTCGGCAAGCCGTTTGGAGAGGCACAGCAGTCATAGTAACATATAGCTATCGTGTTGCTTTAAAGTCCATAGAACAGTACTGGTTCCCAAGTTGATGTGCACTTGTAGTACACCTAATAGCTTGTTGGGTACAATACAGAACTACACACAGCCACTCACCAAGCTACCCCCTTGAGCAGTACAGTGATGTCAGAACTGACCACCAATAAATCACACAACAACATTTCCTTACTGCAAGTTCATAATACTTAACAAATAGGTTGGGTAATTACACGATTCCCAAGATAAAAATCAACAGAAAAAAAACGTAAACTCTTTTTCTAATCCCCATTTCACAGTCAGCCTTCCAGGAAGAACTACTTTGAGCCAATTCAGTTCAACTAACAGTGCTATACACACATATGTACTGATTTTGAAAATATGAAATAAATCACCAATGTATAATATCAACCAGAGGTGAAACAGGCAGAACTGCAGTTAGGATCCGGACTCTTTCCGTAAGGCAAGCCACACTTATTTTCCTTACACCGGTTTGTTTGCTGCCTTGGATTATCCTTTGTACATCAGTAGAGTGAGCATGTTTTTCATCATGACGTGCGTGACGGTCACATTTTTAAAAATACGTTGATGTGATTTATATTTCAACTTTTTGGGGCAGATGAGTGGCCTACCTTTGCCAGTCAGGTCACATCCCGTTAACAGCAACTATAAGGGAAGATCTTAGGCAAAAAGTTCAAAGTTACTGTTGCCCATCATTCCTTTGGAGGGCAAGGGCTGCTGCACGAATGGCCCGATTTCTGGTGGTCACTACAGATGACCATCATTCTAGGATTAGCACCCTCATCTCTCTGCATTTCCTTCACAATTGGAGCTGTCTCCCCAAGTTATTGTGCTACCTCTCCAAATTCCCTTGTGTGACTGAATTCCAACTACACCCCTGGAAAAGCTGGTCCCATTGATGCTTTCTCTTAAGGAATGGTATTGTAATGAACGCATATTAAGTAGTAAGGTGCATTGCAGAGTCTAGTGGGAGTATTAAATAAATCATTTTAAAACATTTAAGAAGATAAAATACACACAAATTATTCCCAGAGGAGCCCAACAAACGCCTAAGTGGGGCCCAGTCTTCTTATTTGTTTGTTTATTTATATGGCGCACCGGACCAGAAGGTATGAGGGCGCAAGCATTACAGGTATATTCTCAACTTAGTTACATACCGTACAATATTTACATCATTATACAAGGGTGCAGTCAGTAGGGCGTAGGCATTACAGGTATATTCTCAAACTTAGTTACAAAACTGTACAATATTTACATTATTATACAAGGGTGCAGTCAGTAGAAGCAGTTACAACGATGCAGAGTGGAATTACAAGAGGGTTACAGGTTAAACAATTTTGTAGTAGTTGCAGGGTGTCATTGTAGATCTTTGTACTTAAGCCACTGGATGTAGTTACGCCTGAATTGGTGGTAAGTTTGAGGTGCTCTGACGGAGGGGGGTAGTGAATTCCAGTGTTGGGCTGCTTTCACCTGGAAGCTGTTGCCACCCATTTTTGAACGCTTGAATCTGGGAACAGCGAGCAAGTTAGCATTGCTATTTCTGGTATGTCTGTTGGGCGTGTATCTGGTTATTCTGTCTTGAGAGATAACGGGAAGCTGCGTTGTTAAGGCATTTGTGGGTGAGGGATGCTACCTTAAGCTGGATTTTGTCCAAGGTAGAGAGCCAGTTGTGAGTTCTCCTAGTATTCGAGATGTGTTCTCTTTTAGGGAAGCTAAGCGCAGCTCTGAGAGCATTGTTCTGTAGGATCTGGATTTTATTTGTAATCTGTTTGTTGGCGCCTACGTAGAGTGTGTGACAATAGTCCAGTTTAGATAGCATGAGAGCCCTGGCTAGAGTAATGCAACTTTGGGTGGAGAGGAAGGGTTTGGCCGAGCGTATAAGCTTGCATGTGTAGGCTGTAGTGGATTCCAAGGAGCTGACCTGTTTATGGAAGGAGAGGGTGGAATCGAGATAGATGCCAAGGGTTTTCACTTCCTTAGCTACCTTTATAGGGTTGCCGTCTATGGTGAGGCTGGCATAGTTGGGGTCCAGTTTGTTTAGGTTTGTGGCTGAACCCAGGATGATGAGTTCGGTCTTGTCATCATTCAGGCATAGACTGTGGGAGGCCATCCATGTCTGAATGATGAGGTACACCTTGTTCACCAAGGCCAAATCCGTGTTGTAGTCTCCCGTCAGCGGGATGAGGATTTGGGTATCATCAGCATAGTTAGTGTAGGTGATACCCAAATCGTCGAGATCATCAAACAGGGGCTTGGTGAACACGTTGTACAGTGTGGGGGAGACACATGACCCCTGACCTATAACCGCAGGAATTCTCAAAGATGTGCTAGCAGGGCCCAATTGCTGATTGGCAAACCACCCGACCTAAAATGGTCTATAGGATCATCCACTCATCCCCACTATAGAACTGGCCGAACAGGCACTGAGGAGCCCTTCAGTGACGATCTTTGGGTGCCCTGGTGTTTACATTGTTGACTTGTAGCCGGAGATTCCCTCCCACTCCTCCGTCCTGCAAGGAGGCCCCACTGTGGCATTAACCACTATACAAGAATTGAGCGTGTCATAGCCTTATGTAAACCGCCACGGAACATATGCAGCCACCTGCACAGGAATCCTCGAACGTGTCCCACAGATCCAGAGCAGTCCCATCCTACCATTTTGTTCTCCAACCACATTCACCGGAGACTGACACAGCTTGTGTCCGAGCTCAGCAGTCCCAAGTTACTATTGAGGGGTTTCCCCAAGAAAATATGTAAAAAGCTAAATAACATAATTGAACTGGGCAGCTGGAGCATCTCTCAAGCCCATCACTCAGCCAAATACGACTTGTTATTTATTACCTACTGCCCCTCTAACAGGCTTCACACAGACACTTATTTTGATGCCAGGCATGCTTTGCACATACTGTGGTGATGAAAGATCAATGTCCACCACTATAAGTGAGTTCTACAAGTGTATTCAGGAGAAAGAGACGAGACCCGAACATAAGTCCGTGCACTGGAGTGCACGACCATCAACGGAATCCCAACTGACAAATATGACTGCACGCGATAGCATTCTGAAATAGAACGCAGAATGGCATTGTGCGCATGTTACAAAATATGCGTAAACCATGCTTGGATATAACACAAACCTTCCTTCTGAAATTCCGAACTATGGTCCGCCTTAATGGATACACACATATCAAAACTAACACAAACAATTAATTTGTCATTCTACATAGCCGACCCCTAAATTGCTGCATTTCACCAGGTCTGAACGCACCATACACCAACCTCCAAACAAGCCTGTCTCTCGGATATCACTACGGTGGTGAGTTGGTGCCGTATAATAGATTTGTATTGTATCCGTTTTTCCTGGGAATGTTGACAAAACACAGACATGTACGTAGGTCCTGCAGGGTGAAAGCATGAATCACCTTTATAAGCAGACCATAAGACAATTCATGACGCAAAGATATGGTGTGCATAAGAAATCAAAACAGCCTTTATGCTCCAAGTTCTGTGGAGGGAACTAGTGGACCTCCAAAAGCTGCTGTGGCGAGATTGGGAAATACACAACCGCGGAGGAGCCGTGGCAGAAGCAACGACCGAATGGGCTGGAAGATGGAGTTATTAGAACTCGACACCTACCGTGCGAGCAGTGTTGAACATCTAAATAAACAGACCGAAGTAAGAAGGTCATGGGGTCCGACTGACTAGGATTTCGAATTGCGGACGCATGGTGGAGCATATGCGCCAATAGACACTAGCAGCAAGATGATAAAGAAATTGAGTGGTCTGACATAGATGTTGTGACTCCCCCCTAACCGTCGTCAAGATACTATGTTGACTTGTAACACACGGTCTGATTTTGTGCTGGGTTGAGTTACATTTTACTGACTTAACAGTACATCGACTTGTGTTCTGAGTGGTGCTTATCCGCCCTATCAATATGATAGATGTAGGAAGGGTACAGATGGTCCCTCTGATGAAGTTCAGAAGATGTGTTTATTACAATATATTGGTGAACTAAACATGTTGAGTTTTTGAGATATGGTATTGTAATAAGTTAACAATACAGTAGAGTAACATATTCAGTTAGTGTATGCCCCACTGTAGCCGAAATGGGGAAGAATTCTACTCAAACCACTGACCGAGGTTTATGAGGTATTCTAGAAAGAAAGGAACCTCAGAAGCTACCGATCACGGTGTTACTTTATGCATTATGGATTTGGTGTTCATAAAGGTGTCCTATATCATATAGTTTTGTATAGGCAAGGTGTTAAAGGGTGTTGCACTTAAAACGTTTTTTTACCCATTTTGATTTTTTAAAATTAATATCTTTATACTGTTTTTTACTTTTTTGTATTCAGTTTTAGAATTTTGTATGAGGCGTGTTTTATAAGTGCACTAGGTTTTATATATTTTCATACCCAAGTATGTTTTTGATGAATGAGTGATGTATTTGTGATTTATATTAATTGACAATAAAATTGTAAACATATGTTTTTGTTTTGATTATTTTGTGTCGACATGGTACTTATTTGGTCCATGGGCCAAGTCGTCATGACCCAGGGGACAATAAGGGAAAGACAGGTGGACGTTTTTGATTCTTTTGTTGGCGATTGTCCTTAGCTGCATTGAAGGAGCTTGATCTAAAACGTCGGTAAATAGCTCCCTGGGTCTCTTTCTGGTTGTAGCGGGATTGGGAAAACCAGGCATCCAGGTGCCATTTCCACTCCATCTTATCTACAGACACCCTGCAAGCCTCTCTGCAGTGTAAGTGATTTTGCAGTCCCTCCATCAAATCTGGGGCTCCCTGCCTTAAGGTTTGCTCTTCTATCCTCGTTTAAGACAGTGATTATGTTTATCTCCCCCTGCCCGGGATGTGGTTCCCTCGCCTGCTCTAGAAGTACAAAGCCGTGTCACTGCTACTGCCCATTCCTCAGGGGGCAGAGGAAATCATTATGTTTTGCTCTACACCAGAAAGGTCAACTTTCTCTTAAAGATAGAATACTTCACCGTACTCTCCCCAGACCTAAACATTCAAGTTCCAACAGACGTTCTCTCAGACCCAAACAAAGATGTATACAGATTACAGCACTAAGACATACGAGGCATGTGTGTGTCTTCTTAACCATCATCCATGCGGAAAACATTACGCACGGGGTGAATGAGGCTTGGCGCGCTTTACAAATGTTAAATAAATACAATTAGTTTTCCTCTACCCCAATTAGTATTCTTACATAAGACAATAAAAGCGCCCATGCATCCTCCTTAGGGGCACGGTCTGTACCACCCACTATCACAGTCCGTGTCAAATCTACTGCGCCCTTCACGTCCAGATTAAGTTCAGGGCTTCCCATTACAGTCTGTTCTCTTTACTCATCCTATGTCCGTGGCGTTCCCCTTCTTTAATGGGCAGTGCTAACCTATAATCTTCCAGTGTCTGTGCTATTTATCTTCTTTTACCGAATTGTCACTCCCACCTCCTTTCCCCCGATCAGACCTCCAAGCACAACCTCACTCACCTGACTCTGGGCCCCCGGTCCCCATCGCCTCCCGTTGCTCCCTCATGACAGCAATATTGCTCACTCCGCTGCCCGCCACTCTCTTATCGACACCTGTATCGCCTATCGACTTGGAAATCCCCTGCTCCCTGTTCTCCCGGTCGTGAGCCCTCATTGGCCTCCTCACTCCGTAACGTCACACACAACAGAACGGGGAAGCCCCTGTGAACACGTGAGTACCAGGAAGTGAAAGCAGAACCCAAAACATTTAATCTCAAGAACCGTGCTCATATTAGGATCAGGCAGGCGGACACTCGGAGGGAGCAGAAAACGTTGAGAAGGAAGCCCCGTTTTGTCTCGAAACATGTCCATCGATTATTTTTAGACTGGACGTAGTTAGGAGAGGCTGGTTCTTACAATGACACCCACCCCGCCACAGAAGGGAAGTGGAAAGTGAAAGGCAATAAACAAAGAAAAGAGACAGCTCCGAAAAGGTGTAGAAAGAGACAAAAGACTGGTTTACACGATGGTTCTCTCTTGTTGCAAAAATAGTTAATCAGCATTTTAACGATACAATAACAGTAACTTTCAGTTCGACAGACTTCGATGTTCCATTTTATCTTTTATATTCAAAATATGTTATTATTTGTATAGCATTAAACAATTAAATGGTAATTACAGAACAGAATGCAGCGTTTCATCAAAACTACAGAGTAGAAGAGGAAAACATTAACATGAAGGGCATAAAGCTTTGAATTGTAAGGAACCACTAATAAACCACTATCCGTGAAATAGTTTCTTCCAGGCAGACCATTTGATGATTTTAAAAGACGCCAATTATCATAAACTAATTTGAACCTGATGTAGCATGAAATAGAGAACAGATCTGTTTCATACATGGCAACATTCTGTGACCAAAAATATATGCGAATCTTAAAGTTTCAAAAATACAACTAGCATGATGATGATATCTCATGAAATTATGTCACATGAACTTTGGCCTTCACTAGTCACCACAGAAAATGACCTGAAGTGACATATGGCCTTGAAGAGATCACAGGAAAAGACTGCCTGGTGTGGCCTATCCAAAAATCCTCTGACCCATCATTAGAAAGAAATGTACCAAATAAGTGAGCTGTGAGCAGTGTGACCAGCTTCTTCCTCATTAACACATATTTTCCTCTTCAAACATACCCGCTGAAAATCACACGATTGCCAGCCAGCAGGGAGCTGAAACACAAAATACCCACTGAAAAGCTATACATCCTTCTATTTGAACAAGTGCCTGCTGTGGAGGATCCAGTGTGAAAAGACATCAAGGTGATAACGATTCTGTATACCCCAAGGGAAGTGACGGCCGCAAGGACTCCCGCAAATGCAGCTTGTAAGGCAAGCCCCAGAACAAAAGTGATATAGAGAAAAATATATTGCTGTGTTATACAACTGCTGTCTGGCAACATGCAGCAGTTGCTGGGGGCCTCGCTCAGGCTCATGGCCACTTCCAAATAAAAGGTTGAAAGGCCCTGATGCCTTTCATGCCCTTGACGCATCAAATATTTCATATATCAGGATGCTGATCATGCTGTGCCGGCCTCAGACAGCCAGGCCAAAAAAAAAAGATGACTTTTTTTTTTTAAATCAGTATTTATTGTCACTAAATTGGTAGGCGGTAGGACTGCTTAAAAAGCGGTATCCTACCGCATACCTGCACCGGAAGAGGTGCGCAGCTCCAGTCACGCCAATAGAGGAGCTGAGGCCCCACCTGCGCAATTTGCGCGTACATCACAAGTAAGGAACAGCGTTATCTTCAATAGCGGAAAAGGCGCTCGCACGCCCAGCACACGAGAAAAGGCCCCAACTGTGGCGCAAGGCCACACAAACAGGACTCAAATAAATAAAGGAGAAAATGCCCCAACTGTGGCACACGGCCACACAAAGAGGACTCAAACAAATAAAAATGATAGCCGTACCCAAAGAAACAGAGATAGGAGCCAACCATCCGCACCACGCCCAACTAGGTGATAACGGCATGTCTAACAAATGCCTTGGCATCCACCTACACAAGCGAGGAGCACGGCCCACAGACCTGCTCTAGAACATTAAGAGGCTTAGTACAACCACAAGGGATCGCCCACTGGCGACAAGAGCAGCGCCCACCACAAGACCCACTGAAGATAGGTGACCAGCACACCAGTAATCATGGTGGACAAAGCAGGGAGGCAAGGTGCAATACAACAGACCACTGCCAGCATCGCATTCTTATGGAAGCCAAGCTCATTCAGCCTCCAACCGCAGTCGGACAGAGGACCCAGTTGGACTGCAAGTGTAGAGGATTTCGTCGGTTTTATCAAGGCAGCAGGAGAGGAGAAGCCGGTGCTGAAGGACATCTTCACAAATCTGGCGGGGACAGAGGTCAATGGCATCATCAAGACCATCCCAGTGGAAGAGAGGGACACGTACGACATCATTGTGGCAGCCCTAGACAAGAAACTAGTAATACAGCCAAAAAGAGACTATGAACAGTATGTGTTCGATCAATGCCAACAGGCATCCCCTGAGACGGTGGAGGAGTTCATAACACGACTCTGCCAAAAATAAGTTCACTGCCAATGCTCAGCCTTTTCGAATGATGAAGCGATCCAGCTCTGTGTTATTGAAGGATGCACGTCATCCGTGCTCTGCAAACAGCTCCTGAAGAAGCCCTTGACTATCGATGAAGTGATTGAGATGGTGAACGTACACGAGAGGGTGGAGATCCAGGCATCTGACATAGAGACTCAGAAATAGAAAACAGTGAGAGGGACGACTCAGTAGCAGCCCTCACCAGTGTCAGAGACACAGGCAGGGGCGCACCAGACCACCAAACCCCACTGAGAGGACTGCAAAAAGAAGGCTACCCGCAGATGAGATCAGGGCCATGCCCACAGAGACTGCTATTGAGGCAGACATCATTTACCTCATGCAGGACCATGCCCAGCGATGGCACAACAGTGCTCCTGCTGCTGCAGGGACGGCTTATTCCAAGCAGTCTGCCGAGAGGGGAGACCATTCCCGTCAGCCCCAAGCAGCGCCAAACAACTGGAGTGTTACACTTCGGGGTCTTCAGGACTCCCGCGCCCCCCCGTGTGCATATTCTGTTTCCACGTCATCGCCTGGCTGCTCCATTCCTGTAGCAGTGGCGTTTGCCATGGCAACTAACCACAGTTTCCATCCGTGCGAGGAAAGCTTCCATGGTATCTACACAGACAGCGCTTCATGTGACCACGGCCACTACTCAGTCTCACAAGCTCCGCCCCAGGAAGTGTGCTTAAATGCAGCGTCCTTCTACCACTCGCTGCTTCTGTTTGTAGCGTTACCTCACCATTTGCCTTGTATCCTTACTTCCCGGTACGAATCGTGATTTGTTATTGGACTTCCCACTTGCCTAACGCTTAGTACCCTTCTGACTTGCTGTACTCTTTGCCTTGTTACGCATTCAGATACAGCACTCAGCTCCATACCGCCTACCGTCAGCTTACGCTGACCATCTTCCACTGCAAAATCAACACTCCTCTGTTCTATACCCACCGTTACCTCCACTTACCGTTACAAAAAGAGATATTTCCATCTGTATACTAATGGACTATATTGCAGGAGTAAGTGCATTAAGGATGCCCTGCAGGATCAGTGTACCAACCTGGATCTAGTGCGACCCTCATTCCGCTCTGGTGTCTACCCTACTAACCTTCCCGTTTATTATTTTCTCCTGTTGTTGTTACCTGACTCCCAAACATCATCCAGTGACTCTTTTTTCTTCTTCTACACTGGTGAGCTTGCCTTCCCTCTCTTTGTCACAACATACTCCTCTTCCTAGTATAAGGATTTCATTCTGGTTGTTAAATTCCCATAGGAAACCGAACTCCTCCAAGCCCTGCACTTGCTAATTAAGGTAATTACCAAGGGAAGATTAGGAAGTAGAAAGTACAACTCCACTGTCCCTCTTAATTGACCTGTTGTTTTTATTTCCTTGCAGCTTGTATTTCTAGCGGTGCGCGTGTTCCCCGCTCTTTTATTTGATTTACCCCTCTGTCTATTTTGACTATCCCAGCAGAGGGGCGTATCATAGAAAAGAGCTCCCTCAAGTTGAGGAGGCCCAGGTTTAAGAAAACCTTGGCTCGAAGTTTGAGTACCAAGGGACTACGGTTCTTCCATCACTCATTCCTGCAAGCTTCTGAAGTACAGACCCCAACACTCCCTCCTGTGAGCTGGTGAGTAACATGGATAACATGGAAACAGCCATACAGACCAAACATGAGCCATGCAGTGCAGACAACCACAATATTATCCACAGCAGCCAAGGAGAATGGTGAGGGCAATGGAACAAGAAATGGACTACAGGGACATGCCTCCAAATGAGATGCCACCACGGTCGGATTACTATGCAGACTACTACAGCTACCCGGATGACCCATACGCAAACTGGGACGAATTCACATACACACAGGATCCAGAATTCCCTGACGAGTTCGTCAATCTCATACACAGGGAACAAGATAGCAGCGAGGCACCCAAAATACTGGTGATGATGGACGCAGTCACACGCAAATTCCTCATAGACACTGGGGCCACTGTCAACATTATGGGGGATCAAGAATTTCTCCTCTCAGGAAACACTCAAGACCTGACACTGTCGAAAGCAAGACACTTTCAATTGGGTGCCAGTGTACCACTACCATCATTAGGACAATTTAGAAAAAACGTTTTCATTCAAGGGAAAGAAGAACAATATCATTATCCATGTGTTGAGGAGCACAGTTTGGGGGAAATGCCTGCTTAGCTATCGCACAGCACAGATACTCGGCCTGATAGACATTAAGTTTCAAGGCGACATAGTGGTTTGCAGCGGGGACCAGTACAGCAACAAATCCACATGCCACCTGAAGGGATCACAAGTCAACAAGGAGATGATCAGAGACACATTTCCCAAACTCTTCAGAGGCCTGGGGAAACTGAAAGACAAAGTGATCCGCCTACATATCAATGACCAAGTTAAGCCTGTCCTGCAGCACCCGAGAAGAGTAGGTTTTCACCTGCGGAAGCCATGTCACGAGAGTTGCAGCAACTGTTGGACAAAGACATTATAGAACACACAACAGGGTCCTCGCCATGGTTCTGACCCCTCGTAGTGTTGCCCAAAGATGGAAACAGACTTTGGCTCTGTGTTTACATGAGGGTGGCAAATACCATCATTGAGAGAGAGAGATACCATATCCAGGACAAGAAACTGCAAACTCAAATCATCACAAACTACCATGATTCATTAGTGGAAGGACATCCTGGAATAGCCAAGACGCAGGCTAAGGTAAAACAAAACTATTGGTGGCCCACTTTGAGGAAAGACATTGCCCGATTTGTTGCAACCTGTGGTGTCTGTGCACAGCACAAATCTCAGAAGCAAAACCCTGCTGGGTTACTACGTCCGTTAATGGTTCCACCAGCACCTTGGCATACACTATTGATGGACTTTATCACGGATCTTCCTCCCTGCAATGGTTACACCACCATCTTAGTCATTGTGGATTTATTCTCCAAAATGGCCCATTTCATCCCTCTGAAAGGACTTCCAACTGCATCAACTCTTGCCACTGTGTTCTTGGAACAAATTGTCGGTTACATGGATTTCCATCAATATTGATATCGGATCGTGGGACTCAATTTGTTTCCGCCTTTTGGAGAAGGTGTTGTGCAATTGCCAAAATTAACCTCTGGTTGTCCACTAGCCACCACCCTCAAACCGATGGACAAACTGAACGAACCAATCAGATGCTAGAACAATATTTAAAATGTATGCTTCAGCACTCCGAAGACTCCTGGAAAAAAATACTTTGGGTAGCCGAGTATGCCTACAACAATTCGGTTCATACAAGCACTGGACAAACTCCATTCTATACTCTACACGGAAGACACCCACGGACATCAGTGTTTGATCCACCCGATACGTTGGAAATGCCACCAATAAAAACCTTGCACAAATCCATCATTCAGGTTCTTGAGGAAGCAACAGAACACTTGAGCAAGGCCAAAGAAAGACAAAAACTGTTTGCTGACCGGCACCGAAAAGAAGCTCCCAATTACCAGATTGGAGATAAAGTCTGGTTAGCGTCTAGACACATACCTTTGAAAGGACCACGGGCCTTCCATCCCAGATATCTTGGCCCCTATACTATAAAGGCGATAATCAACCCTGCCGCCATGAAGTTGGAATTACCATTGCACATGAAAATTCACCCGGTATTTCATGTCTGGCTTCTCAAACCCTGAAACCAAATACACAGATTGATTCTCCGCCAGAGCCCGAATTACTAAATGGGGAACCCGAATATGAAGTTAAGGCTATCTTGGATTCCAAGGTAATTCGATCCAAACTGTATTACCTAATCGACTGGAAAGGATATGGACCTCAAGACCGAACCTGGGAACCCAGCGAATATGTTCATGCCCCTCGATTGGTTACACAATTCCATCATAATAACCCCACCAAACCAGGGTCGGGAGGAGGATCACCCTTGAGAGGGGCCTTGAGGGGGAGTGCTGTCATGGCCACTTTCCCAGGAACACAGGAGCGGCACCATCAAGTGGAGGGACCAGGGGGCATCATGGTTCACGCACGTCCCTTTGGGAAGTTTATACATGGGGGGCCTGGTTGGACGCAGTCCTGGCGCCTTTGGTGCCATGCTCATGGAAGAACTTAAACAAGACATTTTCATTATGGGCAAAAGTGCTTGGAATGGAACAGGAACTGTTTTATTATGGGCAGGAATACTCTCAAGAACTCTCATTTGTGTGTAACTAGTCCGGGTGTGGTCTCCATCTGCATCTGCACATGCAACTTCTAGGAGTGGCAGGGTGTGGCATGCAGGACTGTGCTAGGAGGCATGGCCCTAAGAGCTGAGCTATAAAAGCCAGCCCAACCCCAAGCCACACGCTTCGCGTTATTCTCCACCTACGTGCAGCGTAACGGTCACCGTCGCCTGGGATTCATCTTACCTGAAGAGATCCTGCCATCTTCATCCGTACTTACCATCTGGAGGATCTTGCTCTCACCTGTACGCTTCTTCCTGACACCGTGGCTCACCTGCAAACATCTCGGAGCGCAGACATCTTCATCCTGGTACCGCGGCTTACCTGCAAACATCTCGAAGCGCAGACATCTTCTTCCTGGCAACGCGGCTCACCGGCAAACATCTCGGAACGCAGACAGCATCATCCAGGCACCGCGGCATGACACACTCCATCCGGACTTGCAGCACCTGCAAAAGAAAGGCAAAAGACAAGGTTAGACACTTAACAGACATTACGTTAAGGGCGGGCTGCCATTAAAATCTTGCGCCTTCCCTAAAGCCATCACTCACCTGCCGCTGGACATCGCGGTTGCATCCATCTTCCGCTCAGCCACGTGCCGTGCCTCCACAGCTGTTGTTAGACCACATTTCCACCTATTTGGAAGAAAACAGAGAGGAACGTTATTCAGTGAAAAACAACAACATTGAGAGTAATAACATCAAGACATTGAGAGGAAGAAGAAAGAGGGGAAAAGACAAAAGACATTGAGAGAAAGCAGAAAGAGGAACTTAGTTGCAGCTGGACTGGACTATTACTCAGGAATCAGTGAAGGAACTCGATTGCATCAACAAGCACCCCTGCCAGAAGTAGCAGGACACAGAGCTCATCATTCACACTTACCAGGAGCAGTGCCACTGATTGTCGCCACCCATATCTGATCCACAAGGGACGAAACCAGAAGGGGGTGATCTAACTCCAGGGATGGCTGCAACTGTGCCCAAGCACCTCCTCAGAGACCAGGTAAGTGTAACAACTAATAACAATGTGCAATATTGTGGGAACTCTCATTTATCAACCTGCATTCTATCACGGATGCTAGTACTATCAGTGTATCCTTGTGGCATTCTAGCATAGGTTAATGAATCCTTCACAGCTAAGTATATTCCCTGTGCAGAATTCATGGTCACTTTGTCTTCTAAATAAATTTAAAAACTGTCGGGCAAAACAGTGTCACCATCTCTATGAGCTGGCTAAATTGTGCTATTACAATTAATGTCATATATTTTCATTGTTTCACCTCTCCCCATCGTATCAGAATGCATGCTAAGTACTGCTTTGTAGAAGCATTTCTCTGCTGGAACATTGTCAAGTATACATCATCAAAACAGCATGGAATCATTGTGTAAATTTCTCCCAACAAGTTCTCTCCATAATGGCATTTCAGCAAGTCACATTTCTCTATACAGGCACGAACAGTAATGGGTACTAATTCTAACATAGGACATATTTCTGGCATACATGTAACTCCTACAGAAGCTTGCTGTTACTCTGACAAGGCACTATCTAGAACCACTGAACTTTCAATGGAACATGTCTGTGACATCGCATCTATCACACTTGGGTCTACCCTAGGTAACTTTTTCTCCTGGGCCACCCCTATATCCTCATTCTCTTGCACTCTCTGGTGTACTGATTCCGGGACTACTTCCCAATTCTCTAACATATTCCTTAATCTATCCCTTATTGCTCTAAGTCCACTAAGATACAGAGTTACTATTTCATCATTTTCTACTAACCCTCTGGGTTTATTCTCAAACAAAGCCTCACAACCTGTGCAAGTTTCCAAACAAACTTCAGGCATCATTAAAGAAGACGTTCTAGCCTGGAAAATATGCGCGCACATTTCAAAACAATTCCAAACATAGTTGGATTTCAACAAATCCGGATTTCAAACAAAGTCGGACAACTAGGTCCTGTGGAGCATACTCACCAAATTCCAAAGATTCCAAAAGAGAGTGCGATCTCCCATCAAAGACGAACTCCCCGATTTCTGTGTCTGGCAATCTCTCCTTCTCCAAACAAAGATGCAAACAGCATCAGTATCACAGCAGCAACCCAAACGTGGTTCAAACCCTCACCGTAGACATCTCTGTCCTGTGGATCGGAAGAGACACAGCTGCTTGCAAGTACTACTTGGCATTCAGAGAACCTCTATCCCATCCACGTCCTCGATCGTCTTTGTGAAGGCCCCACTTGGGCGCCAATTGTGAAACTCAAAATGTTGCACTGTGATTTCTATGTAAACAAAATCAGAGCACAATCACAAAGACACAGGAACCGGTTCATTTCAAAGCATAATGCATTTTATTGTATGCAATGAAACATTTCACTAATTACTAACAAGCAAGCAATCAGCACTCTCTAGCCTATGAGTGCTTTTAGCTACCCCAACCCTCCCAGCTTCTATCTAGCAATGTTCTCTCCCCACCAGCTCCAGCTATTGTCTGCAGCTACTACTGCCCCTCATGAGTCTAACGAGTCTCACAAATCTAACTTCCTCTCAACCTACTGTACAGAACACCACAGTTATGCTATGTTATGTTACTTGCCATTTATATAGTGCCTTATGTATCATTGTTATGACCTCAAAGAGCTGGTAGGTTCAACAGCCTCGGGAACCGCAGTTCAAGTCAGTAGAGCGAGAAAGAGTGTTGTATGGTGCGTGGGCGCACCGGATATGTGTGCAGCTGGTGTGGTGGTTGCATGATAGCTGCTTCTTAGCGGTAGGTGTGGTGCTGAGGAAATCAGTTGGATGTGTTCAGTCTGGAGGGTGGACACTCAGACTGAGTTCTTGCTGCGTTAGACCTGAGGAGACGCCTAAGTTAGCCGGAATATGCTCAGCTAGCTGTGTTTTATTAGGATGATGAGGTGTTTGTGGGGTCATGTTAGTATGAGAACAGCTAGGCCGAATGTGTCATAGCATAGCTGTGTTCTAGTTGAATGATGGTGTATAGGAGAGAGTAAGCGTAGTAGTGTGATATGGTGGTTTATCAATGAAGCGCTTGTGGCCATGCATGAGAACAGGACACGGGGCGTACATAGCGGCATACGTATATAAAGCGACAGGTTGGATAGGGTAACATGGGGATAAATGTACATAGCAGTCGTTCCATCCGCTTCATCCATTCCATGCGCTTCATCAGTTCCATCTGCTTCATCTATTCCATCCACTTACATTCGTTCCATCCACGTATGCCCGTTCCATCCACTTTTTCCGTTCGATCCACTGCGTCTGTTCCATCCCCTTTGTGCGTTCCATCCCCTTCGTGCGTTCCATCCCCTTCGTGTGTTCCACCCCCTTCTACAGAAGCATTGTAGTGCTGTGATGCACTTTAATTTCTATGGCTACGTGTGCGTATTCTACATTTTCAGCATAAAAGTACTGTCATGGTGACATGTCTCAAAATTATTCTAAGAACAGAACAAGCTATCCCTAACAGTCTCTCTCACCTCGACACTGTCTCATTTGCAAAACTAAAAAAGCCTTCTCCTGCAGAACGAAAAAACATTCTACATGCTATCTCTGCAGTCCCGTAGTCAAGGCTATATGCTCTGTGCTAAACATTCTGTTAGTCTGCCAAAACTCATAAATGTTATGATAACATTTTACACTGTGTTCAGCTGCGAAAACAATTCCCTCTCCGCGCTCAGAATTAAGCATAATCGTATGGACAGAAACACAAAGCAGATCATATCTAGCGCCTAAAAGCACAGTATATTTCTATAAATGACAAGTGTACACAATTACATGGCTCTTAACAAATATTGAACCATTATAGCTTAGAGCAAAACTATAGTGCTCAAAAATAGCCTATTCTAGATGAATTCAAAATGAATGCATGCATGAATGAATGATTAATGAATGGATTAGGCCACGCTAAATAAACCATAGAAAAATCCGATTGACAACGAGAAAGCAGCAGTTCCAAGATGGCAGTTGTAGGGGAGGAGTGGTCCAAAAGACCCCCCTTGCCTACATCTCCACCCCAGGTGAGGGCCATGGCTCATCGGGCGTCCCCTCTTTACCACCAGGGCCCAGGTGGTGGATGGCTCACCTGCTGAAGACATTGCCCGCACGTATTGAATTTAGCTAGGCCTCAGAAACCATTTTGTCTACCAAAAATGGTGTGAGCTCAGCGCACTGTAGCGCGGCCCCCACCTTCGGAAAGTTTCAGTTATCCCTGTCGCCGCAGCACCATGGCAGATCCGCTGCGAGCCCGTTCCCACGAACAAGACGGACATGAGCTAGCGTAATACACTAACATTGTAACCGTTCACCTTCCGCAGTGTATCATCGCTCCCAGCATGACCCGGCCAGCATGCCTGGGCAATGAAAAGAACAATAAAATGATCATCAGATGGCAGAAAGCCTCTACATATTAATGCCAAGACCACTTGCAAAGTATGCTTGTCTCCACAAAATCTCTTATATTACAAAAACCTGTAAAATGTATAAGCATAAGAAAGCATGCTTCCATGATATAAGCAATGGCGAGCCCACACCATTGCAGTTGGGTACTAATAATAAAGGAGCGTTCCAGGGATCTATTTGTTACGTGTATCACTGGGAAACTTACACTCAATGGTATTGCGTTATAACCAAACTAATGCTGCTAGAGTACACGAGAAGACAAATGTAACCATATGGAGGGCTCATGTGCAGGATGCGCGAGAATGCACTAGTCATGTGTGTATGTCTAAAGCCCCTTATGTACCACCACCGTCACGTACAGTGGCGGGTTACTTTCTATGTACTCCACCAACCTCGCTACTGCCTCATTTACTGCAAATGTATATGCATATAACTAAATACTGTAATTGTTAAAACATAGTGTACGAATAAGGTGCTCAGACTGGATATAATCGAGACACATCCAGCAAAGTTGAAATGCATGTTTTAAAGTGATTTGAATAAGTATTATAGAGTGTTCAAATGTTTGTGATGTTTTTACCTAAAGTCGGCAACACACAAGGAAGATACCTTTGTGAATATGTGCAAGGCCATTCCCCCTCCCACCCTGCGAAGACTGCCAAACATGAGAGCAGAGGCCCGCGCCGCGCTGCTCCACCTCCCCCAACCAGACTGGAGCCGCTTCAAAGATTTGTAGCCCCCTCTGCAGCACCCAAGGCCGCGGCCCGCCACCTGCATTATTTACAGCGCAGCAGTAAACCTCTGCCTGAACACTCACTTCCAAAGGCGCCCCCTCGTAAACCCCCTAGCCCACCGGATCATCTTAGACTTATGGCCCTGTGCAATCAGGACACCCAATACTTCGACAACACACAGCGGCACATCCATAACAACTTCTAACAAGACAGAAAGACCTGTACCACCCGTCCCAGGCCCTGAAGCTTAGCACCTCGACCTATGGCCCCGGTCAACAGGACACTGGTAACCATGTCCTGACGTATTACCATCAGACCCCTCACAAGGTGCATTCCTCCTGTGTTGCATTAACCTGTAGAATAACCTATTGGAAGATTTACTAAAGAAGATAATATTGAAATGACTGAATGACTGCGGTATGCATGGCATAGGGCAAATTAGTCAGGAAAAGACATTCATCTCTGACACTGGCTGCGATGGCACAACAATACCGCCCGGATGAACTCAGCCAACCCGCCAGGCCCAGCCCAACCCACGAGGCTGACCAGTGACGTCTTCCAGCCAAGGCCAACCACCTCGCAGCAGCACCTATAGCTAGTCATCGCCACCCAATCCCATTGAACTTGTGCCCCCTATAGTATGTAGGTTCTTATGACGTTTTTTGTAAATATATACGCCTGTCTTTGCTATTGTCAGACAGACCGCTCTCGGAGTTTGCAGAGTTCTTTGCATGCCCTATTCTGATTGATAAACTCCCATTTAAGCTCACCCGCACTCTGTCCTGGCTTTATTCCCGATTTGGGAGAGTCCTTCATTGTCTCTCATTGCGGGGAGGATCGTGCTGGTTGGGGACGCTTGCCATCACAGTTTAATACAAGGAGAAAGACAGCAAGACCGAAGAGGGTTGTAAGGAGTGAAGTGCCCTTGACCTTTTCAGAGAAAGACTGTTACTTTTATGAGCCTTGAGAATAAGAATCATAAGACCTGGAATCAAAGCTGAAGAAACCTGCATAGTGTGTCGGACGTACCCATGGCTCTCCAGCATCGATAGCCAAGGCGGGGAGGATCGATTGCCACTGTGGTACTGTCCTTGGCTCCTACAACAAAGCAGCACCAGCAACGTCAGAACAGCCGGTGAGTTGAGGAGACGGATAACAGACCGGTCTGTGTTAAAGCCAAGGTTGCAAGTGGCAACATTGTATAGAGAAAACTGAAGAGAACAGTGTGTGAAGCATATGAGACAAGAGACACAAATATAATTAAACAGCAGATGAGTGACTGAACTTTTGAAGCCAAGACAGATACCGTAAACAGGGTGGTCCGGTGCAACGTGGGTGCTCATTTGAAAGTCTCTGTTTGATTTGATTTGATTTGATTTGCATTTGTAATGCGCCGAAGCCCACAGGCATCAGGGCGCAGAAGAGGTCAATGGTAAGAAGCGTTGAAGTGCAAAGAACACAGCAAATTAAAGAATTATCTGAAAATAATAGTTTTTACACCCTTCCTAAACTTCAGAATGTCTGTTTCCTTTCCACACGTAAGGGTTTCAGAAGTTTGTTCCATTGAGAGGCAGCCTGGGTCGAAAGGGATCTGCCCATACCTCGTCCCCGCATGCGTCTTGGAACTAGTAGACAGAGCCTGTCACTAGGCTTAGTGGGCCTGGTTGGGTTATGGGTTTTAACTTATCTTTTGAGATAGCTACGGGCTTTCCCGTGGATGCATTTATGCACTATAGTCAGTGCCTTGAATTGGATGTGCGCTTCCACTCGGAGGCAGTGAAGGTCCCTCCTGTGGGAGGAGATAGGGTCATGTCTAGGTATGCTCTTAATGATATGTACCGCATCATTTTGTGCGACCTGAAGTCGCCTAAGGCTATTTTTGCTGGCCCCTAACATGAGGGCATTACAATAGTTTAGCCGAGTGTAATGCTTGTGCGAAATGCGAACCAAAACAACATGGCATCGGTGCACAGCCATTTTGGACACTCATCTCCCATCACTGTAATAAAAGCCTGCGTCTCTGCTGGCTTCATGAAGTAAACAAGTAATTCAGTAGTGAAAACAGAGCAAGATCACATAACTACTTAAATATTGTTGCTGAGTGAACTTGCTGTGGAGAATAGTTTTTGTATTGTCTGCTGAAGGAAGAATTTGAGAGGGAGTTGGAGCGCTCTGCAGGTGCAATAATAAGGGGTTCTGAGAATGAAGGCGAGCAGAGGGACGCTGGGTTTTTCCACTCCTAGCTGGTTTATTCCACTCACTGCCCCTTCTACTTGTGATCTGCTCTTCGGCTGAGGGCCCTCATAACTGAGAAGGGCAGGGACCTGCCCCTATAAAGAGAAGAGGGTATTCCTCTGAGGAAAGCAGTTAGAACTTGGACCCCGGGGGATGCAGTCTCGCTGAGAGGGAGGACGATCCGCCTCAGACCCCGTTAGTACGAGTTACCTTTTCGCCTACCTGCTCTGGGACTAAGCAGTGTTGTAGTGGCCAAGATGAAGGTTTCTTCTGTTACATTACTAACAGTGAAGATCTTTTGTTTTTCTATATATATATTTCTGTATAACTGACCATATGTTTGTTTATGTATGCTGAGTTTAATAATAAATAATAAAGGGCCTATAACGAGCCATTTTAATTCTTACTATAACTATTAGTCTAAGCATAATTTTTTGCTTGTCTGAGTCCAATAACTTGTTTTGCTAGGGTCAGGGGAAACATAAGTCTAAGCTTGCCCTCACGTGGCCAAGCAAAAGCTAAACATGTTGGCGCTGCGAGCAGGGTCTTTGTGCTGATATTGATGCCAAAGTATCCTGCTAAAAAATCGAATTTAAAGTTTTGGACGGTGAGAAATAAAAAAATAAAAAAGGAGAATTTCTTTTTTCCCCCTTTTTCTTTCTTCCTTTTGTGTTGAAAGAACAGAAAAAAACGAAATATATAGGTGTGTATGTGTTGAGGTATTAATGATAGGGAGGTGAAACATCCATTTGATAAAATGAGTTCCCTATTTAGGAAAATGGGAAGCTCTGCGGGCGGAGTCTGTCCTGAAGTAACTATCCCAGGGTGGACTATGGGCCCATCTGATAACATTGCACAAATTTGGGCATGTGGTGCAGGATTAAGTGAAACCTGGGACACAAGTATAGGAGGAGCGAGTCCGGACGAAGTAGCGTAATGCTTGCAACAAGTGCCTGTAGAGAAGGGGAAAGAGTGTTCGGCTCTAGGAAGAAGGGGTTGGATTCTGTTACATGCTTTTGGTAAAATGCATCAACAGAACGTGGAATTACAGGCGAATGTTGAAAAATTGGACATTGAAAAATTGGACAAGGAACTGGCTCCTGAAAAACAAATTGCGTTAATGCAGCAGCTTCAAATGAAATTGTATCATGATAAGGCAGACAAATACCAAGCGGTAGCTGAACGAGCTGTGGTAAGGGTTCCTCGCTATGAATATCGAAAGAGAAGAGGAAAGGTTCATTCTCGTAAAGTGGCAACTGTAATTTCTTCCGGTGGTATGGAGTGGCACCCCAATCAATGGGATGGGGATGTGTTCGATAGTACTACTACAGACAGTGGTTCCGAACCAGAGGTTGTATCCAAGCCGGAACCTGCCCGTGAAGAGGTGATGGCTAAACCCGTATTACGCAGAAGGATGGGTCATCGTCCAATGAATCCGGGAGGAAGTGTGGTGTTTATTACTGCACTAGAGGATTACTCACAGCAGGAGGTCTGGGAGATAATTAACCATTTGAAACAGGGGGCTGGTGAATCTTTGCTAGCCTGGATTGTTAGGCTATTAGATGGAGGGGCGGCGGGTCTCTTGATAGATGCAACAGATTCCGCTAGGTTCCTACCTTTGCCACAAGAAGTCCAGATACAAGAGACCCTGCATGCAGGCCCTCCCCGGGATGCTAATGGTGACGAGGGACAAATGTCTCTTTTACAGTTAGCGGCCCAGCGATGTAATCACAAGTACCCAATTGCATCGGATTGGCCAACAGATGAAAATAAATGGTACACGCTGAAAGAAGCTATTCAAAGAGTTAGGGAACATGCTATGAAGGAGGCCATTCATGTGGAAACTCCGGAGCATGGGTTGGTAAACCTATCCGTTTCTGTTAGAAATGCCCTTATTGGAAACTGCCCCTCCGGCATATAAAAACATCATGAAGACCCTATTAGTGAGAATGACAGGTAAAATTACTGATGAAGGGGTGGATGCCATTAGACAATTGGCAGATCTTGGAGAATGGGAAAGACCAGACGAATGACCCAGAGAAAGGGAGGGGCGAAGTGAAAGACGCACTCCTGGGAAGAGGTTTGACAGCCGAGATTCTCGCATATCCAGAAAAGATATGTTCCTGGCTTTATTGCAGGATGGTGTGCCGCGAGAAGATATTGATGGAATTGAAATTCAGGAAATGTACTTATTGTATAAAAAACATGGCCTGGATGGGAAGGAGCATTATAAACAAGTAAAACGGCAAGAAGTACATAAACCGAGAAAGGAGGAGGATCCTTTTGGGCCATCTCCAGAGGAGGGTGACGATAAGTCTTCTGACAGATCTGTGCCTTCCCAGCCAACCTATGCAGACTTAAGGAAGATGGTGAGTGCATTGGTGGAAAGAGAATCTAAACACACACACTCTAAATACGAATAGGATGAGGGTCAAACTCTTGTAACAACGACCCATGTTAAGGTAGACAGATGGCCAATATATATATAGCGTTCTAAGCACATGAAAATGTAGATACAGATATTGGTAAATATTCTCAAGAAGTAATTATAACTGTCTGGTTAAAAAAGGATTGAGTATGTCCAAAAATTAGATCTCACAATTCGTTTTGTACAACCCACTTATGCTCAATAGTTTTTATAAAACAAGAATTTCATTAAACATTCCAGAATATATATATATTTATTCACCTATGCTACTGTAATCATAGCTTTTGGGTATCATTTTCTGCCATAAATTAGTGGTTGTCCTTATTTTCAACATATTAGTTTCATAAGCTATACACAACGTGTTGCAATCTCTGTTATAAATCACAGATAATGATACATAAACTTCTAAAACTCAATGCGTTTCGGGAAAAACAATCCCTTCATCAGGAGTAGATGCTTAAGGATTTCGTGGTCTAATGTTGTCGATAAAGTTTCTTCAATTCACAAAATTTAATGATGCTTTTCTGGATATCTATAAAAGAAACCATAATCCTTAGGTTGTATTTTAAGGATATCATATTGGGATAAATAATACTGTTCTGTTTGCCACAAATCGTAGTCTTTCCTACCTCACATCAGTGCCCCGAGGTTGTCACTAAGGTTGTCGTTTCAGTATTAGTATTGGACAACCACTAATTTATGGCAAAAAATTATACCCAAAAGCTATGATTACAATAGCATAGGTGAATAAATATATATATTTTCTGGAATGTTTAATGAAATTCTTGTTTTATAGAAACTATTGAGCATAAGTGGGTTGCACAAAACGAATTGTGAGATTTAATTTTTGGAAATACTCAATCCTTAGACACATTGGAAGAATGATTTCTTTTTGAACCAGACAGTTATAATTGCTTCTTGAGAATATTTACCTATATCTGTATCTACATTTTCATGTACTTAGAATGCTATATATATTGACTGTTATTTGACAGTAAACCTGAGCGTGCATGTGACGCGAAGGTTCCACAGCTTGTGGATACCCTTTCTCTTCCGGTTCTTTAACTCACAACCTAGTGTCAGGGTTGTATATCTCTCCTCTGCACCTCACTACCTATCTTTAAACCACAAATTGATCTATTACAGAAAAACAGAGGTTTGCATATGTGTTCATTTTTTTGTTCTAAGGTAGACAGACGGCCTCATGTAAAAGTGAAATTATTTTGGCAATCAGGAAATGCACAGGAGGTCCGAGCCTTAATTGATACCGGGGCAGAGCCCTCATTGATACATGGAAATCCTTCCAGATTTAAGGAAAGACATTTTATGATTACTGGATTGGGAGGCAAAGAGACCTCAGCAGTCGAAACGAAAATCGACATGAAAATTGGTCATTTAAAAAGAGACATATATCAAGTATTAATTGTACTCCTTCCTGAATGTATTATTGGATTTGATATTTTAGAAGGGTTGACCCTCGGATTAGGAGGTAAAATTTACCAGTTTGGGGGGGAGTGCTTTCACTTGTACACCCGTGATTTTCAGATAATTGAAGATGCCCCCGGTGTAGGTTCCGATAGCCACTAAAAGAGTGTCCATGAAACAATATCGATTCCCGGGGGGGGCAGAAGGATATTTCAGAAACCATCAAAGGTTATGTTGAAGCCAGTGTGTTGCGTTCAGTAACCACGGCTTAGAACAATCCGATCTGGCCCATCAAAAAAACAGACGGTAGCTACAGAATGACGGTGAGTCATGATGTATTGATCTGGCCTGAATTACCAATTATGCAATGGGTACTGAGCTCCCCTAAGACACACCGAATTGGACATGCACAAGAGCTTAGTATCGTCAAATGGAAATGGTACATTCAAGATTATTCCAAGCCCGGGAAAGGCGGTGTGGCGAAATTACATGAACAAGTGGCGGGGGTCCCGCTAGTAGACCTTGAGCAAGAAGGAGAGATGCTTATTGATGAGTCTCCAGTTAAATGGGGGATCCCATATGGAGTTTTATCAAATGAACAAGTCGAGCATGCATGGTTTACTGATGGCGCAGCCAAATATGTGGGAATTGAGCGACATTGGAAAATGGTAGCATACAATACCAAACTGAAAAAGGTGCTAACCACCTCAGGGAAAGGGAAGAGTATCCAGTTTGCGAAGTTATATGCTGTGTATCAGGCGTTGTAGCAAGAAGCGCTTGGAAATAGTCATATTTATACTGATTCATGGTCCGTTGCAAACGGGTTGGTGGTATGGCTGCCGACTTTGGAAAATAATGGATGGAAGATTCATGCTAAAGAAGTCTGGGGAAAAGAATTGTGGCAAGACATTGCCGAGATCCTAATGCATGCTACAACAACTGTATATCATGTGGATGCATATTGCGCAACAGACTCATTAGAGCGGTGGTCCAATTCTGTTGCAGATGAACATGCAAAAATTGCAATCATGGACACGAGGGCTGAGGAGGATGATTTGGAGGGAATTGCAAAATGGGCCCACCAGAAGAGTGGACATCTTGGAGAGAAAGCTACTATCAGGTGGGCACAAGTGAGAGGAATCAGCATTCCATTAGAAATTGTAAAAATAATAATCTTACAGTGTCCTGTGTGTTAACACCAGAAACATCGATCTATTCCACACACAATTCATGGTACATTGAAGCGAATTAAATTGCCTGGACAGATTTGGCAGATCGATAATATCGGTCCTATGCCCACTAGTAGAGGATGTCAAAATGCGTGCACTATTGTGAACACATATTCTGGTTATCTGATGGTGTTGCCATGCAAAAGAGCTACCCAATTGAATACGATTAAATTGTTAGACCAAGTGACTCTATACTATGGTATCCCTTTGCAAATTCAAAGTAATAACGGGTCCCACTTTAAAGGGAAAGTGGTCCTGGATTACTGTCAAGAAAAAGGAATTGAATCGATTTTTCATGTCCCTTATCACCCGGAAGCTTCAGGATTAATTGAGAGAATTAATGGATTGTTGAAAGAACAATTGCGCAAAACAGGTGATGGTACTTTGAAAGGATGGCGAGAACGTATATTAGAAGCTGTTCAAATTTTGAATAACCATCCTATTGCGAACGGTGATCTCCATTGATGCGCCTGTTAACGCCAACCTTACAAATTAAGCCAAATAGAGCGATGGAAACTCTGTTGTATTGAAGATTTCTCCTGGTGCGTTAGCTCCTTATCGTCCCACTCCTGAATCTGCTGGGGTGGATTTGCATGCAAGGGAAGAAATAAGGCTTGAACCAAGAGGTATTTCTGTGATTGATACGGGAATTGGGGTACAAATTCCGGTCTGCACATATGGGATTAATTACCCCTAGATCTGGATTGGCCCTAAAAGGCATTCAAGTATTAGGAGGGATTGTGGATGCAGACTATCAGGGGGTGATCAAGGTCATCCTCATCAACAGTGGTGAGAATATGCTGCCGATACATAAAGGGGATTGGGTGGCCCAATTAATATTGCTACCTGTAAAACTATCCAGAGTTAAGAAAGGAGAGCCATCCACGGTATTAACAATTCTTGGGGATAAAAGTTTTGGCTCATCAGATGCAAGGGTCCCGGGTGCAAAAGTATGGGTCGAAAAACATACTAGTCCGTGTGATGCTGGAAATGCATTGGATGGATAGAGCCTCCCTGCCCTTGTCCCGTATTCCTTTTACATGTGTGTTCTGTATTGTTTTCTGCCCAGGAGTCCATGTGGGACTCCTGGCAGTGTAGCTCTTCCTCTTTTTGGTTGTGGTGAACAGACCCTTGGAATACCCTTATGGCACCCATGGGTGGGGGTACAGCCCTGTACCTCTAGTGTATGTTTTTGGGCACCTGTGTGTGGCCCACAGACCAGGGTATGGGCTGGTGGCAGCTCCATGCTGAATTTGACAGGTGCTCTGTGTATCGTCCATTTTGGGATACCTAGGCCCTGCCATTGGAATCAGTTGATTCCTGATAAAAGACAAGATGGCCCCTGTGGCCTCTTGCTTTCTATTGCCTGTTACCTTGTTTTCCCAAAGTCATGGGAAGCCCTGACTCTGTCTCTTCCCACTGACTGGCTGTTGGGTGGAAGTTCCATACATGGAATTGTGGGGATGTCCAGCCCAGACTGGCTGGAGCCTTCCCAGTGACTGTATGTTGTGGGTACACCTTTGGGGTGGGACATGGGTGAATGAAGTATGTGACCAATATGCACTTCATGTTATGGGTGCCTGGTTTCTGGTATGTAACACAATGAATGAGACAGCCCTGCCCGAAACTGGTATAATTGCAGTGTGGAGTGCTGAATGGCTGGGTACTTGTCCCAATGCACGTTCCTTGTTTTGAATGTCTGGAGGGAAGTGAATGGCCTGAATTCACTGTGAGCCTGATTGGCTGCCTGCCTGCTGAATGCCCTTCTGAATGATTGGTTGCGTCAGTCTGACCCAGCAGAGTGAATGAGAGACCAAGCAGTATATCCAGGGACCTCTCACTGATGGAAATCGTTCAGAAGCTGAAGTCGATACTTGATGCTTACTCTCGAAGCCAATCCCGGAAGAAGAAGGTGAACCGCTGTTCCCTTGGACACAATCTGAAAGCTGGTGTGCCCTCAAGAAACTGATCCAAGAGAGGACCAGGCTATGAGACCTCTTCCTGAGCTACAAGGGACCATCGTGTCATGCACCAGCCCTGGAGAATAGCTAGTCGATGGAAATACTACTAAGATGGCGGTCGGTTCCGTTCTATCTATGGCGGCCTGCTCCATTCTATCGGTCTAGTCATTTTCCAACATGGCCGACATAGTCTATAACCAGCGGCCCATAGCAACGCTCTGCGCGTTGTATCGTTCCCGTTACGTGCCTAGCAGGTCGTTCTCAGCGCCTTGCTTATCAGTAGTGCCTTGCGTTCTAATCCTTTACTTATCCACCTATTCTTTCCTTACACGGGAGGTGATTTCAGGTTTTCAGGTAAGGTGATTAGGGTCTTATCTTCTGTCCTTTCTTGCACAACGCACTCTACCCAGCGTTTTCCATGTAAGTATGTTTTCTGTATTTTTCACTCAGCCGGCGCTTCAGCGTTAGTATTCCGCTGTGGGCATTTTCGACTGATCTTACTATTCTGTCCTTTTCTTACCTCTTTATTTCCTCTTGTCTTCTGTGGTTCCGTTCGTAACGCTTTCTTAGTGTTCCGGCGAACCGAGACCTCCTTCCAATCGACAACTCAGCCGATATAATCATCGAGCAAGGAGTGGACATTCATGCTACATGTCCGGAGCTCGGCGGCTATAAGAATCAAGATCTCCATGTAATAGCCAGACATCAGTGTTCCACGGACACCTGAATACTGATCAGGGTTTTTTGCCAGGAGGCTTTTTCCCCATTCTTAAGGGCGTGCTCCTCAGGTATCCCCTTGGTCTGTTATCAGCCGGATCACGGAGGCTGCCGAGGGAGCGCGTCCATACCTTCGACAAAAGAAAAAGGAGAAGAACCCCGCCGAAGGAGAAAAGGTTAAGAAGAAGAAGGCTGGAATAAAGACGGAAGAGGTCCAGGAGAAGACAGGTGAGGAGGAGTTGGGGAAGACAGAGTCGAATCGTGACAGTATACAACGCCAAGAAGACACAATGGCATCACCAGAACAGATTCAAGATATGTGTAACGCCATACAGAACCTCCGAGTCGATTTGCAATCACTGCACGCGGAGAACCTTCTTCTACGACAACAAGCAGCCACTAGGGAAGTCAGTAGAGATGATTTACCTCCAATGCCATTCACATTTGGAAAGTACGATGGAAACCCTAGGTATATCAAAGAATTCCTCGATGCTTGTACAGTATATTTTTCCTTCCGACTTCGAGCTTTCGAGTCTGGAAGGGCCAGAGTTGGGTTCCTCATAGCCAACCTGACAGGAAGCGCCCTAGCATGGGCGACCCCTTTGGTAACCAATCAAGACCCTTTGGTTAACGATTATGCCCAGTTTATACAAGGTTTCAAGAACCGGTTTGAGCGTTCTGAAGTGCAGTATTCTAAATATGATGCCTATCTTGATGTCAGACAAGGAAATCAAGATTTACAGGGTTACGTTGCACAATTCCAAACACTGGCGGTATCAGCGGGATGGCCGGATACTGCACAACAAACAATATTCCGGAGAGGGCTAAATGAGGAACTGAAGGACGAACTGGCTAGAGCAGTACGTCCCAACACCTTTCAAGAGCTGGTTACGCTAGTCCTACAGATTGACTATCGTCTGCAAGAAAGACGAGCAGAGAAGAGAAGAGGAAGAGGATCAGCGCCACGCTACAGCCCGCCTTCAGGGAAGAGGGAAAGACCTAGTTCGGAAGAAGCTATGCAAATAGGGGCAACCAGGGGACCGCTAACCAAGACTGAAAGAAGAAGACAGGAGCTCAATCTTTGTATGTATTGTGGTTCATCTAATCACATGCTTAAGGATTGTACAGAGATCCCCTCTAAGAGACAGGGAAACGCCAGACCCCATGGCTTTGCAAGGGAAGCCATGGGGACCACCATACAAACCCTTGCAACCTCACAAGACCCATTAAAGAAGGAATAGAGGACAACCGTCTGATGGTATTCCAGCTGTCCGTTTCCTACAGTCTGAGGCAGAACCTACCGGTTTTGACAATGCTTGACTGCGGAGCAGCAGGAAACTTCATAGACGCAACTTGGGCTCAGGAAAATCAAATTCCACTAAGGAAGAAGGACAGACCAATACCGGTCGAGGGAGTGGATGGTCGTCCACTCTCATCTGGACTCATTACCATGGAAACAGAACCTATAACAGTAAGAATGGATCATCATGTCGAAACCCTCACATTCGATGCTATCAGAGCCGCTCATTTTCCGTTGATATTAGGTATTTCATGGTTAAGAAGACACAATCCCAAGATTGACTGGACTAACAACAAGTTAAGCTTCGACTCAGAATATTGCCGGGAACACTGCATGAATACTATGGAATTCCAGAAGGAGATACATTCCGGTCTCCCTACTACTCAATGCAATCTCTCGATATCCTCAATACCTAGGCAGTACATGACTTTCGCTAGAGTGTTTGAAGATATCAATCCCAGACTCCTCCCACCTCACCGCCACGAGGACTGTAGTATAGATCTAAAGGAAGATACCTCCTTACCCTTCGGCCGAATGTATCCACTATCCTTATCTGAAAAGGAAGCATTGAAGGAGTACCTCAACTCCAACTTAACGAATGGGCTTATTCGATCATCAAAGACCTCAGGAGGGGCATCTTTATTCTTCATATCAAAGAAGGACTCCAAAGAATTACGCCCCTGTATTGATTACAGGGGCTTGAACAGCGTTACCATCCGAGACAGATACCCAATGCCGCTTATCAGAGACATACTGGAAGCCGTCAGGGATTCAAAGATATTCACCAAGCTCGATCTCCGTGGTGCATATCATCTGTTAAGAATAAAGAAAGGAGACGAGTGGAAGACCGCTTTCAGGACACCGCTGGGGTTGTTTGAGTACTGTGTTATGCCATTCGGACTGGTAAACGCCCCAGCGGTATTTCAGAGATTCGTAGACAAGATCTTTGCCGACATGTTATACATATCGGTAGTCATATACCTTGATGACATTCTGATCTTCTCTCCATCCTTGGAGGATCATCGGCTACATGTGTGCGAAGTACTTCGTAGGTTAATGGAAAATCAACTTTTCGCCAAGCCCGAGAAGTGTCTCTTTGAGACCACAGAAGTACCCTTCCTGGGATTTATTTTATCAGAGAAGGGTATCCGCATGGACCCCAAGAAGGTGTTGGCCATAGACAGATGGCCAGAGCCCTCGTCTGTCAAGGAGATTCAACGTTTCCTAGGTCTGGCAAACTTTTACCGCCGGTTTATACCCAACTTCTCTGATCTGGTATTACCCATCACAACACTTCTCAAAAAGGGTATAGTATTCCAGTGGGGTTCGGCGGCTCAAGCAGCTTTCAAAACACTAAAGGGACTATTCGTCACTGCCCCGGTTTTGGTTCAGCCCGAGCAGGATAAACCATTTATCTTGGAGACCGATGCCTCGGGAGGTGCGTTAGGGGCAGTCTTGTTACAGGAAAGAAGCAAGGGAGAAGAACACCCTATCGCCTATTACTCTCGCACCCTAACCGGAAGCGAAAGAAACTACTCAGTTCTGGAAAGAGAGTTATTAGCAATGCGGGCCGCCTGTCAGGAATGGAGACATCTGTTACAGGGAGCCTCTCACCAATTTGTGATTCGTACTGACCATAGGAACCTCAAGGTTCTCCAACAGATGGAATGCCGGAATTCCAGACATGCCCGTTGGGCCTATTATTTTTCAAGCTTTGATTTCCGGATCACCTACATACCAGGATCCCAGAATAGTGTGGCAGACGCGTTATCACGAAGCTGGTTGGAGGAAGATCTATCGGAGGTTAAGAAGGAGAAGATTCTGTGTGAGAACCACTTTCGTACAATTGCTAACCTATTCCTTGAGAAGGTTCAAGGTGAACTCAAGGATTATGCTCAGGAAGAGAAACAGTCATACCAATTGCAGGAACGCGAAGGGTTGTGGTTTCATCATTCCGCCTTGTTCTTACCCACCTCCGATCTTCGCAGACAGGCCATCAGCTTTTGTCACGATCTGCCCTTGGCTGGACATAAGGGGGAGAAGGCAACATTAGAGTTGGCGTCCAGGAGTTTCTGGTGGCCGTCGATGCGAAGAGACATCATCTCTTATGTATCGACGTGTCCCGTCTGTGCCATCAATAAGACCCCTCGCCACAGACCACTCGGACTCCTACATCAAGCTAAAACACCCACACACCCCTGGGAGGACCTCTCATTGGACTTCATAGTAGAACTCCCGGTTTCCCAGGAGAAGAGGGTGATCCTAGTCACGATTGATTCTTTCACCAAGCTAGCTCATTTCGTAGCTCTCGTAGGAGTTCCTTCAGCCTCAGAGACTGCTACAGTCTTCCTTCGCGAGATAGTAAGGTTACACGGTCTACCACGGTCCATCATTTCGGACAGAGGAACGCAATTTACTTCTAAATTTTGGAACGCGCTATGTAACCAGTTGGCTATACAGAAGGCGTTATCCTCGGGATATCATCCCCAGTCCAATGGACAGACCGAAAGACTGAACGCTAGTTTAGAACAATACCTTCGCTGTTTCTGTAACAGGGAACAGGACGACTGGGCTGCTCTGTTACCAATGGCAGAGTTCGCTTATAACAACACTTTTCATACGGCGATTAAGATGAGTCCTTTCAGGTGTACCTATGGTTATGACCCACATCATCTAGGAACCTTATCTTTCAGCAGCCAGACCACAACTCCCGCCTTGGAGAGGATGCTGAAGGATCTCAAACGTACTCACAAGGAAGCCCTACAAACCTTGAAGGAAAGCCGCAAGAGATATAAGACCTATGCGGACACCAAACGTAATCCGGATCCTCTTTGGAAGACAGGAGATCTGGTTTGGTTATCTACGCGATATCTACCTCGCTGGGCTCATAAGGGGAAATTCACGGCACGATACATAGGTCCCTACCCAATCCTGGCCCAGATCAATCCGGTAGCTTTCAAACTGAAGTTACCTCACTCTCTGCAGAGAGTACATCCGGTCTTTCACTCCTCTCTACTCAAGACTCATCAAAAAGACCTGTACAAGAGACCTCTGAGAAGGACAGTGTTCACTCCGCCTGAAGAACCTGAGGAATATGAGGTGGCCAGAATTGTAGATTCCCGCTACAGGGGAGGAACCCTTCAATATTTGGTCCATTGGAAGGGATTTCCTGTGGCCGAAAGATCTTGGGAACCAAGATCCCATATGCACGCTCCCAAACTTGTACAGCGATTCCATAGGTTGTACCCAGGAAGACCTGGAGGAGGCGGGTATCGAAGGGGGCATACTGTCATGCACCAGCCCTGGAGAATAGCTAGTCGATGGAAATACTACTAAGATGGCGGTCGGTTCCGTTCTATCTATGGCGGCCTGCTCCATTCTATCGGTCTAGTCATTTTCCAACATGGCCGACATAGTCTATAACCAGCGGCCCATAGCAACGCTCTGCGCGTTGTATCGTTCCCGTTACGTGCCTAGCAGGTCGTTCTCAGCGCCTTGCTTATCAGTAGTGCCTTGCGTTCTAATCCTTTACTTATCCACCTATTCTTTCCTTACACGGGAGGTGATTTCAGGTTTTCAGGTAAGGTGATTAGGGTCTTATCTTCTGTCCTTTCTTGCACAACGCACTCTACCCAGCGTTTTCCATGTAAGTATGTTTTCTGTATTTTTCACTCAGCCGGCGCTTCAGCGTTAGTATTCCGCTGTGGGCATTTTCGACTGATCTTACTATTCTGTCCTTTTCTTACCTCTTTATTTCCTCTTGTCTTCTGTGGTTCCGTTCGTAACGCTTTCTTAGTGTTCCGGCGAACCGAGACCTCCTTCCAATCGACAACTCAGCCGATATAATCATCGAGCAAGGAGTGGACATTCATGCTACATGTCCGGAGCTCGGCGGCTATAAGAATCAAGATCTCCATGTAATAGCCAGACATCAGTGTTCCACGGACACCTGAATACTGATCGGGGTTTTTTGCCAGGAGGCTTTTTCCCCATTCTTAAGGGCGTGCTCCTCAGGTATCCCCTTGGTCTGTTATCAGCCGGATCACGGAGGCTGCCGAGGGAGCGCGTCCATACCTTCGACAAAAGAAAAAGGAGAAGAACCCCGCCGAAGGAGAAAAGGTTAAGAAGAAGAAGGCTGGAATAAAGACGGAAGAGGTCCAGGAGAAGACAGGTGAGGAGGAGTTGGGGAAGACAGAGTCGAATCGTGACACATCGTGCACCAGCTTTCCTTCATCGAAACACTGTGGAAGTCAGCCCTCCAAAGGCTGCCGACCGGAGACGGGGACCGCCACGGAATCACAAAGTGAAGCGCCCGGACGTTGAAGTCCATCACCATCGACAACGATCATCGCCGACCGGAGCCGCAACGCTTCATTGCCTAAGAACACGTTGAATCAAGGACTCCCTTGCTCATCACCGTCGACCGCTTTGTCCTGCCGGAGAAAGTCAAGATTGTCGACGACCGAGAAGAATCCGCCGGAGGGTTTCCCGCTACCTTAAGACCTCAGAGACGCTGACGAAGCTCTGAAAGCCAGCTGTGGTCGAGTCATGTTCGCCGATGTCAGACGCCGACAACCTGACGCCCTTGCTGGGCCAAAGTTCTTCATTGACTCTTTGCAGCAACAAACTATCATTGTCGAGGTGCACCGCACGCCTCATCTTCGGAGGACATCCACGACCAATCATCGACGAGCACTGCCAGGACCAAAGCTGCTGCCTCGCCGCCTTTGTTCGCCCTTTTCTTCGTGGGATCTCGACAATCCGTGGCTCCTGCCTTAAAGGGAGTCCACTCAAGAAGGATCCGTCGACGTCCCGACATCAAACTCTCATAGACCAGGTACATTGGGGTGGTAGAACTTTATAGAAGGAAATAAAACTCTTATAAGCAATATATGGGCTGGGCTTCTTTTATATCTTTATTTATAGGTTGCCCAGGTGGGTGGATCCTCACAAAGAACTGTGTCTCGTTGATAGGGACCCAGTATTCTGCCAATTGTTTGAACACTTGTTTTCCTCCTATGTCTATTGTTGATGCCCTTTATTAATTGATTTGTATGCCATTTGAACTGTCTACAGTTGATGCATTTTAATGGAATCAGAGTAATAGTGGTACCATATAGAGACTGTATATATTTATCATTTTAGAATTGCATGAGCACAAAGGGTGTTATTGCATGTGTACATAATCAACACCTTATTTATATTAAGAACTATGTTATCGCTATTAAAGTGTGTGGACATTCCTTTGTTGGGGTCCTGGGGACTACACTGTACTTAAGAACCAGCCTGCATCACCTCCGGAGAGCATAAGCCTTGATTGCTTGTCCTACATTACCAAATAGAGAATCCTGGTTGGGGTGCTCTGTGCTTCTACTCTACCATATAGAGAGTAGGAGTACAGATACACCCCCCTCCAGTCCTTACAATGGTGGCAGCAGTGCGATGCTTATGGTTTTTAGAATAAGTGTGTAACCTTGTCACTTACAACAGATCTACACTTTGTTAATGTAAGGTTTAGTTGTGTACTAGATAACTACATTACAAGCAATGGAATCTACTGCAAATGGTAAATTGACTCGGATGAGCTTAGAGGCTCTCCAGAGTGCTTGTGAAGCCCGGGAGTTAGACTAGGGCTGAGCTGATAGCTGCCCTGGTGGACTACCAGACGTATTGTGAAACTCTTGTTGAAGGGGGGATGCAACCAATGAGGACTCTGCCCCTGGGGTTGTTACTGAATCTGCTTCTGGGGATGCCACAATTGCTGCTGCCTCTATTCCGAAACCCAGCAGTGTTTCTTCAGGGAATGCCTTGGAACCTGAATTATTGAGGATGAAATTGGCCTTTGAACATAAAAAGTTGGAAACTGAAGCTGAATTTAAGAAAGAGGAGTTGGCACAACAAGTGATACTCAATAATAGGGATCTTGAACTCAAAGACAAGGACCTTGAATTTAAAAACAAGGACACTGAATGTTAGATAATCCAGCTAGAGAAAGCTAGAGTGGAGACTTCAGCAAAACCAGTTGAGAGTGTCAGGTCCCCAGCCACGAAGTTTATGAAAGATTTGGTTGGTGTGTATGTGGAGGGTTCTGATATCCTCCAGTGAATTGAAGCGTTTGAAATGGCTTGTGAAATCCATGATGTCGATAAAAGAGATTGGGCTAAGTGTTTGTTAAGCAGAGTGCCTCAGACTGGTTATGACTGTATTCAAAAATTGAGAGTGGAAGAAAGGGGTCAGTATGAGTGCATGAAGTCTGCTTTGATTGCCAAGTTTGGCAAGACACCTACCCAATACCTTAAAAGGTTCAGGGAATATAGGAAAAGATAGAATGTGTCTTGGATTGACTGGGTGAACACTGCACATATAAACATGTTGGGGTAGATTGATGGTTACTAAGTGAAAAGGTTTGTTGAATTGTCCCACCTTTAGTTTTTTGAGCATTTTTCTGAAGGCTGTTCCGTTCACCAGAGCTGCGTCAGTATGTTGCTGACCAGAAAATTTTAGATCCCTTTAAACTGGCCAGGCTGGCTGACAAGTGGGTCTCCCACCGGTGTCCCCTAAGGAACCCAGTGGGAAGGACAAAGAAAAGGGGGCCTCTCAGAAGTCTGAGGAGTCCCAAAAGCAGTCACAGTCGGGTAAACCAAAACCTTCCTCTCCTAAGACCCAAACATCTAGTGAGGATGCGTCCTATGTGGAAGGGAGTAAAAGAAGTGGTCCTCCTGCTGCAAAGCAGGCTCCCAGTGACTCCAGTACCGTACCCCAAATTCCTGGCACTTGTTGGGACTGTGTGGCTCTGGATCACAAGAAGGATGACCCCAAATGTAAAGGTAAGGCACTTGGAGTCCAGGCTGTCTGCCTGACCTACCTTTACCCCATGCCTCAGGTGGAGGCCACTGTCCTTCCCTCCTCTACAGGGATCACATTCGGTGCTCCTGTAGAGATGTCCCTAGGGTCCCTTGGGGCCTGGGACCAGTACGCAGAAGTACTGGCTACAATCCCACAGAACATCTGTAGATTCTTGAGAAGTGTCCTCTTGAATGGCCAGCCTTCTACTGGTTTGAGAGACACTGGGGCAAGCATGGCAGTGGTGGACAGGACCCTGCTCATGCCAAAGGACTATGTAGGTGCTCCTCTGAGAACTACCAGGTTAGCTGGTAGGCCTCCCAAATTATCTCCTTTTGCCCTAGTCACAATCATGATTGGAGACAAGACAGCAAAGCTTCCTGTCCTGGTTCAGGACAATGTACGTTCACTAAGGCCCAAGGAACGAAGGCTGTTGCCTGTTTTATGCCTGTTCGATGCCGATCGACTGCCGTATGCCGGACCCCCCCCTCTATGAGGTAACTTTTCATTCCCCTTTAGTTTGCTTGTACGTAGTCAAGTTATGCATACTTTACACTGCACGTCCTACATCGTGTAACTCGTACTGCAGTGTTCTGATCCGCCCTCCTGTGTAACCTACTGACACAGTCTGGCCTAACAACTGGACTTGATTGCCATCTGTTCACCTTCTTCGTGCCCATTTATGAGGCACCCATGCCCAGTGCACTCACTGTTTGAACTGCCGACGCGCCTTCCAGTGTAACTAAAAATGCCCATTTTGAGTTCACCAGCTGCCTACTGAACTCACCTACTATATATTGCTTAGCCTTGCCTATCTAGCTTATGCTACACTGACAGTAAAGTGAATCTGCACATTACTGCATACTCTGTAAACAATCGAATCTGCCCATAATTGCATACTGTTTGGAAAATCAAATCTGCCCATAAGTGCATACTGTTTGAGAAATTGAATCTGCCCATAATTGCATACTGTTTGGGAAATCGAATCTCCCCATAATTGCATAGTGTTTGGAAAATCTAATCTGCCTAGCGCTGCATACTGCTTAGAAAACTGAGTTTGCCCGATATTGCATTTTGTCTAGCCATGCCTCTTGCCACCTACCTATGGCTACATTATTCATCGTGTGCCATAGCTTCTACTCGTACGCCTTATTGGACTTTGTTAGCTGTGTTGACATATTACTGACATTATTATGCCTATGCCCTTTCATGCCACGGACACTAATGAGCGCCTTGCCATGCCTTGCCTATCATTGCTGACCAAACTACGTTAAGTCACTCCATAGTTTTACTTATCTATCTGCTTTACTTAGCTGCTACCAAAGCCCTATCTCTGTTACGCCACTATCGCTGATTCCGATATTGGAAGAATGCTAAACATAGCAATATTGCTCTGCACTATGGCTGCTGCCTTGCATGTGGACTCCAGAAGCCAAGAATTTATTTCTCAATCACTAGTCCCTATCCTAGACTTTAGCCGGCCAACCCTTTTAAATATTGTACAATCCAATATATCCATACACCACAGGTCCCTAGAGACAGTATCCTTCGCCTCCCTACCATGTGCCACGTCGATTAGAAACGACAGACTCCGCGCCAGACTAGCCAAATTATATGAACCTTTGAGAAGAGCCCTACCGGCCATTAACCTCAAAACCAACCATAAACTCAACTCGAGACTTAGCCCCGCAATGTTGTCTCCATCACTGCCTACTCTGAACTCGAACACCCCTCAGTCTAATAACGATAAGCCTAAAGTGGGCAACATCACTGCTAGACCCATCCAGTCAACAAAGTATCTGAGGCCCCCTCCCTCAAAGGAGTGCTTCTTAATGCAAGGTCACTTGTTGCACATGCTACCGATATTGCCGACTTAATCACTGAAGGGAACCTGGACTTCCTCGCAATCACGGAAACATGGCTCCACAATGCAGCAGGACCTGCTCTTATGCTAGCTATCCTGATGGCTACACTATAGTCAGACAAGACCAAGATAACGCCCGAGGTGGCGGCATTGCCATTATCTCTAAAACGACTCTTGGCCTTAGACTAGCCCCCACCCATCTATCACAATCATGCAAAGTTCTCACTGCCAAACTTCAGATCCCAATCCATTACTATGCACCTAATTTATAGACCACCTGGCCCTCTTGGCACCTTTGAGGAAGACCTGCATAACATAATCATGAATAACCTTAAACCTACCTCACAGCTACTCCTACTTGGAGACTTCAACCTAGGTTTTAATGACCAAATGGATAAAAATGCAACAGATATAGCCAATACTATCAACGCACTAGGCCTTACCCAAAAAGTCAATGAACCTACCCACCTAAAAGGGAGAACATTGGACTGGATAGTGGACCTTAACTGCTCAGCCACCATCTCATCCATCTTGCCATTATCGTGGACAGACCATTTTCTGATGTCCTTCCACCTATCTACTATAAGACCTACCCCACTGGCCCAACCAACAGCACCACCATGTTTAACTAGAAGAAAAAAAAAGCATCACTGCAGAGAAAGTTATCCCTGCCATTATTCCCATCCTCAACGCACTACCAGACAATCTTGACCCTAGCCTCCTAGTTCAGGAATTCAACAACATCATGCTCACCACACTGGATAAAATTGCCCCCGTCAAACTCAGACCTAGCAAACCAATAGCACATCTAAATAAATGGTTCATGCCACAACTTAAAGACCTTTGCACCTTAAAGAATAAAAGCAAAACCAATTGGAGACTTTGCCCTTCTAATGAGAATAAAGCTAAATTAACCTCACTTTCCTCACATTACAACAAGGAAATTTGCAGAGCAAAACGCAATTCCTATGACGAGCGTATTGCTAACTCCAACTCGAGTATGAAAGAACTCTTCGCTATACTCAAAGAACTCGAGTCCCCAATTGCTATACCCGATGTCTGTACTAAGGATAAATCTTGGTGTACAGACATCCAACATGCCTTAACAAACAAAATTAATACACTCCAGAATAAGATTCAACAAAAAAAAGAAGCATTGAACCTACAGCACGTGCCCAACGCTTCACCACCGGCACACAACACTACCTTCCAGTTTTCTAAAATGTCCATCCCGGAGGTAGAAAAAATTATCCTTTCACTGAAACCTTCAAATTGCAAAGGTGATATTTGCCCAGCTCAACTAATAAAAGATGCTGCTAGAGACCTCTCCCCATTTATTACTAAACTGATAAATGCCTCATTTGCCACAGGCACCATACCTGCTAACCTCAAACAATCTTGGGTGTTACCCCTCCTTAAGAAACAGACACTAGATCCTCTTATTCCCACCAACTACCGGCCTATCACCACGGTCCCTTTTCTACTGAAAATATTGGATAAAGTTGCATACATCCAAATTCAAAATTTCCTTGAACTACACAATCTCTGCAGCAGACAATCGGGTTTCCGTCCACTACACGGAACAGAAACTGCCTTAATAGACCTCAAGTCCCAAATTGACGAGCAGAGAGACAAAGGTAAGACAGTACTCTTGCTCCTACTTGATCTTTCTGCAGCATTTGATCTGGTCAATCATAAGGTCTCATGCCGGCACCTTGACTCTGCAGCCCACTTCTCCACAGGTGCCATCAAATGGATCGAGTCCTTCCTGAGTGAGAAAACCATGAGAGTCTTCTCCCCCTTAGCAGCCGCCGACCCAATACCGATCCTGTGCGGTGTCCCCCAAGGGTCCTGCGTCTCGCCTACCCTCTACAACATCTTCACTAAGCCATTGTTTGACGAGTTGGACCAGCTGGGTATCACCTACACTAATTATGCAGATGATACCCAGATTCTCCTCCCACTTTCTGGGGATTACAGTATGGACAAGGGCTTAGTGAACAAAGTTTACCTTATCATACAAGCTTGGATGGCCACACATGGCCTGTGCTTGAACGATGATAAGACTGAACTAATAATCCTGGGGTCGCAGGCTAATATTAAAAAACTAGGCCAAGAATTCTCCTCTTTTAATATTGACGGGAATACTATTAAAGTCTCCAAGGAAGTAAAAACCCTTGGATTCTACTTGGACTCCACACTGTTCTTTGATAAACAGATTAAATCCCTCACCTCTACCACGGCCTACACTTTTAAGTTACTTAGAGCTTGGAAGCCATTCCTCTCCAACAATAGTTGCTTAATCCTGGCGAGAGCTCTAATACTTTCCAGAATCGACTATTGTAATGCCCTATATAGTGGTGCCAATAAATCTACCATCCATAAGCTCCAACTACTTCAGAATAATGCCCTAAGAGCGGCCCTAGGCATAAACAAGAAAACCCACATCTCCCTCTTGAGACGCCAACATAAATGGTTATCCACATCTAATAAAATACAACTAAAAACACTCTCCTTAATTTACAAAGTCCTCAATAATGTAGCCGCCAGCTACCTTATAGATAAACTCCAGAGAAGACCCCATCTCAGACCTACCAGAACTGGGAATGTTAACTGTCTGACGATACCTAAATATAAGCTCACCACCATCGGGGGCAATCGTTTTTCTGTCACGGCAGCTAAACTTTGCAACTCACTGCCTCAGGATATTAGATTAGACCAACCCTACCTACACTTCAGGAAAAAGGCAATAAAACACATCATCACTACTGGCCCTTAGTCTACCATTACCCTTGAGGGACCTGCCTATACAAAGTCCGGTCCATCCCGCATCCACAATGTTCACTTTTGGCATAGTTTTCTTTTGCACAATGTCTATTGCTCTTTTGTAACTACATTGTAACTACATGGGTTATTCCCTGTCCTCGCCTTACTCTGTACTTTGTGTTTATCCAGCAATTATGTAAATATTGTCTATTGTAACTACACAGGTTATTCCCTGTCCTCGCCTTACTCTGTACATTGTGTTTATCCTGCAATTATTTAAATATTGTCTATTATATGTATACTTGTAACCTTGTAAGATTTGCATTACCATATTGCTGCGCCCTTTTACTCACGAGTCTGGTGCGCCTAACAAATTAATAAACAAACAAACAAACATTTTGTTAGGCAATGATCTAGTGGAGTTGGGGTTGATCTCCAATGGTCTCCCCCTGACTACCACGGGTCTGACTGCCAGTCAGGTACCGGAGCCAAAGGGGAGACCCAAGGCAAGAAGACAGAAGAGTAATCAGGCCACCTCTGTGAAGGGGACCCCTTCTCTTCCTGCTGCTTCAGCAGGACCCACTGGGATTCATGCTCCAGACGGGCTGGGTCCAGTGGTAAACCCGAACTCAACTCCTGAGGCAGAAGAGCCAGAAGACCCTCCTGCGGGAGAGGTGCTCAACCTGGAGGACCACCCCGACCTTCAGTGCCTGCTGGCTGAAGGGGGGCCCTCTAGGGGCGACTTCTGTAAGGGACAGAGAGAGCACCACTCTCTCTCGAGGGTCCGAGTAAACAGGCCCTGGCCCAGGCACAAGGTGAAGTGCCTAGGACATTTTAGATTTGTTAGGTGGGTGAGCTCCTTTGTAGTGAGCCCACTAATACTGAGCTTGGTGCCCTCAAGAGGTTGGTGGTAACCTAGGTTTACAAGCCCTTCCTACTGCAGTTGGCGCATGAGATGCCCTTGGCTGTCATCTTGGAACCAAGAAGACACAGCAAAGGCTCTCTGCACATTTCTACTGGCCCCGGGTGGGAGTAGATGTGGAGTCCCACTGCAGGACCTGCCTCATTTGTCCGTTGTCTGGCAAGACTGGAGGCGTTGTCATTGCCCCACTAGACGGCACACCATTTGAGAGGGTGGGCATCGACATTGTCGTCCCCTTGACCCTCCCACTTCAGGTGGACATCGGTTAATACTGGTCTTGGTAGATCATGCCACCAGGTACCCTGAGGCTATACCCCTTCGGACTGTTACTGCCAAGGTTGTTGCCAGGGCTCTCCGGGGCATTTTCTCCAGAGTTGGATTACCTAAGGAGGTTGTCTCTGACAGAGGATCCAACTTCACGTCGCGTTACATGAAAACAATGTGGAAGGAATGTGGAGTAACGTACAAGTTCTCCACGTCTTACCATCCCCAGACCAATGGTCTGGTCGAGAGATTTAACAAAACTCTCAAGGGCACGCTGGGTGCTTTGGAAGAGCCCCTAAGGAGGAAATGGGATCTCCTCCTGCCATGCCTGCTGTTCGCTTACAGAGAGGTACCTCAAGAGGGTGTTGGTTTTAGCCCCTTTGAGTTACTCTTTTGACATCCCATGAGGGGGCCCCTTGCCCTGATCAGAGAAGGTTTCTAAAGCCACCCCTCCAGGTCTTGCCAAGCAAGTGGGGGACTATGTGTAAGTCCTCAGACACAGGATGACACAGATGATGGGCCAGGCAACGACGACTCTTACAAATATTGGCATGACCTTAAAACATCACAAGTGGATTGGACTCCAGGTCAGGAGATCATTGTGATGGAGCCTACCAGTCCTCTGGCTTTGGCAGATAAGAGAACTGGACCCTTCAGGGTCATCTCCAAGATGGGCAAAGTCAATTTTCTGCTTGACATGGGAGCCCCTCAGGTAGTCCACGTCAACAGGCTGAAGCCTTTCTATAAGCGAGCAGAAGTCTCATGTCTTTTGTTAGCTTCAGGGCAAGAAGAGGATGAGAGTGACCCCCTTCCTGATTTGCTGCATAGCAACCCTCAGGTTGGCTCAGTGGAGGGAGTGCATCTCTCTCCAGATCTGCCACTAGAGCAGCAGAGGGCCTACAGGGCTTTGCTCCGGCAGTATTCCCCTCTGTTCTCACTGACGCCAGGCCTCACCCCATGGTGCATGGACGAAATTGACACTGGTGACAGTGTACCTATCAAAAGCAGATGCTACAGGATGTCAGACACTGTTAAGAACCACATCCAGGCTGAGGTCGCCAAGATGTTGGGTCTGGGTGTTATTGAACCCTCAACCAGTCCGTGGTCCTGTCCAGTGGTCCTTGTCCTCAAGGCAAGTTCCCAGGCAGGTACCAAGGATTGGCGGTTCTGTGTAGACTACAGAGGGGTCAATGCCATCACCAAAACTGACGTGCACCCATTGCCCAGGGCTGATGTGCTCGTGGACACCATAGGTGCTGCCAAATTTGTGAGCACCTTTGACCTCACCTCAGACTATTGGCAAATAGCTCTGATAGACCATGCAAAGGAAAAGACTGCATTTCCAACACCTGAGGAGCTCTACTAGTTTAGAGTCATGCCTTTTGGGTTAAAGAATGCACCTGCCACCTTCCAGAGATTAGTCAATCATGCGCTAAGTGGGCTGGAGGCCTTTTGTGTGGCCTACCTAGACGACATTGCTGTCTACAGTTCCACCTGGGAAGTGCATTTGACTCACTTGGATAAGGTGTTGCAGGCCTTGAAAAGGGCTAATCTCACTATCAAGGAAACAGTGCCAGATAGCTCAGGGGAAAGTCACTTATCTAGGTCATGAGGTAGGATGGGGTCGAATCCAACTTCTCCCCAGTAAAGTACAGGATGTACATGACTGGGAGACTCCCACTACTCAAACCCAGGGGAGAGCCTTTTTGGGCCTCACTGGGTATTACTGCAACTCCATGGCGGACTATGGAACCATAGCTGCCCCTCTAACAGCTCTGACTTTGCCCAAACAACCAAGGAGGGTTAATTGGACTGAAGACTGTCAGAGGGCCTTTATTGGCTTGAAGGAAAGTCTGTGTAGGGTACCTGTGTTGTGTGCACCTGACTTCAGCAAACCCTTTATCGTTCAAACTGATGCCTGCGACACCGGAATTGGAGCTGTCTTGTCCCAGTTAGATGACAAAGGGAGAGAACATCCTATCATATTCATCAGTAGACAACTGAAGGGTAGAGAACCTAGGTGGGCTACTGTTGAAAAGGAATGTTTTAGTATAGTAGTTTGGAGCATTAGGCATTTTAGATCCTACCTTACGGGGTGTACCTTCCAGGTTCAAACAGACCATAAGCCCTTAAAATGGCTTATGTAGATGAGGGGTGAAAACCCGAAACTGCTCAGGTGGTCCATTAGCCTTACCTGTCACTGTCCGGCGAAGGATGCATTAATACATTTGCATCTCTAATCTGCGTTGTTTAAAACCAATTCCTTTTTATTTTTTCTATCCCTACTAACCCTTTTAACATTGTTTTGATTGTTCCCTGAAACTGAAAATGATCCAAGCAAACGAACCAAGGCTTAAAGATGCAAACAGGTCTCTCTGAAGACATGACACCATTCTGTAATTGGTCTGTCCTCGGCTGGTTACTTGTCATCTGCCTGTCACTGACCTGTCACTGCAATTGCTGCCATTAAACAGTGTGCACTGTCCCCTCCATGTTCCCAGTTTCCCCTTTCCATCACCTTGTTTACTTCTCATCCTCATACCCAGACTCTATGGTTGTAAAGCATTCTGATACGGAAATGCTCTGCCTAATGTTATTTTTCATGCATAGACCAGTAGACCAGGGAAGAGTCATGATAATGCAGATGTCCTTTCCAGAAGGCATGTTGACCGTCTGGATGAGGGTGTCAATCTTGTGGGAGATTAGACCACCCTAACCTCAGTCTGGAGTGGGGGGCGACTGTGATGCTGGAAATGCATTGGAGGGACAGGGCCTCCCTGTCCTTGTCCTGTACTCCTTTTTAATGTCTGTTCTGTGTTGTTTTCTGCCCAGGAGTCCATGTGGGCTCTTGGCAGTGCAGCTCTTCCTCTTTTTGGTTGTGGTGAACAGACCCTTGGGAAACCCTTCTGGCACCAATGTGTGGGGGTACAACCCTGTACCCCTAGTGTATATTTTTGGGCACCTTTGTGTGGCCGACAGAGAAGGGTATGGGCTGGTAGCAGCTCCATGCTGAATTTGACAGGTGCTCTAAGTATACTCCATTTTGGGATACCCAGGCCCTGCCATTGGAATCATTTGATTCATGATAGAAGACAAGATGGCCCATGTGGCCTCTTGCTTTCTATTGCCTGTTACCTTGTTTCCCCAAAGTCCTGGGAAGCCCTGACTCTGTCCCTTCCTCCCAGCTGGCTGTTGGGTGGAGGTTGCATATATGGTATTGTGGGGAAGTCCTGGCTAGACTGGCTGGAGCCTTCCCAGTGACTGTATGTTGTGGGTACACCCTTCGGGTGGGACCTGGGTGAATGAAGTGTGTGACCAATATGCACTTCATGTTATGGGTGTCTGGTTTCTGGTATGTAACACAATGAATGAGACAACCCTGCCCAAAACTTGTATGAATGCAGTGTGGAGTGCTGAATGGCTGGGTACTTGTCCCAATGCACATTCCTTGTTGTGAGTGTCTGGAGGGAAGTGAATGGCCTGAATGCACTGCCTGCCTACTGAATGCCCTTCTGAATGATTTGATTGGTTGCCTGAGTGTGACCCAACAGAGTGAATGAGAGACCAAACAGTATGTCTGGGGACCTCTCACTGATGGAAATCGTTCAGAAGCTGAAGTCGATACTTGATGATTACTCACGAAGCCGAGCCGTAAGAAGAAGGTGAACCGCTGTTCCCTTCGACGCAATCTGAAAGCTGCTGTGCCTTCAAGAAACTGATCCAAGAGAGGACCTGGCTAGAAGACCTCTTCCTGAGCTAGGAGCAATCATCGTGCACCAGCTAACCTTTGCCAAAGCACCCTGGAAGTCAGTCCTTGAAAGCTTTCCCAGGACTGCCGCGGAATCACGAAGCAAAGAGCACGGACATTGAAGTCCATCACCGTCGACGACGATCATCGCCGACCGGAGCCGCAACGCTCCATTGCCTAAGAACACGTTGAATCAGGAATGTCTTGCTCATCACCGTCAACCGCTTTGTCCTGCCGGAGAAAGTCAAGGTCGTTGACGAATGGGGAGAATCTGCCGGTGGGTTTCCCGCCACCCGAAGACCTCAGAGACGCTGACAAAGCTCCAAAAGTCAGCCGTGGTTGAGTCCCATTTGCAGATGCCCGACGCTGACGACCCAAAGCTCTTGCTGGGCCAAAGTACATCATTGACTCTTTGCGGCAACAAGCTATCATCGTCGAGCTGCACCGCACGCCTCATCTTCGCAGGACGTCCACGACTGATCGTCAATGAGCACCGCCAGGAGCGAAGCTGCTGCCTCGCCGCCATTGTTCACTCTTTTCTTCGTGGGATCTCGATGATCCGTGGCTCCTGCCTTAAAGGGAGCCCACTCAAGAAGGATCCGTTGACGACCCGACGTTGAACTCTGCTAAACCAGGTACATTGAGGTGGTAGAACTTTATTGAAGGAAATAAGACTCTTAAAAGCAATATATGGACTGGGCTTGTGTTATATCTTTATTTACAGATTGCCCAGATGGGGGGATCCTCACACAGAACTGTGTCTGGTTGATAGGGACCCAGTATTCTGCTAATTGTTTAACCACTTGTTTTCCTCCTATGTCTATTGTTGATACCGTTTATTAATTGATTTGTATGCCATTTGAACTGTCTACAGTTGATGCATTTTAATGGAATCAGAGTAATAGTGGTACCACATAGAGACTGTCTATATTTATCATTTTAGAATTGCCTGAGCACAAAGTGTGTTATTGCATGTGTACATAATCAACTCCTTATTTATATAAAGAACTGTGTTATCAATAACATAGTGTGTGGACATTCCTTTGTTGGGGGCTTGGGGACTACACTGTACTTAAGAACCAGCCTGCATCACCTCCTGAGAGCTTAAGCCTTGATTGCTCGTTCAACGTTACCAAATAGAGAATCTTGGCTGGGGTGCTCTGTGCTTCTACTCTGCCATATAGAGAGCAGAAGTACAGATCTCCCCCTCCAGTCTTTACAGTCCGCCCGTTCTGAAGGATGAAATTGCAGCTGGGGAGGATCAAGTGGTTCTTGTGATGGAGCCAGGGAAAAGAAAATTGACTCATATACCCACTGACAAATGTTATTTGTTTTTGAATTCTGACATTTTTTAGACCCTGAGTTTGCTGAGTGCCTATGTGCGGCACAGGGGAGTGCATTTGGGAGGGTCCGGGAACATGTCGGGAGATGTTGCAGATGTCTCTATTCTCCAAGTGGAGTGGGGGATCTGCATGAAGACTGATACTCCTCCTACCAGTGTTACGCCAGAGGATGCATCTATTGCAGCTTATCGTGGGGCATTGAGAAAACAGTGGGGGCAGCAAAATAATGCCTTGTTTTTGCCCCCTTCTGGAATTTTAACATCCTTTTCACATCATGGTTATTCAGCCCTTGTCAGACAGCCCCCGAAGGTATGGGTCTATTTAGCCCAGCGAGTTTTGAACATTTTGAATTTCTGTTTGACTGATTTTCATAGCTCCGCAGATCTGATCTCAAAATGCCTTGTGACTTTTCCAACGCCTACCCCGATTTTAAAAAAGTTATTCAGAGTCTTGCATAATGATTCCTTGGTTGAGCATTCAGATATCCAGAATTCTTTTTCTGTATATGAGTACTGTAAGTTCTGTGCTGACACTATCCACAAATGGAGAAATATGACCCGTATCATGACCCATGACATTGCTCCTGCGGATGTCTGTTATCAAATGACTTGTGATCCGTCCTAGATTGGAAAGTGTCGACAACTGAAGATTAACGCAAATGAAAAAGGGATTGATTTTGAGCGACGCTTGTGTACAAGATCTATAAATGTTTGTGTTGATGTTTCAAATGTTATATTATGCAATTTTTCTATTTTCACTGCTAGCTACCTGAACCATGTAAAACTTCCCCTTGGTTGGTTATTTTCCTGTGGGAACTTCACTTATTCATACATTCCTGCTAATATTTCAGGTGGCTTATGTGCTTTGACACGTCTTGGTTTAATGATGTACCCTTTGAAACTGCAATTGGACGTTCTATACGTGCTGCTTTATATACTACCCTATCACCTGACTGCAATTCTGAGATGCATTTGCTCTCTGAAACTGAAGTGTTAGCATTAGCCATTTTCATTATCGGAATTTGGGGCTTAGCGGCTGGGGGATATAAAACCATGATTAAATTAGCCTCTCTGGTGGTTAAAGGGCTTAATGAGACCTCACAAGCTTCAACTGAACTGTTGCTAGACAATAGAAATTTTAGAAAAGCTATTTAACAAAATATAGCAGCTATAGATTATTTGTTTTTAAAAGCATAATTTAGGTTGTGAAACTATGGAAGGAATGTGTTGTTTTGACCTGGGAGACCATTCCTGATCTGTTGAAACACATTTTAAGGGTATAAAGGATCTAGTTTCCCGAGTAACACAAGATCAGGACGGGGATTGGTGGGAAAACTTACTTGCATGGATTCCTGAAGCACTGCATTTTGCATTGATTTGGATTTTTGGTATTACTGTTGTAGTGATTAGTTTTTGTTGCTGTGCTTCATGTAGTCCTAATTTATGGAGAATGATTTGACGATTTTGGGTGTCCCCTTCACGCCTGTCGGGTTATGATAGTTGATTGTCCAAGTGGTGGAGTGTAATGCTTGTGCGAAAGCGAGTTAAAACAACATGGCGTCGGTGCGCAGCCATTTTGGACACTCATCTCCCATCACTGTAATAAAAGTCTGCGTCTCCACGGGCTTCGTGAAGTAAACAAGCATTTCAGTGGCGAAAACAGAGCAAGGTCACATAAATACATAAATATTTTTGCCGAGTGGACTTGCTGTGGAGAATAGTTATTGTATTGTCCCCTGAAGGACGAATTTGAGAAGGAGTCGGAGCGCTTTGCAGATGCAATTATAAGGGGTTCTGAGAATGAAGACAAGGAGAGGGACGCTGGGTTTTCCACTCCTAGCTGTTTTTTTCTACTCACTGCCCCTTCTACTTGTGAACTGCTCTTCTGCCGAGGGCAGTCATAACTGAGAAGGGCGGGGACCTTCCCCCATAAAGAGAAGAGGTATTCCTCTGTGGAAAGCAGTTTGAACTTAGACCCTGGGTGATTCAGTCTCGCTGAGAGGGAGGACGCTCTGCCTCAGGCCCTGTTATTACGAGTGATCTCTTCGCCTACCTGCTCTGGGACTAAGCAATGTCGTGGTGTCCAAGATGAAGGTGTCTTGTGTTACATTACTAAAAGTGAGGATCTTTTGTTTTCCTATATATATATATATATATATATATATATATATATATATATATATATATATATATATATATATATATATATATATATATTCTGTATAACTGACCATATGTTTGTTTATGTATGCTGAGTTTATGTATTCTGAGTGAATAAAGAGCCTATAATGAGCCATTTTCATTTTTACTATCACTATTAATCTAAGTGTGATTTTTTGCTTGTCTGAGTCCAATAACTTGTTTTGCTAGGGTCAGGGGAAATGTAAGTCTAAGGTTCCCCTCACGTGGCTAAGCAAAAGCAAAACACTGATGCATCATCACAAGCGCACGTACCAAGGTGGCGCAGTTAGCCTCTGACACGTATGGTTTGACTAGCTTAAGAAGTCGTAGGATGTACTGTGCCTTATTTGCTATGCTTTCTATACTTGCATTAATATTTAATGATGACTCAAAAATCACTCCCAAGGTCCTGACTTTATCCACTGTTTTGATGACGTGACCTTCAAGGCAAAAAGTAGTATATAATGGGCCCAGCTTGTCTCTTGCCTGAGGTGACCCAAAAAGCATCATCTCTGTTTTTTTTTACAATCTTTAGTTTTCTTTCAAGAGCTCAAGTTACAGACATACATAAGAGGAACAAGATATAGCATTTATACCATTCTTCATACATTCGGTTCTCATTTCCATCTACTATAGGTTCTTGAGTATAACAGTTGAAAAATTGAACTGCCCCTCCCCACTCCCCCATTCTTGCCATTAATCTTGTCAGTGTTCGGTTGAAATCGAGCATCTTACCATAAACAGTTGGGTATATTGCACGGTAGGTCTTTCTTTTCGAGGCTTGCTTGGTCACAGAATAGAGACCTTACGAAGGATATTGGGTTTAAAGTACACCTGCTCTCAATCTTTAGTAAACTCATGGAGGGGCATCCATATGTTCAAGTATTTTTAGTATGAGCCACATGCCAATTCTGTCACCTTCTCCATGGCCATAACGCCCCATAACCTCACCCTCCACATAGCCATCACTGGCCCCTGTTTATTTTTCAACATCTGTGCTAGATTGATTCTGGCCGCGCTCAGCATATGGGTGATGAGGGTAGCGCTGTGCCGGTGTTTTCATAGCTTCCTTCTACTGCTTCTCCCAGCACAACCATCGCTGGATCAAAGGGTAGCTGTACCCCCACCACATCTCTAATGTGACTCAGGATCTCCTTCCAGTATGTCTTTGCCACCGGACAGGCCCACCACATATGAATCAAGTCCCCAGAATGCCCACAGCCCAGCCAGCATAATAAGGTGTAGCTTGTGTTGATGAAGTGCATTCGTTGTGGCGTCATGTACCATCTCATTGAAGAAACCATATCCGCACATGAGACAGTATGATGGCTGCCTGAGTGATAATCCTGAAGAAAAATAAGACGAATCGAATACGAAAAGAGAAATGAGGATGTCATACGAATATGAAACTGACAACTAGAGGTGGAGATGCAGAGACTAAAGAACGAAAGCAAGTCTATAAGGCATCAAGGAAGTATCGAGATAAAGGACATCTTGGGATCAAGATGCAGAAATTCATGCTAAAGAAAATAATGAAGATATCAAATTATTTCAAATTATTTCACACGTGTAAATATGCGAAGAAACACGAGCAGATGAAATATTCTTAAAAGGCTAGCTTCATAGCCAACAGATTGCGGCATGCACCAACATGTACATATATATATATTGAAGTTGTTAAAGATGCTCCCACTACGTATAATAGCAGTGCTGAGCAAAAAGATGGTAGACCAAGTTGTCATTACAGGAGAACACTTGAAAAGGCAAGGTTGGATGAGCCAAGAAGCCAAAGCCTTATAAGACTGGGGTGAGCTGACATTAGATATGAATCGTGTGAAAGAACGAAGGTCCTGTTCAGAAAGAATGGACAAAAAACAAAACGACGTCAGAGGTCTGTTGAAAAATAACGTTTTAATATACTGAAAGCTCGATTTCATGGTCTCTGGTCACGAGGGGAGCAGAAATCGCACAAGCATGATGGTCACATCTACGCACGAGGCAGAGTGAGCCTGCACTCCCCTGCATTCTTCAGTAGCAAGAGACATTTCCAAGGCCGAGTTCAAAGCTCTAAATTGACGACAGACCACTGAGGTGATGATGGATGGTCATGTTAATTGGTGGGAAGCTAAGGTCAAGACAAGCTTATCTGCACCTGGACGCTCAGCCTGTGTGCTGCTAACGTAGGTTGGGATAGCATTGACGGAGGTTGAAAAGCAACCAATATTAGAGGACTGTGTAATTAGGGGTCCTATAGTTCTATAACCAATTAAAGGTTGTATATTTAGTGACATTCGTAGTGACACATAATAGGGAAGGGCTTAGTTGCCCCACCAGACGAGTATGGATCGTATACCTAGATGATCTGTGCAGACCCTATCATAGTTACTCATAAGTTTAAGTCCTTGCCACGTAGGATGAAGCATTAGTAATACTGTTGCTCACCTGGCTCCCACAGGGGCGTCAGTCGGACCCGGACAGCTGCGGTCTCCACCCACGTGATGCCTAGTGCAGCGATGACTGACTGGATCTGCCCTCCTAATCTTGTCTGCTTAACCCGTAGAAATATCCTCCTGCAAGTAGAGGGATGGATTTAGCCACTTGTGGATTCAAGTGATGACACCCCCACAGTGCTCCCCAACTAATCACCTCCGAAATGCCCTCACAGCAATCTCACCTTATATTCTTGAAAGATGAGCTCTCCATCCTGCGTGGATTTGCAGGGGCGCGTCGATTCCAGTTACTTCACTGGTTTGAAGGCTCGGGAGAGTTCCGGAGAGTATTGACTCTGAGGTTCCTGGTGAGGACCAGTAAGTATTAAGTTCATAGAGTTCAATATGTCCGATGTTCACTCTTGTTCCTCCTTCCTTTCTTGTCTTGCAGCTGGCTCGTGAAAAGATGCTCTTGTGGCAGCTGGTGGCGCTCAGGTAAGAGTCTGTATTACCCGGCGCTGTCCGGTAAATGTTGCACGAGGAAAACGTGTTGTTTTGTCTCTCTTTACAGATGCGGCACGTGAAAATATGGAGAGTCACAAAAGGATGTCTCCGGTGGTAAATCAGGTAAGTCTATGGTGGTAAGAATTATATTTGTTGGTTCCCTCGGCTCACCTTGTGGTTTTCTTTTGTCTCCTAGGTGCCGAAGTTCGGCGAAGAAATGATGGAGGCAGTGCCGACCCGAAGGATGTTGTGAAGACTGGTGAGAATGGCACGGCGCTGCAGCTGGAGGAGCGGCGCATGCAGAAATGATGTTCTTTACACGTCCGGAGACAAGATGGATCCAGAATCAGGTGTGGAATAGAAATAAGTTTGTTTCCTAACCTTGTCCCTTTCTTTCCTCTTTGTTTTAGGAGCTCCGGATTCAAGGTGGGCATGGCAGAAGACTGGATGCAGGCTGCAGGCACGGTGAGTGTTACGCTGCTGGATGCAGAATAACGCGAAGCGTCTGTTGCTGGTCGGGCGTGGTCTAAATAGTCTCAAAAGTAGTCCCAGGTAAGAAGTCCCTAGAACCACACCCGAGTAAAAAATAGTCCCTGTAGAAAAATAGTCCCTTTCAGGCTTCATGTTGGATTGGAGTCATTTGCAGCATGGTCTGCCTGAGGTAAGTAATGACTATGAGCGGCGTCAGGACTGATTCCAACTATGAGCCTGGCGTCGAAGGCGCCATGACTGAACCCAGATAGCCCCTATCCGGGGCTGCTGAGGTTTTACTAAATGTCTAGATGCCTGCTCCCGGGGCTAATGGGCTTGGTCCGGATGCCTGGGGGTAGGCATCATGACAGCACTCCCCCCCAAGGCCCCTCCTAAAGTTGATCTTCCCCTGGGCCCTGGTTTGTCTGGGAAGTTCCGATGGAATCTTTTCACCAACCGAGGTGCATGGACGTGGTCACTAGGTTCCCATGACCTTTCTTGTGGTTCGTAGCCCTTCCAATCGATTAAATAAAAAAAATTTGATTTAACCATCTTGGAGTCCAGGATATTTTTCACCTCGAATTCAGGTTCTCCATCTATCAAGATGGGGTCGGGTGGTTTGGTTAATCTTGTTCCTGGTTGAGCTGGTTTTAAAAGTGAAACATGAAAGACAGGATGAATGCGCATATTAGAGGGTAATTCCAATTTGACGGCTACCGGGTTGATAATGGCCTTAATAGTGTAAGGTCCCAAATAGCTAGGGTTAAAAGTCTGAGTTCCCTTCAGAGGTATGTGTTTTGTAGCCAGCCAAACTTGATCCCCAATCTGGTATTGTGGAGTTTCACTTCTATGTTGATCAACTTTTTTCTTATATTTCTCTTTTGCTTGTTTCAAATGTTCTGTTGCCTCTTTAAAGGCTTGTGTAATAGTAGAATGCAAATGACTAACTGCAGGCATTTCTAAATGCTGAGGCGAGCCTAGTTCTGAGGTTCGAGGGTGATGTCAATATATGGTATAAAAGGGGCTTTGTCCGGTTCCTGAATGTACAGAGTTATTGTATGCATACTCGGAAATCCATAAAATATCTTTCCAATTACTTTCGGTCTGGTGTAGCATGCAACGTAGGTACTGTTCAAGGGTCTGGTTGGTCCTCTCTGTCTGACCATCGGTCTGAGGATGGTGACTGGTTGATAACCTCATGTCGATTTGCGCCAGTTGACAACATTTCTTCCAAAAATGTGAAATGAATTGACTACCTCGGTCATAGACCAATACGGAAGGAAATCCGTGTATTCGAACAATGTTTTCGAGGAACTCCTTGGCCAGAATTGAAGCAGAAGGTAATCCTTTTAGAGGAATAAAGTGGGCCATCTTGGAAAAAAGATCCACAATAACTAGAATGGTGTTAAATCCATTACATGGGGGTAGATCTGTAATAAAGTCTAACGATAAGGTGTGCCATGGTGTAGGTGGAATATCCAAAGGTTGTAAGAGGCCAGCTGGTTTTTTCTTCTGACTTTTGTTTTGGGCGCAAATGCCACAAGACATTACAAATGACTTTACATCTTTTCGACAGGTGGGCCACCAGAATTGTCTCTTAATTTTAGCTTCAGTTTTTGCGATACCTGGGTGTCCTTCCATCAGGGTGTCATGATAATTGGAGATGACTAGTTCTTGTAGTTCCTTGTGTTGTAGAAATAGTCACCCTTGATAATAAGGTAGGTCATTGATGACTGAGTAGTCCGGGCCTTTCTTTACCCAGTCCTGCAGGGCTATTGGATCGAAGAGTTGTTGGATCTTTACTCAACTATCCTCTAGTGTCTGTAGAGTGGTTATGGCGAGAATTCTTTGTTCTGAAATTATAGGCACCGGTTCCGGGTTCGCATATGCTTCTCCTATCCCTATTCGGGATAAGGCATCTGCCCTGCCATTTTTACAACCTGGTCGATAAGAGATCATGAAATCGAACTCGGCAAAGAACAATGCCCATCGAAGTTGACGCGACGATTGGGCCTTGGCTGTTTTTAAATACTGCAAGTTCCGGTGATCGGTGATTACCGTAATGGTATGCCTGGCACCGCGAAGATAATGCCGCCAAGCCTTGAAGGCGGATTTGATGGCTAATAATTCTTTATCGGTAACCACATAGTTTAACTCGGGTGCCGAGAACTTTCTGGACCAAAATGCTACTGGGTGAAGTTGACCGGTTTCAGGATCCTTCTGGGACAGGACAGCTCCCATGGCTAAACTGGATGCATCAGTTTCAACTATGTATGGAAGTTCGGGGCGTGGATGCTTTAAGACAGGTGCAGACGTGAATTTCGCTTTCAGCTCTTGGAAGGCCTTTTCAGCTTCTTCGGTCCACAAGAAGCGTTTGTTTTTTTGCAAAAGTGCTGTGATAAGGTGTACAACATGTGAGAAATCCGGAATGAATCTGCGGTAGAAATGAGCAAAACCGAGCATGCTTTGTACCCCTTTAACTGAACTGGGTGATGGCCACTTGAGGATTGCGTCCACCTTTCGAGAGTCCATTCGGACTCCTTTTGGAGTCAGGATAAATCCAAGGAATTCCGTAGCATGAAAAACGCATTTTTCCAATTTTGCATATAACTTGTGCTGGCGTAGTTTCTCAAGGACTGCACGAACGTGCTTCACATGGTCTGATTCTGAAGAGGAGTACACTAGAATATCGTCTATGTATACAACAACACAGACGTCAATGAGTTCACGAAGGACATCGTTCATAAAATACTGGAAAGCTGCTGGTGCATTGCACAACCCGAAGGGCATCACCTGGTATTCGAATAACCCGTACTTAGTGCGAAAAGCAGTCTTCCATTCATCGCCTTTCTTTACACGTACCAGATGATATGCCCCTCGGAGATCTATTTTAGTGTAGATGCAAGCGTCCTTTACTTGGTCTAGTAATTCGGGGATCAGAGGCAATGGGTATATGTTCTTAACCGTGATCTGATTTAATGCGTGGTAGTCTATGCACGTTCTGAGGTCACCTTCCTTTTTAGGCACGAAGAACAAAGCTGAAAATGCAGGGGACTTGGATGGATGAATGAAGCCATTAGCAAGGTACTGGTCCAAGTATTGTCGTAGGTGAAGGTTTTCGGGGTCCGTAAGGGCGTAGATCCTACTACATGGAGGTTGTGCACCGGGTATGAGATCGATTTGACAATCGTATGATCTGTGAGGTGGTAGGGTGTTTGCCTGTTCCTTTTGGGAAACATCCTGGAATTCTTGATATTCCTGAGGTAACTGCACGACTGGAGTAGCGACTGTGGCCAGGCCTTGGTTCAAGGGTTTTTTTGGGTAACAAGTATGTACACAATCCGGGAAGGTTATTCTCTTCTCTCGCCAATCAATACAAGGATTATGTGTTTCCAACCAAGGTATCCCCAGTATTATTTGGAACTGCGGGGCTTTGATTAAATCAAACACAATAGTCTCTCGATGCCCATCCTGACCCAATAGTGTCATCTCTGCGGTGGAATGAGTTACAGGCCCAGAGGCAATTTCAGTTCCATCGAATGTAGTGATGACATCCGAAGTGGTCTTTTTGCAGAGAGATAGATTCATCCTAGAAGCCAACTCGTGGTCCACATAGTTTCCTATGGCCCCACTATCAATGTATGCCCTCACTGCGTGCATACGTGATGGCTGCCTTGGATCTATAAGGACCATTGGTATGATGAAGTGCGAGGTCTGAGTATCCTTCTTCAAGCTCGGCAAGCGGACCTCTACGCTTGTCGGGCGTGGTCGTTTCCCAAATCAGGCTCCGTTTGATTTTTATCAGCAACTCCGACTACTTTTTTAGATGTTTTTATAGGGCAATCCCGTAGAAAATGTCCTGAGGCCCCACAGTACAGACACAATTGCATCTGCCGTCTTCTTTCTCTTTCCTTTTGAGTTAAGGGTCCCTTGGCCCCTTCCCCCGATCTGCATCGGTTCTGATACATCTGTTCCTTTGAGGGTAACATTGGGTTTAACTAATACCCGATTCTCAAACTTAGCTCGATCAGCCTTTCTATTCTGAAGTCGGTGGTCTAACTGGACCACTAAGTCTATATATTCTGCACAATCCTGAGGTGGGTTCACAACTTGGGCCAAAACGTCTTTGAGTTCACCCTGAAGTCCACGATGAAATAATGTAATTCGTTTTACCTCTGGCCATCCGGTTTCCACCACTAACCTATTGAAAGCGGCGATATAGGTTAGTAGATCCTGGTTACCTTGTCGTAATGATAAAAGTTCGTTATCCAGGGCCTGTCCCTGTGAATGTCTGGCAAATAGTCTTTCCATGCTCAATTGAAAACCTTGAAAATCCCGAAGAAGAGGGTCATCCCGGTTAACTAATGGAATTGACCAATCCGCTGCGCTGCCACTAAGATATGATAGTACAAAGGCTACTTTGGTTTGGTCGTTCGGAAAAGCTCCAGGTCTGCATAAAAAGTGCAAGCGGCATTGGTTCATAAACACAGCAAACTTTTTTGGGTCCCCAGCAAAACGTTCAGGTGGAGCTAAAGGAATGCTCCCTGGTAGAACAACTTGCACAGGATTGCTCAATGAAACAAGAGTTGGATTCCTCCCGAGTCCAGGTAATGGTGTTTGCCCAGCTTGGTTTCGCGGTAATTGTCTAGCAAGATCATCAGTGCGCTCCTTTGACACAATCAGTTCTCTCCTGATGGCATTAGTCTCTTGGCGCGCGGAGTGCACTTTTTCCCTAAGTTCCGCTAACAATAGGGCTAGTTGGTCGGTTTCTGAGGTTTCCATAACACCCGGGTGGGGATTTGTAGATAGGCTTCGCATTCTGTTATGCTCACCTGGCTCCCACAGGGGCGTCGGTCGGACCCGGACAGCTGAGGTCAGCATAGTGCAGCGATGACTGACTGGATCTGCCCTCCTAATCTTGTCTGCTTAACCCGTAGAAATATTCTCCTGCAAGTGGAGAGATGGATTTAACCACTTGTGGATTCTAGTGATGGCACCCCCACAGTCCTCCCCAACTAATCACCTCTGAAATGCCCTCACAGCAATCTCACCTTATATTCTTGAAAGATGAGCTCTCCATCCTGCCTGGATTTGCAGGGGCGCGTAGATTCCAGTTACTTCACTGGTTTGAAGGCTCGGGAGAGTTCCGGAGAGTATTGACTCTGAGGACCAGTAAGTATTAAGTTGATAGAGTTCAATATGTCCGATGTTCACTCTTGTTCCCCCCTTCCTTTCTTGTCTTGCAGCTGGCTCGTAAAAAGATGCTCTTGTGGCAGCTGGTGGCGCTCATGTAAGAGTCTGTATTACCCGGCGCTATCCGGTAAATGTTGCATGAGGAAAACGTGTTGTTTTATCTCTCTTTACAGATGCAGCACGTGAAAATATGGAGAGTCACAAAAGGATGCCTCCGGTGGTAAATCAGGTAAGTCTATGGTGGTAAGAATTATATTTGTTGGTTCCCTCGGCTCACCTTGTGGTTTTCTTTTGTCTCCCAGGTGCTGAAGTTCGGCGAAGAAATGATGGAGGCAGCGCCACCCGAAGGATGCTGTGAAGACTGGTGAGTATGGCGCGGCGCTGCAGCTGGAGGTGCGGCGCGTGCAGAAATTCTGTTATTTACAGTTCCGGAGACAAGATGGATCCAGAATCAGGTGTGGAATAGAAATACGTTTGTTTTCTAACCTTGTCCCTTCCTTCCTCTTTGTTTTAGGAGCCTCGGATTCAAGGCGGGCGTGGCAGAAGACTGGATGCAGGCTGCAGGCACGGTTAGTGTTACGCTGTTGGATGCAGAATAACGCGAAGCGTGTGTTGCTGGTCGGGCGTGGTTTAAATAGCCTCAAAAGTAGTCCCAGGTAAGAAGTCCCTAGAACCACACCCGAGTAAAAAATAGTCCCTGTAGAAAAATAGTCCCTTTCAGGCTTCATGTTGGATTGGAGTCATTTGCAGCATGGTCTGCCTGAGGTAAGTAATGACTATGAGCCTGGCGCCTTAGGCGCCAGGACTGATTCCTACTATGAGCAGGACTGAACCCAGATAGCCCCTAGCCAGGGGCTGCTGAGGTTTTACTAAATGTCTAGATGCCTGCTCCCGGGGCTGATGGGCTTGGTCCTAATGCCTGGGGGTAGGCATCATGACAAATACTCAGGGTTACGTCAGTAGTGATGAATATGCACTATAAAATCTAAGTTTTTTCTAAAATGCTTTGAGAAGTCTCGAGAGAGATCATGATAAGGGACATCCGCTGATGTCTCTTGTAGTCCCTGTTTTAGATAATTGATATTAAAACAGTTATCCTTTTTGCCAACTACCTGAGTTGTTTCGATTATTGATGTTTGAATGACATTCTGCATCCCCATCTATCTCAAAGGGTATTTTGCTATCTCATCTTAAAGTCCTGAGGAGGTACCTCAGTTCATGTGGTAGCAGAGGATGGTTAGATATATAACCATCAACCTAAGTAAGCTTTTGAGGTCCCGGAAATATCACACAACCTTTGCCAATGGGCTGAAAGGACGTGAAGCTCCCTGCAGACAGTAGTTTAGTGTAACGCAAAGTCTTGCAAGCCAGGTTAGACAGATCCCTTGGTTTCATACAGGATCCCCTCCCGGCGTGTACAGGAAGCTGAACGGATGGAAAGTTGAAGAGGCTACTAAGGAGGCGTGCGATCCCGAGATTCGGAAGTCAAAAAATTCAAATGGTGAGTAGAAAACTAAGCGAGGTGGTAAAAGGAGTGAATGGGCAGTGAGTGGAGAAAGTAATAAAAGGGAAAACGAGTAACGGTGGGAGGTGGTGTTACATATTAAGTAATTGTCTTGAAGAGGAGCCAAACAATTTAGAGGTATCGTGAGGGGGAGCCACGGTGGAAAACACACCTTGTGCCTGAGCTTTAAATAGCTTAACAGAACCTAAAATCCCATAGTGGAAGCATTAGGAGATGAGTTTATTTATAAGAGAAGACAGGAGTTTTATGTGGTCTACTGAGTGTGTTTGACCGCCTGTTCGTTCTAAGTGATTTAGAAAAAAATGGAGGAAATGATGAAATAAAGTTGATGAAAAACACGAAAGTTGTTAAGAACTAAGCGTACGTTTAAAGAATTTGAATTGATGATATTTTTAGCAGATTAAAGTAAGAAACGAAAAGTTAAAAGAGGTTTTTTGAGCTTGCGATGATTGGTGCTCGCTCAAATTCATTTGATTGATTTGAAAGATATTAGCATAAATTGCAGAGAGTACACAGTGAGTATTGACGGTCAAAGAGTTACGTGTCAAAATGGAGGATATTACTCCACTTATACATCTTTGCAAACAATTGCCTAAACATGCACCCAAGCTTAGACAGTATAGTGCAGAATGGGTTAAGGGAACCGTGGATAAAATGTTTATGCCGTTGCCACACGGAGGATCGCTATCGAAAGCAGTCCTACAGCACATGACGACATATTTGCAAGCTGCATATACTGGGAAAAAGTTAATCAAACGACAAGCGAGCTTAGAGCTCTGGAAAATTTACCAGGAGGGGAAAGAAGACCCACCTCCTGTAGATTGGATACTTAATCTATGCACAGAGGGGGGTGAAGAGCCTTCTGCTCCACCCGCCGCGCCTGAAGCATACAGCGATAACAAGAAAAATGAAGGGCTGTACCCATTGAGGGAGCTCAAGGCAGCAACAGGGTATTGCAACCCGGCATATGAGTCGCCTGTGCCAAGCAGTGATGAGGGCACCGGAGAAAAATACTGAGAGAGACGTAATCTCTAAGGTCCTGAGGGACAAGGAGAGACGGTATAAGGAGAAAGGTGATCGACTAAGTACCTCTCTAGATATAGGATGAGAGATAAATAGATGGAAAGGAGAAAAGGAAAAAACTGATGAGTTAGCGCTTCTACAGCATGAATGGATGGGTGGTCAGATTTTGCTCAAACTCGATGGTAAGAGCATTGAGGACGTAAGGCAAAGGGAAGATCAAGATGATCAGGACAAAAAGGATAAGGAAAGAGAGGAAAGATTGAAAGATGATAAAACAAATAGAAAGGACAGACAACGGCGGGAAGAGTTGTACCAAGAGGAGCAACTGAGAAAACAGGAGAGAGCAGAAGAGCAGAGAAGGTACGATAATAGAGAGAGGGAGATCGAAGAACAAGAAAGGAAAGAAAGAAAAAGAAGGGATGAAAAAGAACAGAAGTTAAGGGATAAAAGAATGCAAAGGCACAGAGATGAAGAGATACAAAGGGCTAATGAGAGAAGGGACGTGAGAAGAAAAGAAGAAGACAGGGTAAGGGAAGAAGCAAGGAAACAAAAGGAATTTGACGAAGAATTGGAAAGCAAGAGATAGCAAAGAGCACGCAATCTCAATCACATGGAGAAGGAAGTAATGAATCCTGATCCAGTAGTGTCATGGGAGGATTTAGAAGAGTTCTTCCCAGAGCATGAGCCAATAGCAGGTTCGTCCAGAGTAAATCAGGACGACGAGTTTGACTCTAGAAGTATTGAAGAAGCAGTTGATAAAGTATATCATGACATGCAGTCCCAGAAGGTATCGCAGGGGAAGGGTAAAAATTATCAACTTGAAAGTACACAATTACATGAAAGAGAAGGAGCCTCATGTAGGTTCGAATCGAAGGAGCTGTCTTTAGATAGACTAACTCTAAACAAGGATGACGAAGAGAGAGGTCCCACAAGTTGGGGACAAGAGATGTCAGATGACGATAGAGAACCCG